>NC_135718.1:42199307-42551415 GCF_964656455.1 Halichoerus grypus | reverse complement strand
AATTGGCAATATCTAATAAAATTAAATAGGCCTACATCAATGAGCCAGCAATTCTATCTCAGGGTATGGATCCAAAGAACTACATCCATGTGTTCACAAGACACATATAAAAATGTAAATTGCAGTGCTGTCAATTCTGGCAAAATACTGGAAACAATCCAAATGTCAGTAGGGAGACAGGTAACATAAATATAAATATATTATATACTTACATATTAAAATTGCAGATTATATGTTTACACATTAAAAATATACTGAGTATATTAAAGATATGAAAGATCTAAATAGATATTGAATATATTAAGATTAAAATATATTGAATATATTAAAAATATTCCTGTTTTTTAAAGATGCATATTACATATGGTATAACGTTATACATGCAGTATATATGTGAACTTGACGGACTCTGAATTCATGTCAGTAAATGCCTCTGGATAGAAGAGAAAAAAATAAAACTAAAGATAAGTTGGAATGTGTGTTCAACTGTGTAAGATTTTATTTCAAAAGCATAATTTGAGGAGGAGGGGGAAAGATGGCGGAGGAGTAGGGGACCCTATTTCAACCGATCCCCGGAATTGAGCTGGATACCTACCAGACCGCTCTGAGCACCCACGAAACCAGCCTGAGATGTAAGAAGATCTGGATCTCTATGAACAGAATATCGCAGGCGGTTGGTTTCGAGGTACGAAGCGGGGAGCCGTGATACCACCGGCAGATATCGGAGGATAAATGGCAGCGGGAGGGTGCCTGGCCGTGGGGATCCTACACCGCCGGTGAGTGACAGCCTCGCGCGCTGGGGACGGGCACAGACTCGCAGACCAGTAGCGGCGGGAAAGGACTCTAGGGCAGCCCCCGGGGCGGAAACCCAGAGCGGCGGGGTTGCACCTGTGAACTGCAGCCCCCGGGGCAGAAACCCGGAGTGGCAGGGTCGCGCGCACGTGAACTGGGAGCAGACGGCGGTGTTAGAAGCACAAAGGGCAGAGACGTGCCTAGACCTGGAGGCAGGACTGGGGGCGCTGCGGAGGGGCGCACAACCCAGGCCGCTGCAGTTTATAGCAGCACGGACAGAAATGGAGACGGTGTGGCCTGGAGAGCCCACTGAAGAACAGACTGCGGTCTCTGCTCTGAGGCAGAGGATTGGCAACGGTCTCTTCTGCTCTGACTTGCGGAAGAGACGTGGAAAGCTGCCAGGGAAAGCCGCCAGAGAACAAAAGCCCCAAAAACTGATTCCCGCTGAGCCCATCCCCCGCCACAGGGGGGCAGGGCAACTCCGCCCAAACAGGGTTGCCTGAGTAACAGCGCGGCAGGCCCCTCCCCCAGAAGACAGGCTGGGAAAACAAGAGGCCATCAACCCTAAGGTCCTGAGAAAACAGGTGCTCTTGCTTGGGTTCTGGTCAATAATTTGGACTCTATACATTCCCTCAAACACCCATCAACAGAATGACTAGGAGGAGGAACCCCCAAAATAGAAAAGACTCAGAGATTATGACTTATGCTGCAGATTTACAAATGGATGCAGATACAACCAAGATGTCAGAGATGGAATTCAGGCTAGCAATTGTGAAGACAATGGCTAGAATGGAGAAATCAATTAATGGCAACATAGAGTCTCTAAAGGCAGAAATGAAAGGTGAATTGGCAGAACTTAAAAATGCTATCAATGAGATGCAATCCAATCTAGATAATCTAATAGCTAGGGTAAGTGAGGCAGAAGAACGAATAAGCGACCTGGAAGACAATATAATAGATAAAAAGGGAAAAGAGGAGGCCAGGGAAAAACAACTCAGAATCCATGAAAATAGAATCAGAGAAATAAGTGACGCCATGAAGCGTTCCAATGTCAGAATAATTGGAATCCCGGAGGGAGTGGAGAGAGAGAGGACTAGAAGATGTATTTGAGCAAATCGTAGCTGAGAACTTCCCTAATCTGGGGAATGAAACAAACATTTGCATCCTAGAGGCAGAGAGGACCCCTCCCAAGATCAAGGAAAACAGGCCAACACCCCAGCATGTAATAGTAAAACCTGCAAATCTTAGAACTAAGGAAACCATCTTAAGGGCAGTTGGGGGGAGAGATTTCTTATGTACAGAGGGAGGAACATCAGAATAATGTCAGACCTATCCACAGAGACCTGGCAAGCCAGAAGGGCCTGGCAAGACATATTCAGGGTACTAAATGAGAAGAACATGCAGCCAAGAATACTTTATCCGGCAAGGCTGTCATTTAGAATGGATGGAGAGATGCAGAGCTTCCATGACCGGCAGAAATTGAAAGAATATGTGACCACTAAGCCGGCCCTGCAAGAAATATTAAGGGGGGTTCTATAAAAGGAGAAATACCCCAAGAGTGATATACAACAGAAATTTACAGGGACAATCTATAAAAACGTCTTCACAGGCAACATGATGACAATTAATTCATATCTTTCAATAATCACTCTCAACGTGAATGGCCTAAACACTCCCATAAAACGGCACAGGGTTGCAGATTGGATAAAAAGACAGGACCCATCCATATGCTGTCTACAAGAGACTCATTTTGAACCTAAAGATACATCCAGACTGAAAGTGAAGGGAAGGATGTCCACTCTTACCACTGTTGTTCAACATAGTACTAGAAGTCCTAGCAACAGCAATCAGACAACAAAAAGAAATAAAAGGTATTCAAATTGGCAAAGAAGAAGTCAAACTCTCTCTTTTCACAGACGACATGATACTTTATGTGGAAAACCCAAAAGACTCCACCCCCAAATTACTAGAACTCATACAGCAATTCAGTAATGTGGCCGGATACAAAATCAATGCACAGAAATCAGTTGCTTTCTTATACACTAACAACGCAACTATAGAAAGAGAAATTAGAGAAACGATTCCATTTACAATAGCACCAAAAACCATAAGATACCTCGGAATAAACCTAACCAAAGAGGTAAAGGATCTATACTCTAGGAACTACAAAACACTCATGAAAGAAATTGAAGAAGACACAAAAAGATGGAAAAATATTCCATGCTCATGGATCAGAAGAATAAACATTGTTAAAATGTCTATGCTACCCAGAGCAATCTATACCTTCAATGCCATCCCGATCAAACTTCCAATGACATTTTTCAAAGTGCTGGAACAAACAATCCTAAAATTTGTATGGAATCAGAAAAGACCCCGAATCGCCAAGGAGATGTTGAAAAAGAAAAACAAAGCTGGGGGCATCACGTTGCCCGATTTCAAGCTATATTACAAAGCTGTGATCACCAAGACAGCATGGTACTGGCACAAAAACAGACATATAGACCAATGGAACAGAATAGAGAACCCAGATATGGACCCTCAACTCTATGGTCAAATAATCTTTGACAAAGCAGGAAAAAACATGCAATGGAAAAAAGACAGTCTCTTCAATAAATGGTGCTGGGAAAATTGGACAGCCACATGCAGAAGAATGAAATTCTCTAACACCATTCACAAAGATAAACTCAAAGTGGATGAAAGACCTCAATGTGAGACAGGAATCCATCCAAATCCTAGAGGAGAACATAGGCAGTAACCTCTTTGACATCGGCCACAGCAACTTCTTTCAAGATACATCTCCAAAAGCTAGTGAAACAAAAGCAAAAATGAACTTTTGGGACTTCATCAAGATAAAAAGCTTCTGCACAGCAAAGGAAACAGTCAACAAAACAAAGAGGCAACCCACAGAATGGGAGAAGATATTTGCAACTGACACTACAGATAAAGGGCTGGTATCCAAGATCTATAAAGAACTTCTCAAACTCAACACCCAAAAAACAAATAATCAAGTCAAAAAGTGGGCAGAAGAGATGAACAGACACTTCTCTGAAGAAGACATACAAATGGCTAACAGACACATGGAAAAATGTTCATCATCATTAGCCATCAGGGAAATCCAAATCAAAACCACACTGAGATACCACCTTACACCAGTTAGAATGGCAAAAATGGACAGGGAAAGAAACAACAAATGTTGGAGAGGTTGTGGAGAAAGGGGAACCCTCTTACACTGTTGGTGGGAATGCAGTTGGTACAGCCACTTTGGAAAACAGTGTGGAGGTTCCTCAAAAAATTAAAAATAGAGCTACCCTATGACCCAGCAATTGCACTCCTGGGTATTTACCCCAAAGACACAGATGTAGTGAAAAGAAGGGCCTTATGCACCCCAATGTTCATAGCAGCAATGTCCGCAATAGCCAAACTGTGGAAAGAGCCGAGATGCCCTTCAACAGATGAATGGATAAAGAAGATGTGGTCCATATATACAATGGAATATTACTCAGCCATCAGAAAGGATGAATACCCAACTTTTACATCAACATGGATGGGACTGGAGGAGATTATGCTAAGTGAAATAAGTCAAGCAGAGAAAGTCAATTATCATATGGTTTCACTTATTTGTGGAACATAAGGAGTAGCATGGAGGACATTAGGGGAAGGAAGGGAAAAATGAGGGTGGGGGGAATTGGAGGGAGAGATGAACCATGAGAGACTATGGACTCTGAGAAACAAACAGGGTTTTAGAGGGGAGGGGGGAGGGGGGATTGGTTAGCCCGGTGATGGGTATTAGGGAGGGCACGTACTGCATGGAGCACTGGGTGTTACACGAAAACAATGGATCATGGATCACCACATCAAAAACCAATGATGTATTGTATGGTGACTAACATAACATAATAAAATTTTTTTTAAAAAAAGCATAATTTGAGGGAAATTTATTAAGTAACATGAGTCACATAAGTGTTTGTTATATTACTTTTAAATATTTCTCACAATTTAAGTGTTTTGTACAAAATCCGAGATAACTAATGAGATGCAAACTGTGATAAAAATACAAATATTGAGCAAGTCCTGAATTCATTTGCCTACCGAACTAACACTTGGCAATACTGGGTTATTGTGATTAAAGAAAAGAAATGCAAATGTCATAATTTTTTTACAATGTAAATATAATAACTAGCAAAAATGAAAAGTAATGTTTAGGGAAATGGGAGGTGACCTGTGTATGGGAATTTCCTAGTAGTGATTCAAATAATGGAAGCAGGTAGTTAAAATGTACATGAATTTCTTCAGTTTTCAGATTTAATTGTATAACCACAGAAGCATAATTTAGAAACTAATGTTTCCTATGATAAAAAAAAAGCTATCAAATTTCAGTAGTACATTTAGTTTTATTTACATTCAGTTTTTCCTAAAAGTAAAAATAAATGTAATCATTTTACTAAAAATAGATTTGATCATATGTCCCCTTTTTTCCTACATTACCTCTCTATATCCATCTATAAACATGCAGAGCCAGACACCTAAAATGATTTTCTCCAAATAAAGATATTGAGTATTTGAGGCAGAGGGGAAAATTTTTGATGATTATTTTTTTGTATTTGAATTTTTATGATAAAAATTTTAAAAATTTTATTTAAAAAATACTATCATTATTATTTAAAGACTCGTAAGGCAATGAGAATTAGGTACAATCTGCAAGAACCAGACAGTACATGATGAGGAATTTTAAGGAAGGGAATACCAAGTCAACTGGAAAAGTTCAAGAACAATCCAAGGAAGAGCAGGCTGTACACAGACTGGGAGGAATGGTCAAGTATCACAAAGAACTGAAGGATTGAATGTGTGGTGGTGGAAAGTGGAGGAAAGCAAGTCTGAAAATGACTGGTTCACAGAACAGAGAAACACCTGCATTTAAAAGTATAGGGATTAAATGTTTATAGCAGCAATGTCCACAATAGCCAAACGATGGAAGCCAGAAGTTCATTGACACATGAATGGATAAAGAAGATGTGGTATGTGTATATGTACACACACACACACACACACACACACACACACACACACACACACACACTGGAATATTACTCAACCATCAAAAAGAATGAAATCTTGCCACGTGCAGCAAGTAGATGGAACTAGACGGTATTACGCTAAGAGAAAGAAAATTACCATATGATTTCATTCATATGTGGAATTTAAGAAACAAAACAGAGGAACATAGGGGAAGGGAAGGAAAAATAAAATAAGATGAAAACAGAGAGGGAGCAAACCATAAGGGACTCTTAACCGTAGGGAACAAAGTGAGGGTTGCTGGAGGGGAGTGGGGGGATGGGGTAACTGGGTGATGGGCATTAAGGAGGGCACTTGATGTAATGAGCCCTGGGTATTATATGCAACTGATGAATCACTGAACTCTACCTCTGAAACTAATAACCACAACAACAAAAGGTATAGAGATTATAGTATGTTAATGACACAGTTTCAGTAGAGGAAACTGGCTATTCATACTACATGTGCAAAGTGCTGGGAAAGTGCAGGAATATGGCATTGTTCACTGAGTCTGGTAGATCAGAGAAAGATTCATAGAGGATGGAACACTTGACTCGTTCTTGAATGGAGCATGATGAGTTTTCCAGCAAGACGAGAGGAATAAAGTATTCCAAGATGTAAAAAAAAAAAAAAAAAAAAAAAAAATGCCAAAGCACAGGAAGGAGACCACTTGTTGGAATTATAAAATGTGTGAGGAGGAATGGAGAAGGGCAGAGCCTCAGAGGCAGCAAGCGTTGTAAGGTTACTCCCTCCGGGGCTTTCTGAAAGAGTTTTGACTGCTAGCAGCGCAACACTAACACACTTTTTTTCTTGGGCGCTGGGAAATAACATGAACAAATTTGCCTTGTGGCCCCTGGTACTTGTCCTGGGGAAATGTGTCATGATCCCCATCCTGCTTGCTGGTGTGGACATGGACAAATGGGACCCTCTGGAAAGGGCTCGAAGGTGTGGACGCCGAGGCTACCCCATCATTGTGAGCTGACCTGAGTCCTCAATGGTTTTGAGACGTGTTTTTAATGTCGGGAGATGCCTTAAAAGTGGGATGTGAGCCCACCTCAGACTCAGGCCGTCTTCCAGAACAAAATCTCCCAGGGCTCTGTGGCACAGGGACGGTCTGTGTAATGAAATCATGTCTAGGAGAGAGGAGTAGAATAGGCACATGCCTTTTTAAAAAGAAACTCTGGTGTTGTATACCTCTGAGACTTTGTAATCTGGCTCTCAATGAGGCATTGAGAGCTGTGCTTGTGTTTCAGAGGAGATCTTGTGTGGACCAGGTCAGTGGAAAGTCTGTGTCCTCTTTAAATCAATCCTGATGGTTAGTCTTCCTCAAACTTCTGCCCTGGCCTGAGGGTGACCTCCGCTTCAGGACCCTGACAGTCTTTAGGGTGTCATGGCCTTGGGAATGCAGCCCCTAAGAGCAGGACATCATTCAAAGCCTTGATAAAATAATCGGGGTGACCTCCAAATAAGATTAAACCACAGGATTGTTGTTGGAAGCTTCCTTGTCAAAGAAGAAACGAACACGGGATTTCCACGCGGATGTTGTATGTACTCAACCCTGCTTGGTGTGAGCTGCCGTCTCACGCTTTTGGAGGCAAGTAAAAAGAACACACGAATTCAGGAGCATGCATGCAGCTTAATGACCTTTTGTTACTAAGTTATTTTCTCAAAAGAATAGCAAAAATATCCTTGAGTAGAAGATAGAACTTTGTAAGTCCTACTGAAATTCAACAGAGAATTGATCTCTGGTGCCCGGCTCCTTACCCTGGGAACATTCTAACCTGTATTGGTGAAAGACGTACTTTTATTTTTTTAAAAGAACAATAAAATCAAGAGAAACTAAAAAAAAAAATATATATATATATATATATGTATATATATATATATATATATTCAGGCAAATTGGTACAGCCACTTTGGAAAACAGTTGGAGGTTCCTCAAAAAATTAAAAATACAGCTACCCTATGACCCAGCAATTGCACTCCTGGGTATTTACCCCAAAGACACAGATGTAGTGAAAAGAAGGGCCAGATGTACCCCAATGTTCATAGCAGCAACGTCCACAATAGCCGAACTGTGGAAAGAGCCGAGATGCCCTTCAACAGATGAATGGATAAAGAAGATGTGGTTCACATATACAAGGGAATATTACTCAGCTATCGAAAAGGATGAATACCTAACTTTTGCATCAACATGGATTGGACTGGAGGAGATTATGCTAAGTGAAATAAGTCAAGCAGAGAAAGTCAATTATCATATGGTTTCACTTATCTGTGGAACATAAGGAATAGCATGGAGGACATTAGGAGAAGGAAGGGAAATCAGAGGGGGAGATGAACCATGAGAACTATGGACTCCAAGAAACAAACTGAGGGTTTTAGAGGGGAAGGGGTGGGGGAATGGGTTAGCATGGTGGTGGGTATTAAGGAGGGCATGTATTGCATGGAGCACTGGGTGTTATACGCAAACAATGAATCATGGAACACTACATCAAAAACTAATGATGTACTGTATGGTGACTAACATAACATAATAAAATTTTAAAAATATATAAATATAAAAATATACTCAGGGAGCATCTGGGTGGCTCAGTGGGTTGAGTGTCTGACTCTTGAATGCAGTTCTGGTCATGATCTCAGGGTCGTGGAATCGAGCCTCGCTTCAGGCTCTATGCTGGACATGGAGCCTGCCTGGGATTCTCCCTCTGCTCCTCCCCCTGCTCATGCTCTCTCTCTCCCTAAAATAAATAAATACTTTAAAAATAAATAAGTGAAACAATAAAAAAGATACTCGGAACATACTGGTAAAAGGAAAACAGAAAAGATGGATTTCAAAACATCCAAAGGCAGGGAGGAAATCATCCAGTGCCTGAGCACCTGCTCCCAAAGTACAGTGAATAAGGGGAGATTTTGAGAAATATTTACAAAAAATCTAAAGGTGGCAAATGATTGATTGCCTGTGGGAAATGGGGACAGACTGGGTTAGGGATGACTCTGTGACCAGGAGGATGGTGATACTCTTCAACTAATGAATAATATTGGTAGAATGGTTTGGGGGTCAAGCTAATGAGCTCAGTGCTGAACGTGTCAAGTTTAGGTGTCTGGCCTGGACCAGGGCCACAGATGTCACATCTTCAGTATTTGCTGGTAATTGAAGCCTTCAGAGTAGATTAGATTGCCCAGAAAGGGCAGGGGAGTGAGCTAAGCAGTGAGCTGAATGTGTAAGCTTGGAAATATACCATGTCAGGCAACCTCCAGCCTGTCCTGTACTTAAGTGGCTGATTATTTTTAGGCAGCCTGTCAGATTACACTTATCCATCTTGTTGGCTTCAGCACTTTGTTCCATCTTGCTGATATCATTTAGAGTCTTGATTCTATCAGTCAACAGATAACCATCCCAGACCTTCCAGTTTAAAATGGTTTCTCACTAGCACACACTATTCTCTCAACTTACTAATAAAATAACTATAACAGGGATAAAATGTCACACAATAACTCAATAATAATAACTTAGTAAAATAGCAAATGTGCCACTTTTTTACAAATATTTTTGGAACTGGTACCTAGAGCCTAAGAAGATAAGAGCAAGAAGTGAAAGGTCAACAGGATGAAGTGTAAAGGAAAATGGTTAACAAAATGAATTGCAGGGGGAAAAACTGTAGTTACTCAAATGAAATTCACACTGACAGTAGAGAAAACAGAATAGATGACGATGAAGGTGAAGAACCACGTCAAAAGTTGCCTCTTAGTCCAGAAAAACGAACAAAGAAATGGAAGGCAAGTGAAAAGAAAATGCTGATAGTTAGAGGGACTAGAGACCAGAACACCACCCTCAGAATATACCAGTTGCAAAGATACATGTAATTGTATTTATAATTGAAGTTATAATTGTAGTTATAATTGAAGAAAACATCCCCGAATACAGCAAACCAACAAAATATAAAAGCATGAAAATTGAGAGGGTTCATCACATTCGAAGGAAATCCAATGCAAAGAAACATACACTACTTGTACACGTACTAACAAAAATTTGTCAAAAATGAACTACAGGAATTCAAGCTTAAGATGGGAGGAGGGTACAGAGCCAAAGGGAGAAAAATAAAGCTGGCCATTCACACCCAGTGGAGTCCTACATGGTAGAGAATATAAACTTAGATCCAGCTAGTTATCCTTCATATATAAAGAACCAGAAATGAAACACATCTGCAGAAAAGAAAGAGTTTAGGAGAGAAAACGTCTATATTCTGTTGTTGAATCACCTACTGAAAACATACTTCAACCAACTGAGAGTTAGTAAGAAACTAAATATAGAAAAACAGTATGTAGAATGATATTTAAATTTTAAAACACCTGTCAGCAGGAGCCACACCCAACTTACCAAAATTATCTTAAGGAGAAAGATTTTAATAATCCATACCTATTAGAACTGGCCATGAATTGAATCTGTGATAAAATAATTACACATTGAAATACACAGTCTTTAATTTTTGTGCTTTGATTTGTGTATCTGTCTTTAAAAAGTACTTACATTGTGAATAAGCTTTATAGAAAATGTATTTATAAGTCCTTTAAATTTTATATCATCTGTGAAATTGATTAGCATGTCTCTGCTATCTTAATCTAAGTCTTTGATGATTGTTAAATGCTATAGTTCCAAGGTCAGAACTTTATGCCACTCAACTGGGCAATCATCTGCTAAATTAAGTCAAGTACTATTAATGCTCTGGGACCACTTTTAACTAATTGCAGATCTATTTAACTATAAACCACATTTTCCATCTTATTCACAAGATTACTAAGTAAGGCCATCAACTCTACTGCTAAAACCAAGATATACTATGTCTATAGAGTTACTCTAATTTGCCAGTAAAATAAGCCTATCAAAACCAAACAAAAACAAATTGAAAGAGGTTAGCCTAACCAAACATGATTTTTTTTCCTGGGGAATTGGTACTACCTCCTAGGGATCTTTCCTAGATAGTCACAAATCTCCTTTCAAATAGATCATTTATAAATCTTTCCATGGTTGCACATCAAATTCACTGGCCTATCAAAGAAAAAATTTAACTGTTTTCAAATATTTAACCATCACCAATAATCTGACACCATTCCCATTTTCAAATATTCTGAACAGTGTACTTGCATATATTTCTGTAAGTTTCCAATGCCTTAGAATAATCATCCAACTGCATCTAGAAGCAAGATTTTAAAAGGCATCAAGGGAAAGATGAATTTGTTTATTTATGGAGGACCAACAGAGTGCCAACATCATGGTGGATTTCACAAAGTTTACTTGAACCTATATAGCATACCATAGAACTGGCAGGATTGTGTATATTTTGGAGGTGAGAAAGCTAAGGCTCTGATCCATAAAAGGACCACCTAAAATCATACAGAAAGCATGCCATCATGCTTAGCACAACATTTGAATTCAGTGATTTGTATATTGCAGCGGTGATTCTACTTTACGTTACCATCCATTAACACCATGCGTCAGTATTCCTTAAGTACTCACCTTCTCTTTCCTTGAGACACATTTTTAGTCAAAATTAGGGGTTAGAAATTCATTCTATCCAAACTTGACATCTGTTTGCTTCAGCAGGCTTCCCTAGTTGAAGCTAATTCTGTAACTCGGCCCTACCTGCAAGGACAGGATGTCCCTGTTTTGTTTACAACCCTGTGCACTACCTTTCAACTTTTGTACTTGTCTTGTAGCCATCTGACTCCGGGAGAGCCCCTGGGCTATCCCTATCCCCTCCTCACTGGGATAATTTGTGATTAGAATACTACCATTTCATTGTTTAAAGACCTTCCCCTCTGAAATTTCCTATAGTTTGAGATAACAGCCAAGTTATGCCTAGCTCTTCCCCCTTTTTCATGTCTGTTACAATAAATTTCAGTAAGATAGTTTCTCTTCCTCCCAAACTTCCCATTTACTTGCATTATCAACAAATCATCTTCTTTTCATAGTAATTAAAACGAGAACAGCTCCACATGGTGTCGAATTTGCCATAAATATCTTGGTTGTTTTCCAAGATACTTGACCTTGTCTTGTTAGAAGACAGCCACTGAACACCAAAAACACCTGGATTGGTTGGAAGATTAGTGGCCCCTTGGTCACTGAACACCAACAGCAATGATCACTTCATTTCAGTGACCTGTTTCCACTTCAGGGGATACTGGAGTTGGGGTGCCTTTGCACACTGGGTGGTCTCACTTCAAGTTGTCACTGTGTCCCTCTCAGTAGGTCTCGAGACAGCTTCTCTGACACCCCAAATGGCCTCCATCACACAGCACAAGCCCAACGAGGAGCTTGTTCTCAGCGGCAAATATTGTCCCTGGTTTCACCGGCAGCCCTATGCATGTTGCTTTCTCTCCACACCCATCCATTTTTTCCTCCAACCTTCAATGCTCATTTTTATTATTATTTATTTTCTTACTGACTCTAGGTTAACTGAGTCTGTCAAGTTCCCTTGTTTATTCATTCATGCATTCACCCCACCCTTACTAAATTCTAGCCTAGTGTCAAGTCCTTTGCTTACCATGGAGAATTCTAATATGAATGTGACACAGTTTCCACCCTCAAAGAGCCTGTGGTCTAATGAAGAGAAAAACATATAAACAAACAGTAAAATAATTCCATTTAATAAGTCCAAGGATAGAAACATGAAGAAAACAAATAAATAAAAGTTAAAATTGAATTTAAGAAGCTCTAGATAGAAGCTGCCATAGGAAAAAAATTAAGAAAACCATACAGGATAAAAACAAAACAAAACAAAACAAAAAGAAAACAAAACAAAACTGCATCTTCAAAAATTCAACTCTTAAACTAGCTAAGTACAGGATGTATATTAAGATACCCACCAAGGCTTAGCCATTTGAGGCAGAACAGAACATGCATGTAGTTAAATAAAGGCAAAGCTGGAACGGTGGCCAAGGCCAAGGGAAGATGCTGTGATAAGGAAGCTGAATTTTAACCGGGAATGTATGCTGAGCCACCGGAGATTTAAACACAAGGTTTTGATCAGAACTTATTTTACAAAGGTGTTTCTGCTGGCTATGCAGGGAAAGGGTTGAAGAAGTAAAAAGAGGAGAGAAAAAGGAAAGTCAGAAGGCTGCTGTAATAAGCTAAGAGGTCATCAGGACCTGGAGAGGGTAGAGAGAATATAGAAGTGACAACCATTCGAGAGATTTAGGAGGTAGAATGGATATTATCTATTGACAGAGCAGTCCCAGAGAATATGGAGCAGGTAGGTATTTAGAATGATCCAGTTTCTGCTTAGTTAAAAATTATATTCGAGGAAAAGGAAGGTAGGATCAATAGGTGGAGCAGAGGAAAGTTTTAGTACAGTGAAACTATGGTGTATGCTGCTATAATGGTGGACACATATCATTATACATTTATCAGAATCTATGCAATGTACAACACAATGAACAAGCCCTTAAGTAAACCATGACATTCAGTTTATACTACTGTATCCGGGCTGGCTCATCAAATGGACCACACTAATGTAAAATGTTAGTAATAGGGGAAATTGTATAAAGGAACTCTCCATACTTCCCATTCAATTTTCCTATAAATTTGAAACTGTTCAAGAAAATGGTCTACTGTTAAAAAACAAAATAGAAGTACAGATCTGTGATTCAACAGTCTTGCACAATTCACAGCGCTCACCATAGCACATACCCTCCCCAATGTCTATTGCCCAGCCACCCCATCCCTCCCACCCCCCACCACTCCAGCAACCCTCAGTTTGTTTCCTGAGATTTAGAATTCCTCATATCAGTGAGGTCACATGATACATGTCTTTCTGTGATTGACTTATTTCACTCAGCAAAAAAAAAAAAAAAAAATAGAAGGTGCAAGAAGTACCAACTTGAGACCTCCCAGGACCGTGGCATGGCACATTAGGTTAGCATTGAGGAGAGTCATTTCTTTTTTTTTTTTTTTAAAGATTTTATTTATTTATTTGTCTCAGAGACAGAGAGAGAGTGTGTGAGCACAAGCAGGGGAAGCTGCAGGCAGAGAGAGAAGCAAGCTCCCCGCTGAGCAAGGAGTCTGATGTGGGACTCGATCTCAGGACCCTGGGATCATCAACTGAGCAGAGGGCAGCTGCTTAACTGACTGAGCCACCCAGGCGTCCTGAGGAGGGTCATCTCTTGAGCACAGTCTACAGAGTAAGTCTGGGGAAGCCCTGTCTCTACAATTCCTTAGGAACCCAGCATCTGCCCCAGAGGGCTGGACTCCATGCCTTTGAAGTTCTTTAACAACATGACGCTTCAGCTGTAGATGGGAGGGGAGAGAACTGGGTGCACACCCCATTGCAGGAGTGGCACGATACATTTGCCTCCGATGAACCCAGCTCCTTTGAATCAGCTGATTTTTGCATTCATAAGCCTGAGCGTGAACACTGATTCTACAGCCAGTTTGTGTATATGGATGACTTAGCACAGCTATAAAGTCTGGAGGTTTTCAACTCATGAATCTCATGGTTCAAATGTGAAACAGTATGCAGACTGCAAACTGCATTTCACACAATTCTAATGGATCCATGAATACAGGAGCAAAGAGGAATAAGAAGGATGAAAAAATTCAAAAGATGTGGAAAATCTCCAATTTGACCTTTAGAAAAAGGTGTTCTGTCAACACTTTGCCCAGCAGGGCATGTATGTATTCCTGACATAAGCATTTGTCCTCAAGATAAAAATAGAGAAAAATAAAAACGCCAAAGTCAACTCCTTCATTGAAGAGGTACAATATGCACATAAACACATAGTTACACAATGTGATAACTGCTAAAAAAGAAAAGTAAGTGGAGTCTATGAAGAGAAAAACAGAAAAGGGTGATTTAAATTGAGGTGTATCCAGGAAGGCCACTTGGAGGAGATGACATTTGAGCAGAGGCTAGAAGGATGAGTCAGAGTTGACCAGGTGAAAAAGCAGAGAAGAGTGTTCCAAAAATATGAATTAGCTTAAGTGAAAGCCAAAGCACGAAACAACCTGTGATCTTTGACGAGCGTACGGGAGCCAGGGAAGCAAGAACATTGAGAAACTATAGCAGATAAAGTTAGAGAGGGTATGCAGAACGCCCCTACAGCTTTGTAGAAAGTCCTGAAATAAAGTAGTGTTGGTCTTCCAACTTTGTTCTTCATCGAAATTCTTTCCCAATTCTAGATACTGTATGTGTGTGTATGTGTTTGTGTGTGCATGCGCACACACGTGTGTGTGTATAAAGTCTGTTGGAATTTTGATGGTGGTTGCATTGAATCTATAGCTCAATTAGGAAGGCCTTCCATCTCCACATTACTGAGTATTCCAATCCCATCCATGAATATTGGACATCTGTCCATTTATTTTTAGATCTTTAATTTTTCTCGGAAATATCTTCCACTAATTTTTCCACTAAGGATAGAATTCTTTCCCATCTTTTAAAAATCTATTCCTAAGAATTTTATGTTTTTGATGATATTGTATTTTTTTAATTTTGTTTGGCAGTTTTTAGTTGTTAGTATATAAAAATACAATTGATTTTTGTATGGTGACTTTGTTTCTTGCAAACTACAGATTTATTCATTAGATTTAATTTTGTTAGAAGACTTAGGATTTTCTACAAAGACTATCATGACATCAGAAAAGAAAGACAGGGTTACTTCTCCCTTTCAAGTCTGTATACTTTTTTTTTTAAGATTTTATTTATTTATTTGAGAGAGAGAGATAGCAAGAGAGAGCAGGAGGGGGGTGGGTAAAGGGAGAGGGAGAAACAGACTCCCCACTAAACAGGGAGTCCAACAGGGTTGGATCCCAGGGTCCCGGGATCATGACCTGAACCAAAGGCAGACACTTAACCAACTGAGCCACCCAGGCGCCCCAAGTCTGTACACTTTTTATTTGTTTTATTGCTTCTTGGTCAGGCAGGGACACACAACACAATGTTGGGAAGCACAGTAAAAATGTCATCATTAAGTATATCATTAGCAGTCAGTTCTCTAGCCTGTTATCAGGGTGTGGAAGTTTCCTTTTATTTACTTATTTTTAAATAATGAACAGGTGTTAAATTTTGTCAGAAGCTTTTCTGCATCATTTGAGATGATGATGGAATTTTTGTCCTTTACTTTGTTAATGTGGTGAATCACATTGATTGGTTCTCAAATACTGAAACAAACCTGTATCCCAGGAAAAAAACTTCACTTGAATATAATTTTTTCTGTTTATACATTGCTGGATTCAATCTGCTCCTATTTTGTTGAGGGTGCTTGCATCTAAGTTCATGGGGGATACTGGCCAAAAATTTTCCTTTCTTGTCATAGCTTTTTCAGCTTTTGGTAGCAGAGTTACGGCAGTATCATTAAATGAATTTAAAAACATTTTCCCCTCTTTTATTTTCTGAAAGAGATTACAATTAGTCTTAGTTCTTTGAATGTTGGATAGATCTCACCAGTGAAGCCATCTGGGCTTGGAATTTCATTTGAGGCTTACAAATCCAATATCTTTAATATATAGATATTCAGATTGCTATCTCTTTCCAAATCAGTTTTTGTAAGTTGTGTTTTTAAAAAACTATATCCATATTCATCTAAACATCTATGTTTAGATGTTTATCCATTAAACATCTATGTTTAATTTATTGGCATAAAGTTGTTAAACTTTCAAAATATTGTCTTATTATCCTTTTAATGTCCAAAAGATCTAAAGTAAAAGCCCCACTTTCATTCCTGATATTGACAATTTTAGTTTTCTTTCATTTATTTTTATTTTTTAATTTATTTTTCTTGATTAGTCTTGCTTGGGGTTTACCAACATATTAAATTTATCAAAAAACCAACTTTTGCCTTTTCTAGTTTTCTATATTATCATACATATTCGATCTCTTTCTTTAAAATTACTTTGAGTTTAGCTTATTCTTACTTTTCTATCTTTTTAAAGGGGGAACTAAGAATCATGAATTTAAGCATTCTTTTGCTCCTTAAAAGGCATTTAAAACCATAAACTTTCCTTTAAGCACTATTTGAGCAGCATTACACAAATTTTGATATGTTTTGTTTTCATTACTTAGTTAGAAATATTTTTTAATATTTCTTTTGTGACATTTTTTCTTTGACCCACAGGTTTAGAACTGTTATTTAAATTTCACTGGGGATTTTCTAGATTGTTTTTATTGCTTTCTAATTTAACTTAATTATACTGATAGAATATACTCTGTAAGATTTTACTTTTTTGAAACTGATTGAGATTTAACTTTATGGCCCAAGAAATGATCTGTCTTGGTGGATGTTCCCTGGATAGTTGAAAGAAATGTGTATGCTGCAATTGTTGGGTGTAGTGTTCTATAAATGTCAACCATGTCAAGTTGGTTGATAGTGTTGTTCGGATCTTCTACAGCCTTACTGGTCATTTGTTTACTTGAGAGTTCAATTTCTAATGGAATGAAGTTAAAATTTGAACTATTTTAGATTTTTCTGTTTCTCCCATTAGATTTGTCAAATTTTACCTCATAAACTTTGATGCTTCCTTATTAGGTGCATACATATTTATAATTATTTTTCTGGTGAAATTGCTCCTTTCATCATCATATAATATCCCTCTTTATCCCTTGTAATAGGGAATGGTACACAGTTGACCCTTGAACAACATAGGTTTGAACTGTGTGGGTCCATTTATCTGTGGATTTTTTTTTGAATAAATACAGTATAGTACTATAAATATATTTTCCTTATGATTTTCTTATAACATCATCTTTTCTCTAGCTTACTTTATTGTAATAATATGATCTATAATACACATAAGATACAAAATATGTGTTAATTGACTAAGTTATCAGTAAGGCTTCTGGTCAACAATAGGCTATTAGTAGTTAAGATTTTGGGGAGTCAAAAGTTACATGCAAATTTTTGGCTGTGCAGAGGTCAATACCCTCAACCCCCACATTGGTCAAGGGTCAACTATGAAGTCTACTCTAATATTGAGATGGCCTCGCCAACTTTTTTTTTTTTTTAAGATTTTATTTATTTATTTGAGAGAGAGAGAGATACAGCGAGAGAGGGAACACAAGCAGGGGGAGTGTAAGAGGGAGAAGCAGGCTTCCCACCAAGCAGGGAGCCCGATGCAGGGCTCGATCCCAGGACCCTGGGATCATGACCTGAGCCGAAGGCAGACACTTAATGACTGAGCCACCCAGGCGTCCCAGCCTCACCAACTTTCTTATGCTCACTGTTTGCATGGCATATCTTTTCCCTTCCCTTTCATTCTACCCGTGCCTTTAAAATGCTTGTAGAGAGCTATTTTTTCCCCCAAGTTTTATAGGGGAAATATATATATATGGAAGGTTTAGTCAGATACCTGCTACTCCATCATGGCAGGTAGAGGAAGTCCCACATTCTTTTTTATGAGTGCCATTAATACACATCACCATCCTTTTCCAGTTTGTGGTACCCCAAAGGCAGGAACTGATGTGTAGCTCTGTTAAAATGCATTTGTTAGATGCAGCCAATCACTTTAGCCTATTAGAATTTTATAGATCATTTTTTTTCTAATTAAGGGCAATGCCTTCCAAACTTTAATGTAAATAGAAATCACTTGGAGACTTAGATACAAATTTTGAATCAGGAGATCTGAGATGAGACCCGGTCTGTGGAACATGGTTTGAATAGCAAAAATGTATAGGAATTGCTAACTCGCAAAGAGTCATTCAGGTCTTCTATGTCACAGGTTACCAATTTGAATAACGTGAGGGTGGAAGGTGGGTATATGAGAGTGTGAAACCAGCAGATGTAAAAAACAAAAACGAAAACAAAAACAGAACAGAGGATGGTGTGACCAGAGACAACCAGAAGAGTGCTAGCACCACCAAAGTCATGCAAATTTGAATATTTAAAACACCATGCTGCCAAATTAAAAACAAACAAACAAATAAACAGCTTGAGAGGTAAACTCACATCATATCCAACTGTTTATGATTCTTGTTCAATGTCTTTAACCATACATTAATTTTAAAAATGGAAACTTCACATCCAATTTAACAATAATCCACGTGTAAACAACCTTTAAGTTCACTCTGCAAACAGCAATTGGTCCACCTTGGGTTTGACCATGACTTCTTAGATACAACACCAAAAACATGACCAATAAAAGAAAAACTGATAAGTTGGCTTCATTTGGCCTAACTGATAACTAGCCCTGCCCTTCATGTTTTTCCTCATTTTATCAACAAATATATCTTAAAATTGAGATAGATCTTAATAAAGCCCATATATATTTTCTCTTTCTCTATATTTTTAAATATAAATAATAACTTACTAATATACAAATAAATACATATTTATAATTACATATAAATAATATAACAAAATAATAGTATAGGTATAATTTATAAATATATATTTAATTATTTATCTATCATCATGCTTTCACTTATTAATGTCATTTAAAGTTCCTCCATGTCTTTCCATAGCTTGATAGCTCATTTATTTTTAGTACTGAATAATATTCCATTGAGTGGATGTACCTGAGTTTATACATTCACCTCTTGCTTCCACATTTTGGTAATTACAAGTAAAGCTGTCATAAAAATTCATGTGCAGTTTTTGTGTAGTTAGGTGACTTCAGTTCATTTGGGTAAATACCACAGAGTGTGACTGCTGGATCATATGATAAAGGTAGCGTTAGTTAGAAACTGTCAAACTTTTTTCTAAAGTGGCCATTTTGCATTCCTACCAACAACGGAACAGAGTTCTTGCTCCACATCCTCACCAGTATTTGGTGCTGTCAGTGTTTTGAATTGTGGCCATCCTAACTTAGTGGTATCTCATTGTTATTTCGTTTTTCAGTTCTCTATCTAAAGATACTAGGCATCTTTTCATATGGCTGTTTGCCATATGCAAATCTTCTGGGTGAGATGCCTGTTCAGATCTTTTGCCTGTTTTTTAAATGGGTTATTTGTTCTCTTATTGTTCAATTTTAAAAGTTCTTTATATATTTTAGATACTAACCTTTTATTTGATATGCATTTTGCCAAGATTTTCTTCCAATCTCTGACTTGTCTTCTCATTCTCTTACCAGTATCTTTGTCACAAAGTTTTAAATTTTAATGAAGCCCAACATCAATTTTTCTTTGATTGTGCTTTTGGTGTTGTAGCTAAGAAGTCATCAACATGTCCAAGGTCATCTAAAGTTTCAGTTTATCATAACACGGCAAATAATGATAGAAATATTTATAATAAAAAGCTTACAGCAAGTTTGTGTGAATAAAGGTCATTTTTTTTTAAATCAAGAAGATAAGAGGGAAAATCATCTTGGGGTAAATTAGATTGCTGGTGTGTTCAATCCTTTTATTTTCCCTTCTGAAATTGTATGAATGTGTGGACACAAGACAAAGCTCTTAGAGATTGCCTATCTTTCCCTAGTTTAGCACAAGAATTTATCTATAGGAAGCATTTGCTCCTTATAGTTTACAAATTTGATGTTGCCAAATTCAATGGAAAAATGAACAAACATCTTAAATATCATGATGAGGCCATTTAGAGTAACCTCCCCATTTTACAGATAGAGAAACTAAGAATGAAAAAGGACAAGTGACTAATGTCATCCAGCCAGCTGGTGACATTACCAAAACAGAGTTGTCTGTTTCCTAAACTATTATCTTCTTGCTCACATCTCCCAGTCATTCTGCTTTTCCTCAATCCAAGACTCCAAATCTCAGAGCTATTATTTTGACTACCAAGGTCTTTGTCAACAACAATTATGTCTAGATTTATATGGTCCTTTCTATGTGCCAGGTAAATGTTTTAAACTCTAACATATGTTTGTTAATCTCCCTCAATAGTCCTACAAGATAGATGCTATTCTTACTCCTACATATAGATGAGAAAAGTGAAGTATACAGAGATTAGGTAAATTGCCCAAGATCACATGGTAAGTGGGAGAGGATTTGAACCTTGGCAATCAAACTTCAGTGTCTATGCCCATTACAACTGCACTGTTATATCTCTTATGAGATATAAGATGCCACTGTGCTTCTGCCTGCCAACATGAGCCTCTAGGCCAAATGCTATCCTTCTGAATGTGATCCCTCTGAATTCTATTTGCCTAGAACTTTTAACCAAAGCATTTCCTAAAGACAGGGCATTGATACTTGTACTGCCAAACCACCTGCCAATGCTACCTTTTTTCAAATGACTCTGCTTTCATCATGATAACAGGTAAAGATTTTTTGTAATTGTAATGGAGATAAAAGTAATTATATTTTGAGACATGTTTAGTGAACTAAAAGTAAGATATGCCCCCTTCCCTGAATGGACCTCATACCCACTCCAAACAACAACCCAATTAAAAATGGGCAATCGACTTAAATAGACATTTCTCCAAAGAAGATATGCAAATGGCCATAAACACATGAAAAGATGCTCAACATCACTAATTATTAGGGAAATACCAATCAAAACCAAAATGAGATACCACTTCACACCCATTAGGATAGCTATTATGAAAACAAAAACAAAGGCGAAATAAGTGTGGGTGAGGACATAAAGGAACTGGAATCCTTGTGAGTTGCTGGTGGGAATGTAAAATGGTGGAACTGCTGTAGAATATGATAAAGTAGTTCCTAATAAAACATTAAACATAGAACTACCGTATGATCCAGCAATTCCATTTTTTAGTATATACCCAAGAGTAGTGAAAGCAGGGACTTGAACATATATCTGTACACTCATGTTTATAGCAGCATGATTAAATAGCCAAAGGATGGAAGCCACACAAGTGTCTCTCAACAGATGAATAGTATAAACAAAATGTGGTACATACATACAATGGAATGTTATTTAGCTTTAAAAAGGAAGGAAATTCTGACAGATGCTACAACATGGATGAAACTTTAAGACAGGCTAAGTGAAATAAGCCAGTCATAAAAGGACAAAAACTATACTATTTCACTAATATAAAGTACCTAGAGTAGTCAAACTTATAGTGACAGAGAACAGAACAGTGGTTTCCAGAGTCTGGGGAAGTGGGGAATGGGGAGTTAGTTTCAGTTTTGCAATATGAAGTGTTCTAGAGATGGATGGTGGTGATATTTATAGAACAATGTGAACGTACTTAATGACATTAAACTCAACACTTAAAAATGATTAAAATGTTATGTATATTTTACCACAACTTAAAAATTAAAATTAAAAAATATAAACATGTATCTTAATAATATATTCTAATATCTAAAGTTGTTTTAAAACAAATTGTGAAGTTTATTCAATAAGTAAAAAACAATAAAAAATAACAATTTAAAAATTAAATATAGAAGACCATCCATTGAATAAATTGGGAAAAAAATTTTAATTACTTCCTAAAAAGTAAGGGATCAGACAGCTTCAAAAGGGAGTTCTTGGGGCAGAGGTGGAGAGGAACAGAGTGACACAGGAGAAACATTTTTTTATATTATTAAAATAAAGTTGGCATTAATCCAAATTAGACTGTTATAAATTAAGATGTTAATTGACATGCCTAGGGCAACCACTAAAAATATAACTCAAAAATATATATAGTAAAAGTAGCAACAGGGGAATTTAAATGGTATACAGAATATATCTATTTAACACACAAAAAAAGCAGTAATGGAGGAAATGAGGAACAAAAGAGGTGTAAGACATAAAGAGAACAAACAACATGGCAGAAGTGAGTTCCTCCTTATCACTAATTACATTAGATATAAATGGATTAAACTCTCCAATTAAAACAGAGATTGGTAGAACAGATTAAAAAACATAATTGTACTATATGTTATATGGAAGTTACTCACTTTAGATTCCAAGACAAATAGAGTGAAAATTAAAGAATAAAAAAATATTTTGTGCAAACAATAACCAAAAGAGAACTGGAGGAATATACTAGTACCAGCCAAAGTAAACTTTAAGGGAAGTTTTTATAAGAGACAAAGAAGGATATTATATAATGATAAAAGGGTCATTTGATAAGAATATAAAACAATTACAATTAGAAACATATATACACCTGAAGTCCCAAAATATATGAATCAAAATTGATCAAATTGAAGGGAGAAATTGGAACTTCTGAAAAAATGTTTGGAGATTTAATATCCCACATTCAACAATTGATAAACAACAACAACAGAAGATCAGCAAGTAAATGGAAAACATGAATAACACTATAAACCAACTAGACTTGAAAAAGAAACAGATAATATGAATTGCCCTATAGCTATGAAAATTTTAATTATTAATTTAAAAGCTCCAAGAATATGAAATCTTCTGATGGTTTTCCTGGAGAACTATACCCACATTTAAAGATGAATTAACACCAACTTTATATAATCTCTCCCAGAGAACAGAAGATGAGCAAAGACTTTCTAAATCATTTTATGAAGGCAGTGTTACCCTGAAACCAAAACTAGACAGAAACAGCACAATAAATAAAAGTGTAAACCAATATTTCTCATAAATTTAGATGCAAAAATCCTCAACCAGAATATCAACAAACAGAATCCAAAATATATGAAAAGAATCATAGATCATGACCAGGTGAGATTCATTCAAGGTACACAACATTTGAAAAACAATCAGTGTAATCTATCATATTAGTAAGCTAAAGAAGAAAAATCATATGGTCATGTCAAGCAATGCAAAAAAAAAAAAAAAAAAGCATTTGAGAAATCCAATACCTATTCATGATAAATAATCTCAGCAAGTTATGATCTATTGGTTTAATGCAATTTCAACTATAATTAATGCAATTCCTATCAAAACCATGGAAAAGTTTTTTATAAACAGACAGGCTTATTCTAAAATTTATGTGAAAAGGTGCAGGCCCTAGAATAGTTAAAACAATCTGAACAAAGAAAAATAAAATTGGAAGAATCACTCTGCCCAGTATTAAGGTTTACTCTACAGCTATAGTAATCAAGACAGTGTGGTATTGGCAAAGGTATAGGCACACAGATCAATGGAACTGAATGGAAAACTCAGAAATGGACCCACACGTGCCCAACTGATTCCTGACAAATTGCAAAAGCAATTCAATGAAGGAAAGATAACCTTTTTTTTTTTTTTTTTTAAAGATTTTATTTATTTATTTTGACAGAGAGAGACACAGCGAGAGAGGGAATACAAGCAGGGGGAGTGGGAGAGGGAGAAGCAGGCTTCCCGCCGAGCAGGGAGCCCGATGCGGGGCTCGATCCCAGGACCTGGAATCATGACCTGAGCCGAAGGCAGACGCTTAACGACTGAGCCACCCTTTCAGGCGCCCCGAAAGATAACCTTTTAAATAATGATGCTAAAGCAATTGACCATTCATAGACAAAACCATATATATATATATAATTATTACATCATTTATTTTAAATAAATGATGCTAAAGCAATTGACCATTCATAGACAAAACCATATATATAATTATTACAATTATATATCTAAAATTCACTTAAACCTCATACCTTATACAAAAATTAACTCAAAATTGACTATAGACCAAAATGTAAAATGTAAAATTACAACACTGTTAGGAAAAACACACAAAAAAACAGGAGATTATCTTCATGGTCTAGGATTAGGCAAGAGTTCGACTTGACACCAAAGGTATGATTCACAAAAGAGTAAACTTATAAATTGGACTTCACAGGAATTAAAAAATTTTCTCTGTGAAAGACCTTGTTAAGAGGTTGAAAAGAGAAAGTACAGAATTGGGAAAATATTTACAAACATGTCTGACAAAGAACTAGTATCTAAAATATACAAAGAACTTTCAAAACATAAGAGTAATAGTCAAACAATCCAGTTAGAAAATGGGCAAGGGGTGCCTGGGTGGCTCAGTCAGCTAAGCATCCCACTCTTGATTTCAGGTCAGGTCATGATCTCAGGGTCATGAGATCAAGCCCCAAGTCAGCCTCCATGCTGAGGTGGAGCCTGATTAGAATTCTCTCTCACCCTCTCCCTCTGCCCTTCCCCCCCTGCTTGAGTATGGGTGTGTGCTCTCTCTCTCTAAAAAAAAAAAAAAAGAAAGAAAGAAAAAGAAAATGGGTAAAATATATAAATGGATATTTCACCAAAGAGGTTACTATATAGATAGCAATAAGCACACGAGAAAGTGTTCAACACAATTACTCATTAGGGAAACACAAATTAAAACCAGAATGAGCTATCACTCCATGCCTATCAGAATGGTAAAATAAAAAAAAAATAGTGAGAAAACTAAATGCTGGCAAAGATGCAAAGAAACTGGATCATTCCCACATCACTAGTAGCAATATAAAATGGCAGAGTCACTCTAGAATACAGTTTGATAGTTTCTTATAAAGCATATTTTCTTATAAAACACGCAATTACCACATGACCCAGCAACTGCACTCTTGGATATGTATCATAAACAAATGAAAACTTGTGTTCACACCAAAACCTACACACAAATATTCAATAGTGGTTTTATTCATAATTGCATAAAAGTGGAAACAACCCAGATGTCCTTCAGTATGTGAACTGTCAAACAAGCTGTGGTACATGGGATACCACGAAGCAGCAAAAAGCAATGAATTATTGATTTACACACCAACCTGGATGAATCTCCTGAGAATTATGCTAAATGAAAAAGGCAACCAAAAAGCTATGATTTTGTTTATATAACATATTTAAAATGACAACATTTTAAAGATTTTATTTACTTACTTATTTTAGAGAGAGAGAGAGAGAGAGAGAGAGAATGAGTGAGCAGGGGGTTGGAGCAGAGGGAGAGGGACAAGCAGACTCAGTGCTGAGCACGAGCCCGAAGTAGGGCTCCATCCCAGGACTCTGACATCATGAACTGAGCCAAAATCAAGAGTTGGACGCTTAACTGACTGAGCCACCCAGGTGCCCTGAAATGACATTTTAGAAATGGAGAACACATTAGTGGTCACCAGGGGTTAAGAACAAGACTAGAGGAGAAGAAGCAGTGTGGGGGAGATGTGTGTGGTTATAAGAGGAAAACACAAGGCATCCTTGCAGGAATAAAATTCTTTAGCATCTTTACTATGGTGGTAAATACACAAACCTACACATGGGATAAGATTGCGTAGAACCAAATGCACACACACACACATGCACAGAGAAATGAGTACAAGAGGAGAAATCTGAGTAGAATCAGTCAACTGTATTAACGTCAGTACCCTGGTTGTGATAAGATACTACAGTTTTGCAAAATGTTACCATTGGGGGAAACCAGTTAAAGGATATTATGAGATCTCACTGCATTATTTCTTATAACTGCATGTGAATCTATAATTATCTCAATAAAAATGCCAACTAAAAATTAAACTGGATAACATCATACTAAATTTTGAATCCTGGCCAGAGTCCGGACTCTTTTAAATAGGCAGTTGGGAGCCATAGAAGCTGGTTAAGTATGGATGACCAGTTAGGGCTGTAGATCGAAAGAATCCATGTAATGATAGTGAGTATGATGAATTAAAGGAGAAATTATACAACAGTATAATCAGGGATCAAGTGAGAGGTGATATTGAAGCTGATATTGCACCGAGGAAATGCAGACTAGCTCTGTGCCTTTGGTCACTTCAGTAACCACATTTCTAATACCCCTTCACTTTGCCCAAGTTCACTTGCAATTTACATAGTATATGGAAATCTGCTCCTAAAACAAAGGCATTCCCAAGTTTTTTCACTATGTTGAACTAATTCTTTCATGCCATATTTTTAACACTTTGGTAAAACAAAGAAATGTTTTTATTCCCTGGCTTCAGAAATTTTATAATTTTATAAATATAAGTGAAATAAGTTTTCTAATCACTGTGATAATGCCATGTTTTTAAAAATAATTTTAAGGTGTTTGAAGATTTGAAAAAATACCTGAGACTTGTGGTCTTAATTAATTTTAATTTAATGTTTAGAAAATTTTGATTAAATAAGTTTGTAATCAACGTTTAAATGCCTGAGGAAATTTAATTTGTTAATTTTTAATGTTTTGATTTCTTAGTCTTATAAGCAGCATTTAAATGTTCAGAGAAGTATTATTTAATTCATTTATGCATTTATATAATTGTGTATGAAGTAAACTACAAGAGGAGTGAAGTTCTTCACGCATTAAAGAGTACGATAATCAAACTGCAGATCTGGGATCTAAGTCCATCTGCCTCCATGACCCTGGGCTGCATTCTGTCTTTACAGCCTCTCAGAGCTGAATGGTCCCAGATCTGGAAGGAGGAATGGATCTTACCTTATAGGGTTGTCCATCCTGGACACTGTGAGGAATGCGGCAAGATTTGCTGTGTAGGAGGAGCATACAATGAGGGTGAAGAGCCACCAGCTGCCCATCACGATGCGCATGGCCATGGAGTTCACTGAGGATTCGCCACCTACAGGAGGCCAGCAAAATGGATTGGCCCTGGGCTTCTGCTCTCACTCGCATCCCCAGAGAAATGCTCCAGCTCCACCCTGCGGCCTGGCTTAGGGAACCGCCACTGGGGTTGGGCTAGGGAGCAGGGAAGTGAGTTGCTGGCTGGTTATGCAGGGCTGTGACAATCCCGGGAAAGAATCCAAAGACCACCAATCTTGGAAAGGGATGGAGGACCATCAAATATGAAAAATCCAGGATTGGCCTTTTAGTGATGTGATGTTTATCAAAACGCCAAGGGCATAGTTCTGAATATCAAAATCTTCCAGTTAGGAAATTCTATCTCACTTGTTGCATACTTCCAGGACTGCAACCTGATGTAAGATCCTTTTCCAATTTCAAATTCATAGAGAGTAGTCTCAGGAATTCTGTAAATACAGAATTACCTCCTACCTGGAGGGTTCCTTAGCTTTCTTTGAAACCTCAGAGATGAGATCTCGCTTTTATTAATATTCAGCCCTCACTGGATGGCTTTTTTCCTAGAATTTTCAGATATCATTGCCTGTGACTTGCAGTCAGTAGCTGCCCCATAGAGGCCAATTATTTCTCCTTGGTCCCTTAGGTGGTAGCAGAAGAAAGCGTCTCACTGACTCTTCTTACATAACCTTGCAAACAAGCAATACATGTTTTGCCATGGTGCAAACAAGGCCAACACTCACATTAGGAACTTTGCAATTTGTTGCTTGGGTCAAAACTGCAAGATCCTGTAACTTACCAAGTGCTCTCCAGACTTCACAGAGAAGGGAGACTTTGTATCTCAAGAACGGATGGAGGACTACTTAGATGATTGCAAAAACAATTGTGATTTTTTTTTTTTCCTATTAAGACTTCAAATTTAAGCAAGATTCAGTTTCATCTGACAACCCAATGTGCATAACAATCAACCTAATGTGGGAGGGGAGAAAAGTGCAAAGCAGAACTCCAAAGTTAATTTTATCTAAAGCGAGAATCAGGCTTTGAAGTTGAGTTCCTTGTCACTTCATTTAATTTCTATCTGATATTACTCAGAGAAATTGGGTGCAGCCTGTACTGCCCTAGAGATTAAATAAAATTGCATTTAAAATGACTTTGCCAAAACGCATCTAAGAACTCTGCCAATGGGCAAGTTATTCCAGGCCCCTGGGGCTATACCGCAACATCAGGAACCCAGGAACGTACCTTGCTGTACGAAGGCTCCGTAGACTATCCAGATGGCACTGTGCAAGGTGGCTGAAGCGGATGGTCGGGGCTGGGCGGCATTCTGAGCCCTCACGGCCTGGATCCGGTTCAACACAAATATCAGCACGCCCACCACAGGGATGGCTGCTGCAATGCAGGCCCACACGGCAAAATCAAACGGGGCAAAAAGAGAGAAGATGCTGATCTTCTCCTCGGGCTTCTTGATTAGGATCCCCACCGAATAGTCCATGTACCGCTTGCTGAAGTCCACAACGCTCTCCCTCTCCGGGGTGATCGTGATGGCCGAGATAGCCAGGTCTGCCCTCTGAAAGGCAAAACCAACTCATCAGACAGCAGTCCTCAGCTTCCTGCTGGGTCCCACCCTGGGGCAAGGCCTGCCCTCTACTCTTTGGGTTATTCTGTCCAGAGGAAATGGATTCAAGAGGTGACAGCCTGTGATCTTGAATACTGTGAAAAATATTCAACACTGAGTGGTCTGTTTGAATTGTAGTTTTTCTTCACTTTCTTGTCCTCACAAACTTTCACTATCTTCTTTCTTTTGCTGGTATTTCCCTCTACCCCGTCCCTGCCCCCAACCAAGAAGTCCCTTCTATCTTCTTCTAGGCTTATCTGCACCCTTCCTATACTTCCATCAAGCCTCTCCAAACTTCCATTAGCCCACATGGATGTCTCCCTTTCCTGAGATACTTCGGAAGTTATGGTGAGTTGTACAACTACTTGAAATCTCATTAATGTCTCAGTGCCTGGTTGTTTTATATGCAGACTCTATGCCAGAGAGTAATATCCTCCAAGGAAAAAAAGGGTTATCTACTTTTCTTGATCATCCACGGCCCTTCATTCATGGCCTCTAAGATATATGGGTTGATTCTTCATATAGTAAAGCCATGTTGGGCGGGGATTCTCTGGGCATGCTGTACTTTGACCCCAAAAGTACCTTGCAAGATTTTTGCTTTCCAAAATGGGCTTAATTTTAAAAATGGGCAAAGACTCTATTAAGATGGAACTAGACTGTGAAATTAAAGCTGCCAAGACTGGTGGAGGTTAGGATAATTAGGCTTAGATGGATGATGGTAGGAAATAATGGGCCTGCAGTCCTCACTTCAACCACAAGAGCACCAAAATATACAATGATCATCCAATCTTGGCTCTTGGACTTCTAAGTAGGAGGCATCATCAGAACTAAGTTTATTTTAGGGGGGCCTGGGTGGTTCAGTCGGTTAAGCGGCTGACTCTTGGTTTCGGCTCAGGTCATGATCTCGCGGTTGTGGGATCGAGCCCCAAGTCGGGCTCTGTGCTCAGCAAGGGGTCTGCTTCAGAATCTCTCTCCCTCTCCCTCCTGCTGTCTCTCTCTCTCTGTCCCTCTCTCTCTTTCTCAAATAAATAAATAAAATCTTTAAAAAAATAAAGTTGGGAAAACATACATATAAAGACTTCATCAGAAAAATTTTTATCATATTTAATATGTGGGCTAGAGGGGTAGATACACTGATGTTCTAAACTATGAAATCCAAAAAAATAAAATAAAATAAAATAACAAACTATGAAATCCAACAACATATCTAGAGTAAAAAGAAAAAGTGTTGGAGGTTAATGATGGTGAAGCTCTCTTCTTAGACTTGTCACATTTGTATCTCTGGTTCTTGTCTCTCTTTTCAAAAACTCAAGATCCAGGGATTTCTTTTTATGGATTTGGAGCATTCAGAGCATACATAAGGCCTAAGAAGAGTTCTAGTGGAGCAGGATAGGTTTACAACATAGGAAGAAGGGAAAGTAATTTATGAAGCCAGGTCCAGAAGAAGCACAAGGGGACTGACTTATGACACAAGTAAAGGGGTGACCTGGAACATAGGGAAAAACACTCCCACCTGTGAACCTGGAGGTTAGAGTAGGTGTCTGCAGATGTGAATTTCATAGGTAGCTGAAGTAGTATTTCAAGCCCACAAATCTCCATTTCTTTGCTTAATATAGGAGCACTTTTTTTTTTTTTAATTCAGGAGAGAAGACTTTTAGGTTGCTTGAAGAGAAAGATAAACTTTTGAAACAGTCTCTAAGGGATATAGCCAAGGGGTCCAACAAAGGACAAGTTAAGGAACTTGGGCTGTCCTGAAGGCCTAGCTGAGGTTGGAGGCCACACATTGTCCATATACCCATCTGGGCAAATTTGTGATTTTGTATGCAGCAACTTGGATGTCAGAGTCAGAGGGTAGATAATATAATCAAGTCAGGGTTTCAGTACAATAAGAGACCAAGAACAAAGAGAATCACAAAAGATGAAGGGAACGGGATTATCTCTGGTCAAACACCGAGGCCACACCGGGCAGGAAAGGATGCAAAAATCTTAAAGAAAGATAAACCTCAAATACATGTGCTAAGTGGAAAGGGCCAGACACAAAAGACCACATATTGTATGACTCTATTTACATTAAATGTTCACAAAAGCAAATCTATAGAGATAGAAAATAGATCAATGGTTGCCTAGGGCTGGGGTTGGAAATGGGATTAACTGTAAGTGTGAGGGATCTCACTGGGTTGATGGAATTATTTTAAAACTAGATTATGATGATGGTTGCATAACTCAGTAGATTTCCTAAAAATCATTGAATTGTATATCCGAAATGGGTGAATTTTATATATAAATTAATACCGCAAGAAAATTGTTTTTTTTTAAAGCTTAGGAGAAATTGGAGAGATTGTGTCTGCCTTTATGGGCTGATAAAGCAAAGGACTTGTGTTTTAGGAGCAAAGGTTCAAAAGAGTCAGAAGGACAACAGGTCAGAGTCATGGAGTGGGACAGGGACGGTAACACATAAGATGTTGACAAAATGCATGGGTACAGGCACTGACGTGGAGCACAAACCAAGGTCACTGGAGGTGAGGCAGTCAAAACACTGGGAGCTCATGGTTGGCCCCAGGGATGTCTGCAATGTCAAAGTTGGTAGCAGCAGCAACACTAGAGAGGGAGGGCTTGAGCAGATGCTACCATAATAAATGACTATCAGGAAATGACCCAGAGGTCATGGGATGATAGGGGTGAGGATGGGGACACAGTGAACTGGCCTCATACCAGGAGTCTCAATGAGGACCCAGGTTCTATAGGAGAGAGGAAGAGTAACTATTTGAAATTAATCTGAGGAGCTGGGGAATGTCGTATCGCTTACACACAGCAATGCAGACACACACACACACACTCATGCACACACACGTACTTGTATATACACATCCCACCTGTGGGCCACGAGGGAGAAAAGAATAAGCACTCACTCATACCTCCCGTGAGAACTAAGTTCCTATTTCAGCCCAAATGTGGGGGTGGGTTGCAGGAAGGGTGTATGACAGAGCAGGCTCAGTGGACAGGCTTGAAAGGAATGGCAGCAGTGGGCACGGAAAGAAAACAGAGTGCCAGGGAATGAGAAAAAAAACAGAAATGGATATGGTAGGGATGGGTGGGTTGAAGAAAAGAGAGCTCTAGTGAGTGAAGAGTGGTAACCTGTGATCTGTTTAGCTAGTTCCAAGGTCCTAAATGCCTAATGGGCCAAATTTAGATATCACCCCAGAGGCAGACTAGGGTTCCCCTCCCCATGGTCCTGCTTTTGGGACCTACCTTGCTGATGAGCTCCCCGATCATCCCGTTCCAGGAGGTGTTATGGAGCTGGTGACCATACCTGCCATCGGGGGCCTGGTAAATTTCATATTTGAAGCCCAGAGCCTTGGCCAGTGCATCCAGGACATCTATGGAGAACCCTTTGTAGCGCTTGGGCTGTCCAAGGATGTTCTCAGCCACCATCACAAAAGGCTCTTCCTGAGGACAACAGAATGGATGTTCTTCAATTAAATAACAGGTTCATTAACACACATCTTTCCAGGGTAGATGGAGAGACCAATCTGATGAATCATAGCTTTAGAATGTTTGTGAACATGGGCATGTATTTACCCAATTTAGGCCTGCAGTCTGAACATCCCTGCCCTTTTTTTAAAGCAGTTTATGGACACTCAGAGCACAGTGGATAGGAAGATCACTCCAACCAGCATATTGATGGAGGAATGGAGATTTACTTGTCCTGTGTGATGTCATCCCAGCCTCTGCTCAGAACCCCATTGCCAGAATGACATGATTTGGTTTCACTCCTTTATTTGTGACATTCAGGACTCTGTCCTTAGGAAATGCCATAATTCTTCAGGACCCACATAAGAAATGTGGTTACTTCTCATCCAGTATAAAGAACGACAGTAAAAGCTCTATGATATCAGATTGAGAGAAGACAGCATTACATCTATCAGATTGTACTAGAAAATGGATTCTGATTCATGGAAGAAGGTCACACCATATGTCAAAGGTCAGGACAGAATTAAACCCCACAGTTTCTGAGCCCAAAGCCACATTCACACATTTTGTGTTGTGTCCTACGCACTCCTGTAGGGCATGTGATCCTCTGGAAAACACCTCAGCCTTCCCCACCACAATCCTATAAAACTGAACAGGAATGGGGCTTTTGGCAAACAGCCCCAGAGAATATATCTCATTAGTTTAATTGGGGGTGTGGGGGGTTATGGTATAATGTTTTTTCTGTGATGTGCATACAGGAAATGCAGGAACACCGCTGCCAAAGGCTTCTAGAGCCAAGGACATGTCAGTGCCTCATGCGACAGAGGGGACATTTGAACCATGTCTGAACAGTTAATAAGAGGTAAATCGAAAATGTCTCCTAGAGCCCTGAAAAGGTGAAGGAAGAAATTGACAGGAAGATGCTTCTAAGGTCTCCTAAAGATGTAAAAGTCTATGATTCCAGGACAACCGTGCAGAAAAATTGCAACAAAGGGTCTTGGTTATGAAGTTTGTGTCACATGGGGCCATCAGTGGGATTGGGTGCTGGAAGAGTATCCTCCTCCAAGCATCTTTCTGGGGACTCTGCCTATCAGCAAAGCTCTCCTAAGGACGATCAGTAGGTCAAGACACTGTTTACATCCAGGAACAAATAGAGATATGCCTGCTTGAAAGCTTAGCAGTGGCTCTAGAGGTCCTTCTCTAGAGCAGCCCAGTCACCTCCCGCGAAAGGCCCTGGGGCAGAATCTCCAACCTTACTCTTCTTCATTATTTGTAAAATCATTTGCCAGAAAGGCCATATGAACACTCAAGCCACTAATCAAGATCCCCTTCTCTCCAAACACAGCATTAAGCTGAACAGAGAGAAGCCTCTGACTCAAAAGCCTGAATGGTGAAGCTCCCCAATATGCCCGTGATCCTACCAAGACAGTCACCACTTTGAGAGTCAGTCCTTGGAGGCGGCTGCCCATGGGCCTCTCTTGCAGGCTGCCATTCAGGCCTTTCTCTGAGTCCCACGTCGCCAGCTGTGAAGGAAAAAGGGAGTGTGAGGGACAGAACAGGCACCTGTGTGCACCTCAGGAACTCGCCTCTCCAACCGGAATCCTGATTCAGGCAGCTAGGAGGACAGCAGGCCCCTCAGCGTCGCAGAGACTCAGAGCCATCTTAAAGCCTTAGAAAGAATAAAGGTGTGACAGCCAGTTCTACTTTCTCCATCAGCTCATGTGGAACTTGAGGACTTGCCACATCTTTAAAATAAAACCAATTGGTAAGAACTTGTTTCTAGAATGAACATTTCTGTCTCATTTTATTCTGTCCACTCACCGAGGTCATGTCACCATGTCTCCCACAAAGTGTCTTCTTTCTGTAATTACTCCTTTGACTTGCCCAGGCCACAGGGCCCCTTAAGTTCACCCATCGCTGCCCCCCGAGGCAGGATGGAGCTCAGCAGTGAAGCAGGTAACAAAGACCCCCATGTGTGGCTTGTCTTGCTCCCTGGTGCCTACTGCAAATGGGGTCAAGAGCTCCCTGCCTGTCTTCACTGTAGGGCAAATTTCATAATTTTCCTTGATGTACAGGTATAGGGCAAGACTACATGTGCTCTGGATCTGCCATATCCTCCTGACCCTGCACAGTCTCTCCCATAGCCTGATGCATCTCTGACAGGCCCCCTGAGGTGGTTATGGAGCCCCGCTACTGGCTCAGAAAGAACAGGAGACACAGATGTTCTTTGGACTGCTTCCCCTCTCTGCATCCCTGCTGGGCCTGGGGAATCACGATGAAATCTTTATCTAATCAATGATTCTCAGTCATTAATTGGTAAAATGTAAAAAACAAGCAAAAAAAAACACATACCAGCCCCCATCTCAACTTAATCAGGATCTCAGCACTTAGGCATGAGGAATTGTAATGCTTCCCCAGCGGTCCTCATTGAGAAACCCTGTTCTAGGTCACTGCATATTAGATTCTCTTAAGAAGGCTTTTAAAGCATATTGAGGGCTGGGCCTCACCCCCAGCGATTTGAATTTAATTGGTCTGTAGTGGGCTAGATATGAATATTTCAGCTCCCCAGGGGATTCTAATACACAGCCAGGATTGTAAACCTCTGCTATAGATTAAAGCGGGGGATCCTCAAACTGTAATATGCACACAAATTATCCAGGGATTTTATATGCACTTTCTGATTCTGGGGCCTGTGATTATTCCTATCTAACAAGCTCCCAGGTGAGGCTGCTGCGGATGATCCATGACCACCATCTAAGCAGCAAGGCGTTAAAGAAGCAGACCGCTGTGGGCAGCATCTACTCTTCATCGGAGAAAACCCACAAGTCCCCTAGTGAGGCTGAGCAGAAGAACTATCCCTCTGTGGAGAAATGTCACCAGGTGCCCTAAAGAAGCTACCAATAGTGCTACCTACGGACACGCCTGCTCTCCCAGCGTGTCCCTTAGCCTTGACATCTGCAGCAGGCTCTGCACTCCGAGCTTTGACTATGAGGCTACAGTGGCAGAATCTGTGGGACCATGCCACCTGGAAGATACTAGAACCCTGAGGCCTAAAGCAGGACTATCAGAACGAGATACATGGTTGTAAAAGCAGTTTAAAAGGAACCTAGAAACCCTGGCTGTCACTTTGGACACAATACCAAGTAAGACCCACTCCATCCTAAGTAATAGGATGCCTGGCAGTGATGAATGAATCATTTAGTTAAGAGCATGGCCATGTGCTCTGAGAAGCTCCTCACAGCCACCACCAGTTAATTTGAGGGGCACTGCAGTAAAGGGCAAAGTTAAAATCTACCCAAAGTCCTCTTCAAGGACATCAAAGATGCCACACTCTGGGAACTGGCATAGTGAGAAGGAAAGCTCATGGCTCTTTCCCCTTGGGTCCTGGAAACAGCACTGGGACCCAGGATCAAGTCCTGCATCTAGAGTAGAATGCTGGTCAAAGGGAAGAGACAAACCCAGACAAAAAGAGTCAAGGTGTCGATTCCCTACATTCTTTGGACCCTCTGACATGGACCAGGGGACTCATGATGTGTATTTGGGCTGCCTGCATCTGATCCCCATAACTGGTTAGCCCAGGCATTGGAGCTGCTTAACCCTGATGGGTAATCTGCTGCATCTCCTGGCTGGGGTGGTGTTAAGAAGGTCCCCGGACCACCTCGATGACTGACAAAGTCATAATGAAGGCGATCTTGTCCTCGTGATGACATGTCAGTTCCAGGTACCAGATACTCTGCCTTACAGCAGGACTTGAATTCCTAACATGTGCTGCCAAACCTCCGTGGCACAGGTGAAGGGCCATCTCCACTCTGTGCTAGCACCTGCATGAGCAAGCACCCGGGATGGGGTTCTGCTTGGCCTTGATCAAACAAGCTTTACCCGTCTGTCTACTGGGATAGAAATCAGTCTTGAAAATGGAGAATGGAGGCAGGAAAAAGCAGTTGGGATAACACCCTGTCCTTCTAGAGTTTTAAGCTCAGCTGCGAGAAGGGCTCTGCCTCCCAATGCCTTGCCACACAACCCTCTTCTTCTAGCTCATTGCCTGGCTCAAAGCAGCAGCCCCCCTGCCCCAGAGTATTGCAACAGCCTCCCCATTGAGCTCATTACCCCCAACCTCTCTCTTACAGCCTCCTCCCTTTTGCTGATTTGTACCTTTGTAATAAATGAACCCAAACATGAATGTGTTAGTGAAAATTTTCAAATGACTTCTCATTTCCTACAGAATAAATCCTAACACTCCGAAGCTTGGCCTAAAAGAAGGGTCTTCCTTATCGAGATCCGAGCCTGGCGATCAGGTTCACTTAAGTGTATGTAAGCCCAGTCCACTCCAACCCCACCAAATCCCTCACCTTCACATGGCATGCTTCCTCCAAGTCCTTCTGCCTTTAATACCATCCCTCTTTGGTTGGGTCTGGTACACACTTACTCATATTTTTTTTTAAAATAAGCTTTCACTTTAGAATAGTTTTAGATTTACAGAAAAGTTGTAGAGGTTGTGCAGAGTCTGTCCATATAGCCTACATCCAGTTTTCCCCATTTAAGATGTTACATTAGTATAACACACTCCTCACAGCTAATGCAATGTTTATTAGCCCAATCTCCACCATTTATACAGAGCTGCAGTAGAAATACTCTCCACTGTCTTCCATGCTGGATCTAAGTCTGTGACCCTGCTGGGTGTGCTACTTGGGTTTGTCACCCTGTCCCCTGAGATCAAAACCCTATCTTCATAAACTGTCTAGAATTTCAGGCTCTTGGACTAGACCTTGCCTTGCTTATTCCCATCTCAGGGTTTCCAACCTTGCTTCGAATGCCATGTTCTCCTCTTGAAGGTCAACTTACTATACCTGGTAAAGATTTGGGGAAGAAGAGAGGAACTCAGAGGTGTGAAAATAGCATAAGTTTGGTAGTTGACTGACCTGTATTCTAGTTGTGTTCCCACCACTTACCTGGGTGACCTCAGGCAGCATGTTTGACTGCAGTGCTTAAAATTTTGAATAAATTTGACTCCATTGACATTCCATTTTCTCATCTAAAAAGTATAATAAGAATATTTTCCCTGCCTACCAAACGTTTAGGGGCTATTCAAAAGAAAAAATCACTTTGAAATAATCTGCTATAAAGTAATAATCACAAAGTAAAGAAGCAGGATATAAACCTATGTGTGCAATAAAAGCTTAATTATGGTTTTTTAAAAGGGTGGTGGTAAACATGGGAGGAGCTGTATTAAAATGTAATATGTGAATATATCCAGGTGGTGGAATTATGAAAAATCATTGCAACTTCTTGACACTGTTCTGTGTTTTCAACAGGTTTTTCACTACTTTCACAGGAAGGAAAATAAGCTTTTGATCAAAATAACTAGCATAATGACAAAATCCTGTCACACGCATTCGTACGACTAAGGACTGAATGGCGGGGAGCAATCTGAGTTAAATTATCTGTTGGTGTGTCAAGACCAGTCTGAGAGTGAGAACCCAATAAATCAGTCCTCTGGCTGCCAGGAGCTCTGGCCACGGCATCCCCATCTCCTAGAAGAGGCAATTGCAGGTTCATCCAACATGGCGTCTCCCATTCTATGACCTCTCTAAGACGGTGTGGGGCCCAGTGAACCTGTTGGGTTTGGAGACAAGGAAGTAGCCACTGCTGAGGCCCAGCTCCATGAAGACAGACAATATTTCTCCACTAAGAAAAAGGGACAGCAATCCTAAAGCAAAGCCATTTAAATCTAAGTGCAAGTATATGAGAGGGGAAAAAAAAAATTACTGCCCGCCTATAATTACCCCTATTTTTTTTGTCCGGAAGTATTGAGGACTTAAAGTTTTTTTATTTTTGTGTGTTTTTGTTTTTTAATACAGACCTCTCTCTCCCTGTCCTTCAGGGCATCCTGTACTCTGACAGAGAAAGGAAAAATACTTCAAAGTGAAACCAAAATTCTGCCTTCAAACACATCAAAGTGCAACCATGTTCCAGGGACCAGGGTCCTTGAGTTGGGCAGGGAAGTTTATTATTCCCTCACATCAGCCTCAAGCCGAGCGCCCCAGGCTGAGTGAATCCCCCCATTTCTACAAAGCCTTGTGTTCTTGCCCAAATCTTAAGACCAGAGCAGTAACTCTTCATTTCTGAGTGAGGCCATCCCTCTGAACACCTGGAATATAAGACCAGAGCACAGAAAAAAGCACTGTATAAACAGACTCCAGTGGACTTTTCTTTCTTTCTTTTTTTTTTTTTAATAAAATAAAGCCTTTAAATGGATTCCCAAACTTGCAGCTGACCCAGATTAGGAGAGACTGTATTCAGCTTCCCTCCTGAGGTGCCTGGTTCTCCTGGTTCAAAACACCGAGGAAAAAGTTTCAGTCAATGAAAGCCAAATGAGGCTGATAGGCTTGATAAATAGGAAGCCTGAAAAACCTTACCCCCATACAAGGCCTGACACTTAGTCATACAGCTGCAGACCATTTCATTTGTGCATAAGGGCGTCTATTCTGGCTTCCCATTGTATTTTGTAGACAGAATTTTGTTTATGGGATCGATGAGTTTTATGGCCACAGACACCCACTTTTGACAGCTGACCTGTCAAGATCAGTGCCTGAAAAACTAATTTCCAGCACTGTTAAACAAATGAGAACTGCCACGATTTGATAAGACAGCTATGGTTCTCATTCATCCAGGAGATCTGCTCTACCCAGACCAGAAGCATGCATGGACCCAGAGGTTACAGCACAATCATCCCTTGAAAGGAGATATATGGTTTCAAAATCTGATTATGACAAACAACTGTTCAAGAGATCAGCCAATTGGAGAATAAATTTAATAAACCAGTGGTCTTAGGAAAATATATTTCCTGAGTCAATTGGGGTGTTCTTCATGTTAGCATTTGAGTTGTGAGATGTGGGGATTTAGGACTTTGTGGCCCTGTCTTTAATAAATGCAGGGCTATTAACCATAAATGGGACAGGCCTCCTCTGGAAGAATGCGCTTTGTGGTCTATAAATGGGCTAAATGCCCCAATCAAAAGACACAGGGTAACAGATTGGATAAAAAAAAAAACAAGACCCATTGATATGCTGCCTGCAAAAGACTCATTTTAGACCCAAAGACACCTCCAGATTGAAAGTGAGGGGGTGGAAAACCATTTACCATGCTAATGGACATCAAAAGAAAGCTGGGGTGGCAATCCTTGTATCAGAGGTCTCTTAAAGTGTCGTCTCTTTTCATGGGCAGGGGGGAAGGAGAGGAGAGGCAATCCAACTGCCTTACAGCCCAGAGACAGAATATGACCAGTTTCACATATAGGGCCTCGCCAATTCCTGGGGAGGGAGTAAGGGAAGGAAAGAAGGTAGGTTTGCTTAACCCCAAATCTCATATTTACCTATATCCAGCAAGATAATAGATCAATAATCTATAGTCACATTTCACAACTAAGTGACCAACCACTTCAGTGATAAGCTTATCTCAAGAGAGCACTGAAGGCAGGAAGTGAAATTTTTATGACCATGTCTGTCATACTTCACAGCCATTGCTGGAGTCCAGTTTAAGCCATACCCTCATTGACCAGTGACCCTATTCAGCTGAGCGCACAAGTCTTGGCTGGAATATGGGCTTCAGTAGTGAAAGCCACAGTGGGTTTATCTTCATGGCAGTGCATGGACTTTTCTAAAACATTTTAGAACATTTTTATTGGAGAATAGATGGGTTCAGTGTCTGTTCCAAAGGATCAGTCCTGGGTGGGTTTGGAGTCAAGGGGGCACCCACATCTTGAATCAGCTTGAGTTGGGGCATTCAGCCAGCACTGGTTCCAGATAATCAGTTGCACATTTTAAGCTCTGGCTAAATGCAGGGACAACATGTTTAGACACAAAAGAGCATCTTGGAAACAGAATGTAAGAATCTGAACATAGAATATTATTTGTAGCCAGGAATTCTAAAGTAAGGTCTAATTTAAAAGTTCATTTTGGGGAGGAGGAGCAAGATGGCAGAGGAGTAGGAGACCTAAATTCCGTCTAGTCCCAGGAATTCAGCTACATAGGTATCAAACCATTCTGAACAGAACTCAACACGAGATCGATCGAAGAAAAGAATAGCAGCAACTCTCTGAACAGAAAAGCGACCACTTTCTGGAAGGTAGGATGTGTGGAGAAGTGAATCTGAGGCGATATTTGGGAAGATAGACGGCGGAGGGGAGGGAGTCAGCTACTGGCAAGTGATAGAGCTGCAGAGCACAAAATCAGAACTTGTAGAAGTCGGCTCCGCTGAGGGACATCGCTCCAGTGGCTAAGTGGAGGGTGGAACCCTCAGTGGGACAGTGTGGTCTCAGGACCCTCAGGGTCACAGAAAGACCAGGGATGTCTGAGTGCGGCAGAGCTCCCAGGGATTGGAGTGGGGAAGCCAGCTGAAGAGACGGAGCCAAGGAGTGGGCTCTCAGCTCGGCGGGGTTGCCATAAATCATGATCCACGGCACAGTTGGTCCACTGCTCCCCCAGCAGGGACCCAACAAGCGGCAGATCCAGGGAGACTCCCCTTCCTCCCTGGGGAGGAGCGGCGCGGGAGCGCACTGCAGGGATCTGCTGGGTTTGGAGACTCCACACGGAGTTGTATGCCAGAGATAGAAACGCTCCGTTACAGGCCGGGTGAGCACGGAGTGCGGCCGGAGACCGGGGAGACGGGAGTGATTGACTGCTTTTCTCTGGGGGCACATTGAGGAGCGGGCTCCAAGTTCTTGGCTCCTCCAGGGTGGAGATTGGGAGGCCGCCATTTTCACTCTCATCCTCCAAAGCTGTATGGAAAGCTTGCAGGGAACAAAAGCTCCTGAGAGCAAACCCGAGCAGATTATTTAGCCGGGCCGCCGGCAAGGGTGGGACAATTCTGGTTACAACAAAGACATTTGAGAACCCCGGCAACAGGCCCCTCCCCCAGAAGATGAGCAAGAACAGCCAGCCAAGACCAAGTTTACCAATCAATGAGAACCGCAGAACTCCAGAGCTAGGGGAATACTGCACATAGAATTCATGGTTTTTTCCCCATGATTATTCAGTCTTCCAAAGTTAATTTTTTTAATTTTCTTTTTTTCTTTTTCTATTTTTTTTTTTTTGGAATTCTTCTTCTTCCCTTTTTTTTTTTTTTTTTTTTTTTTTTTTTTAAAGATTTTATTTATTTATTTGAGAGAGAGAATGAGAGACAGAGAGCATGAGAGGGAGGAGGGTCAGAGGGAGAAGCAGACTCCCTGCCGAGCAGGGAGCCCGATGCGGGACTCGATCCCGGGACTCCAGGATCATGACCTGAGCCGAAGGCAGTCGCTTAACCAACTGAGCCACCCAGGCGCCCTTCTTTTTCCCTTTTTCAACCAACATCAATCCCTTTTTAAAAAATCTTTTTTATTTTTCATTTTTAGAGTCATATTCTATCCCTTCACTGTAGTCAACCTTATTTTTTGTATATATATATAAGTTTTTCTCTCTTTAAAATTTTGGGATACAGTTTCTTCTAACAGACCAAAATATACCCTAAATCTCTAGTGTATGGCTTTGTTCTAGTCTCCTGCCTGATCATATTCTCTCCCTTTTGTTTTTTGTTTTTTATTTTTTTAATTTTTCTTCTTACTTTTTTCAACCAACTTCTTATCAATTCCTTTTATAAAATCTTTTATAATTTTCATCTTTACAATCATATCCCATCCCTTCATCGTATTTACACTTATTTTTGTATATATATATATATATATATATATATATTTTTTTTTTTTTCTTTCTTTAAAATTTTGGGAGGCAGTTTCTTCTAACAGACCAAAATACACCCAAAATCTAGTGTGTGGCTCTGATCTATTCAGCAGACTGATCATATTCTTTTTTTTCTTTCTTTCCCTTTCTTTTCCCCCTGGTTTCAGGTCTCTTCTGATTTGTTTAGTGTATATTTTGGGGCGGTCGTTGTCACCCTTTTGGCATTTTGTTCTCTCATTCATCTATTCTCCCCTGGACAAAATGACAAGATGGAAAAACTCACCTCAAAAAAAAGAACAGGAGGCAGTACTGACTGCCAGGGACCTAATCAATACAGATATTAGTAAGATGTGAGAACTAGAATTCAGAATGACTATTATAAAGATACTAGCTGGGCTAGAAAAAAGCATAGAAGATACAAGAGAATACCTTTCTGGAGAAATGAAAGAACTAAAATCTAACCATGTCAAAATCAAAAAGGCTCTTAATGAAGTGCAATCAAAAATGGAGGCGCTAACTACTAGGATAAATGAGGCAGAAGAGAGAATTAGTGATATAGAAGACCAAATGATGGAGAATAAAGAAGCTGAGAAAAAGAGAGATAAACAACTACTGCATCAGGAGGGCAGAATTTGAGAGATAAGTGATACCATAAGACGAAACAATATTAGAATAATTGGGATCCCAGAAGAAGAAGAAAGAGAGAGAGGGAGGAGCTATATTGGAGCAAATTATAGCAGAGAACTTCCCTAATTTGGGGAAGGAAACAGGCATCAAAATCCAGGAGGCACAGAGAACACCTCTCAAAATCAATAAAAATAGGTCAACACCCTGACATCTAATAGTAAAACTTACAAGTCTCAGAGACAAAGAGAAAACCCTGAAAACAGCTCGGGACAAGAGGTCTGTAACCTACAACAGTAGAAACATTAGATTGGCAGCAGACCTATCCACAGAGACCTGGCAGGCCAGAAAGGACTGGCATGATCTATTCAGAGCACTAAACGAGAAAAATATGCAGCCAAGAATGCTATACCCAGCAAGGCTGTCATTGAAAATAGAAGGAGAGATAAAAAGCTTCCAGGACAAACAAAAACTAAAAGAATTTGCAAACACAAAACCAGCCCTACAAGAAATCTTGAAAGGGGTCCTCTAAGCAAAGAGAGAGCCAAAAAGTAACATAGACCAGAAAGGAACACAGACAATACACAGTAACAGTCCCCTGACAGGCAATACAATGGCACTAAATTCATATCTTTCAATAGTTACCCTGAATGAAAATGGGCTAAATGCCCCAAACAAAAGACACAGGGTAACAGATTGGATAAAAAAAAAACAAGACCCATTGATATGCTGCCTGCAAAAGACTCATTTTAGACCCAAAGACACCTCCAGATTGAAAGTGAGGGGGTGGAAAACCATTTACCATGCTAATGGACATCAAAAGAAAGCTGGGGTGGCAATCCTTATATCAGACAAATTAGATTTTAAACCAAAGACTGTAATAAGAGATGAGGAAGGACACTATATGATACTTAAAGGGTCTATCCAACAAGAGGATCTAACAATTGTAAATATCTATGCCTCTAATATAGGAGCAGCCAATTATATAAGCCAATTAATAACAAAAGCAAAGAAACACATTGACAACAATACAATAATAGTGGGAGACTTTAACAGCCCCCTCACTGAAATGGACAGATCATCTAAGCAAAAGATCAACAAGGAAATAAAGACTTTAAATGACACACTGGACCAAATGGACTTCACAGATCTATTCAGAACATTGCATCCCAAAGCAACAGAATACACATTCTTCTCTAGTGCCCATGGAACATTCTCCAGAATAGATCACATCCTAGGTCACAAATTAGGTCTCAACTGGTACCAAAAGATTGGGATCATTCCCTGCATATTTTCAGACCACAGTGCTTTGAAACTAGAACTCAATCACAAGAGGAAAGTCAGAAAGAACTCAAATACATCGAGGCTAAAGAGCATCCTACTAAAGAATGAATGGACATCAGGAAATAAAAGAAGAATTAAAAAATTCATGGAAACAAATGAAAATGAAAACACAACTGTTCAAAATCTTTGGGATGCAGCAAAGGTGGTCCTAAGAGCAAAGCATATAGCAATACAGGCCTTTCTCAAGAAACAAGAAAGGTCTCAAATACACAACCTAACCCTACACCTAAAGGAGCTGGAGAAAGAACAGCAAATAAAGCCTAAACCCAGCAGGAGAAGAGAAATAATAAAGATCAGAGCAGAAATCAATGAAATAGAAACCAAAAGAACAGTAGAACAGATCAACGAAACTAGGAGCTGGTTCTTTGAAAGAATTAATAAGATTGATAAAGCCCTGGCCAGACTTATCAAAAAGAAAAGAGAAATGACCCAAATAAATATAATCATGAATGAAAGAGGAGAGATCACAACCAATACCAGAGAAATACAAACAATTATAAGAACATATTATGAGCAACTATATGCCAGCAAATTAGACAATCTGGAAGAAATGGATGCATTCCTAGAGATGTATCAACTACCAAAACTGAACCAGGAAGAAACAGAAAACCTGAAAGACCCATAACCAGTAAGGAAATTGAAGCAGTCATCAAAAATCTCCCAACAAACAAGAGCCCAGGGCCAGATGGCTTCCCAGGGGAATTCTACCAAATATTTAAAGAAGAATTAATACCTATTCTTCTGAAACTGTTCCAAAAAATAGAAATGGAAGGAAAACTTCCAAACTCGTTTTATGAGGCCACCATTACCTTGATCCCCAAATCAGACAAAGACCCCATCAAAAAGGAGAATTACAGACCAATATCCCTGATGAACATGGATGCAAAAATTCTCACCAAAATACTAGCCAGTAGGATCCAACAGTACATTAAAAGGATTATTCACCACGAGCAAGTGGGATTTATTCCTGGGCTGCAAGGTTGGCTCAACATCCGCAAATCAATCAATGTGACAGAATACATTAATAAAAGAAAGAACAAGAATCATATGATCCTCTCAAAAGATGCAGAAAAAACATTTGACAAAGTACAGCATCCTTTCTTGATTAAAACTCTTCACAGGGTAGGGATAGAGGGTACATACCTCAATATCATAAAAGCCATCTATGAAAAACCCACAGCGAATATCATTCTCAGTGGGGAAAAACTGAGAGCTTTTCCCCTAAGGTCAGGAATATGGCAGGGATGTCCACTATCACCACTGCTATTCAACATAGTATTAGAAGTCCTGGCCACAGCAATCAGACAACAAAAAGAAATAAAAGGCATCTGAATTGGCAAAGAAGAAGTCAAACTCTCACTCTTTGCAGATGATATGATACTTTATGTGGAAAACCCAAAAGACTCCACCCCAAAACTGCTAAAACTCATACAGGAATTTAGTAAAGTCGCAGGATATAAAATCAATCCACAGAAATCAGTGGCATTTCTACACACTAACAACAAGACAGAAGAAAGAGAAATTAAGGAGTTGATCCCATTTACAATCGCACCCAAAACCATAAGATACCTAGGAATAAATCTAACCAAAGAGGCAAAGAATCTGTACTCAGAAAACTATAGAATACTCATGAAAGAAATTGAAGACACAAAGAAATGGAAAAACATTCCATGCTCATGGTATGGAAGAACAAATATTGTGAAAATGTCTATGCTACCTAAAGCAATCTACACATTTAACAATCCCTATCAAAATACCATCAACTTTTTTCAAAGAAATGGAACAAATAATCCTAAAATTTGTATGGAAACAGAAAAGACCCCGAATAGCCAGAGGAATGTTGAAAAAGAAAAGCAAAGCTGGTGGCATCACAATTCCAGACTTCAAGCTCTATTACAAAGCTGTCATCATCAAGACAGTATGGTACTGGCACAAAAACAGACACATAGACCAACGGAACAGAATCGAGAGCCCAGAAATGGACCCTCAACTCTATGGTCAACTAATCTTCGACAAAGCAGGAAAGAATGTCCAATGGAAAAAAGACAGTCTCTTCAACAAATGGTGTAGGGAAAATTGGACAGCCACATGCAGAAGAATGAAACTGGACCATTTCCTTACACCACACACAAAATTAGACTCAAAATGGTTGAAAGACCTCAATGTGAGACAGGAATCCATCAACATCCTAAAGGAGAACACAGGCAGCAACCTCTTCGACCTCAGCCGCAGCAACTTGTTCCTAGAAACATCGCCAAAGGCAAGGGAAGCAAGGGCAAAAATGAACTATTGGGACTTCATCAAGACAGAAAGCTTTTGCACAGCAAAGGAAACAGTCAACAAAACCAAAGACAACCGACAGAATGGGAGAAGATATTTGCAAATGACAAATCAGATAAAGGGCTAGTATCCAAAATCTATAAAAAACTTATCCAACTCAACACCCAAAGAACAAACAATCCAATCAAGAAATGGACAGAAGACATGAACAGACACTTCTCCAAAGAAGACATACAAATGGCCAACAGACACATGAACAAATGTTCAACATCCTTGGCATCAGGAAAATACAAATCAAAACCTCAATGAGATACCACCTCACGCCAGTCAGAATGGCTAAAATTAACAAGTCAGGAAATGACAGATGTTGGCGAGGATGCAGAGAAAGGGGAACCCTCCTACACTGTTGGTGGGAATGCAAGCTGGTGCAGCCACTCTGGAAAACAGTATAGAGGTTCCTCAAAGAGTTGAAAATAGAGCTACCCTATGACCCAGCAATTGCACTACTGGGTATTTACCCCAAAGATACAAATTTAGTGATCTGAAGGGGTATGTGCACCACAATGTTTATAGCAGCAATGTCCACAATAGCCAAACTATGGAAAGAGCCAAGATGTCCATCAACAGAAGAATGGATAAAGAAGATGTGGTATATATATACAATGGAATATTATGCAGCCATTCAAAAAAAACAAAAACAAAATCCTGCCATTTGCAACAGCGTGAATGGAATTAGAGGGTATTGTGCTAAGTGAAGTAAGTCAATCAGAGAAAGACAAGTATCATATGATCTCACTGATATGAGGAATTTGAGAAACAAGACAGAGGATCATAGGGGGAAGGGAGGAAAAAATGAAACAAGATGAAACCAGAGAGGGAGACAAACTGTAAGAGACTCTTAATCTCAAGAAACAAACTGAGGGTTGCTGGAGTGGTGGGGGTGGGAGGGATGGGGTGGCTGGGTGATGGACATTGGGGAGGGTATGTGCTATGGTGAGCGCTGTGAATTGTGTAAGACTGATGAATCACAGACCTGTACCTCTGAAACAAATAATATATTATATGTTAAAAAAAAAAAAAAAAGATAGTAGGAAGGGAAAAATGAATGGGGGGAAATTGGAGGGGGAGATGACCCATGAGAGACTATGGACTCTGAGAAACAAACTGAGGGTTTTAGAGGGGAGGTGGGTGGGGAGATGGGTTAGCCCAGTGATGGGTATTAAGGAGGGCACATTTTGCATGGAGCACTGGGTGTTATACGCAAACAATGAATCATGGAACACTACATCAAAAACTAATGATATATGGTGACTAACATAACATAATAAAATAAAATAAAAAATAAATAAAAGTTCATTTTGGGAATTCCAGTATATCAGGGCCACTAAGGTATGGGCATTATAGAGTATGAACCACAGAAGATGACCATCAGGTCAGATGTGCCCACTGGACCACTCTTGAAGCTCCAGATGTGCTATAACAAGAGAAGAGGAGACTCACATGGGAATGAGGGACTCACAGGGGAGAACTGAAAGTCTCATCCCAGGACTATGTGTGCAGGGAATTGTGCATTTGGTGAAAGCTGTACTCCCTTAAAAATAAGCCCCAGCAGAACTTGTATTAAATGTTCAGAGGGCAGAGCCATGAGAAATTAGAGGAAGAGTGAAATAGGCCATAGAGTTATCACAGATGGGGGCTTCATGAAAAACCTTTAGCAAGGATAGGAGAAAGATTCTCCCCCAATGGTGCTGGCAAGGAGGACCTGAAAAACAGCAGAGTGCCATTGACATTGGCAACCAGGTCATTCATGATGGAGACCATGAACATGCCCCAGTGCTAGCCTCCACTATTTGAAATTACAGGCACGTAGGACTCATTGGGCCCACAAAGAGATAGAAGGACTGACCAACTCCAACGGTGCCAGTGATGGGAGTCTTTCTGTCACATTAACAGTAAGGATAGTAAGTCTTTCTGTCATTCTGCCTAAGATGTAGAAAGTAGCAAGATAATATTTCTTTCATTGTAACAAACAAAAAGTCAGATAATCAATAAAACTATATTTTAAAAAATTTAGCCTCTAAGAGAGTTGTGGTCACACAACCATCTGGTAAACTTACAAATTTCAAAAGATGAGAAGCTCCTCCAAGGACAGACAGGACACAAGAAATGTTTCATCTTTGATAGAGTATGGAAGAAAAGAAGTCAATTATAACAGTGGATAAGAGGAAAAAAAGACTGAAATTTTATCAGATTTTTAAAGGCCAAGTGATAGTGAGTTTCCCTGGGAGCCCAGACACAAGGGAGGCCATACCTACTCATCAGTTCTTTCCTCCGAGACTCCAGGAGGTGGAGTGGGAGAAAGAAAAACAGAATAGAGGAACAGAGCAAAAGTTATATGACAATATCAGAAATAGGTGTATCTATTATAGGACTTGTATGTGCTATACCTGAATAAATCTTATAACTCAATTATAAGAAGAAATTGCAATTTTTAAAAATAGAAAAAGGACTTATTTTTCCAAGAAATATGTAAAAGGAAAATATAAACATGAAACTATATGTGCTCAACATCGTAAGTCATCTGAAAAGTACAAAATAAGACCACAAGGACATACCACTACACCTCCGTAGAGTGGCTAAAATCAAAGACTGACATTACCAAGGGCTGGTAAGGATCTGGAAAGCCAAAGGTGCAGCCGCACTGGAAGACAGTTTGGCAATTTCCTCTCAAGTTAAACACACACTGACTCTACCACCCAGCAATTCCACTCCTAGTCACTTCCCTAAGGGAAATATAAAGTATGTCCATACATAGGTCTGTATGTGGGTGTTCCCAGAGGCTTTATTCATTATACCCCACAAATGGAAACACTCCAAATGTTGATCATGGTGATCAGTGACTGGAGAGACAAAATGTGGTATACTTATATAAAAGGAATACTACTATATATACTATACAGGAAGGGGAGGAAGGTGTTGGATGCAAAGAGGAAGAAGGGCTATGTGGGGGGTAATGGAAGCAGTCTATATTTTGAGTGCTGTGGTGATTATACTACAGTATGCATTTGTCAGAGCTGATCACACAGTGTACACCTCAAGTGGGCGAGTTTACTGCACTAATTGCATCCAAATAGACCTGACTTGTTTTATACAAACACATGCACACACACAGGCACAAACACACATTGCTAGTGATTTGGAAAGGGATGAAGCCATGTGCTGGAGAGGTGAAGTCGTGGCATTATGGTGCTAATCTCTCAAGTGAACCACCTATGACCTGCCAGCAAGGATGATGACTTTAAAAAAAAATTTTTTTTTTTTAAGATTTTATTTATTTGCGAGAGAGAGAATGAGAGACAGAGAGCATGAGAGGGGGGAGGGTCAGAGGGAGAAGCAGACTCCCTGCTGAGCAGGGAGCCCGATGTGGGACTCGATCCCGGGACTCCATGATCACGACCTGAGCCGAAGGTGGTCGCTTAACCAACTGAGCCACCCAGGTGCCCGGATGATGACTTTTAAAGCAAGGATGGAGACAGGATACTATGACTGATGTTAGTACACTTGTGTCATCGTTCTTGAACTAGCTGAAGCTAAATAGGTATCAAGCAGCCAAGAAACTACCTATCAATCTAGAAGAACTGAATGTATCTTTATAAGGGTTTAGGAAGAACAGAAGTGCAGTTTTACCTTCAAATAGTTTCTTAGCACGTGGGGAAAAATAGATTTCCTAACATTATATGTAGTATGATCCACCTTTTTAATGCTTATTTCTTTTTGTGAGGCGGCACGCATGCACACCTAAGACAGAAAGGTAGGTTTAAGTGGCTATTTCTGGCCTTAGGTAGAGCAATGGGACTGTGGGAATGTTCATCTCTTGCACTACACTCTCCTGTAAGTTTGAAATATTTTACAGAGAGGAAGCACTGCTTTTATAATCAGAGGAAAAACAAGGCTACTTTTCTTTTGAAACAGCACTGCAATCTAGCTTGTAACTGTAACGTTGATTTTGTATCTCTAATTGTTTTAGATGTATTGGTTTTGTCTCTCTAAATAAATGGTACATTCTAGCAAAGGCAGTGTGTGCAGCGAGACAAGCCAGGCTGGAATTCTCTTTCTTCCACTCGGGTGTTGGATGCCTCTGGCAAGTGACTTGAATTGGTTATATTCCATCTCTGGCCTCAAGTGTCCTCATCTGTTATTAGTTATTAATAGACATCAGTTATTGTCATTGACAATACTTTCTTTGCTCTCAGGTCTCTACTAGGCACAGGCCCATACTAGCTGCTTAAGGAACTCTTGCTCATTAGAACTGACTGGAATCACTGGCACTATACACACTATCTACACTATACATCAGTCTGAAGGCTGACAAGATACCTTCTGACAGCCAGCACTAAGAGTCCTTGCATTGTAAAAGCAGGTGTCTCTCACCATACTCTCTATAAACTTTTGGCTCTTTCCTCTTCCTAAAACACTCTCCTCTTTCTTTGTTCTTTGACTCCAAGTCACCCTTTAAGGATCCCTCCTTGCACCCTACACTAAGAGTAAGTATCTCCCTTGCTGGTAGAAATGCTTTTCATGATACATTAAATTCCATGTCTATCTATCCACAAATATACTATATCTCTTGTATGGCAGAGATGGTCTGTTCTTCCTTTCGACCCACTCAGTAAAATGTTATTAGAAAAATTAATAAAATTGACCATGCCCTGGGCACTTCCTCATTAACTGGCTGGAATTTCATGTGTTTCTCAAATTCAAGTTTCCAGGTATGTCGCATATCTGAAGCCCAGCAAAAGGCTTTCTTAGTTAGCACTGATTTATTTATGATGGTTGAAAGTACCTGGGCTGGATTTTCTCTTTGGTGTGGTTTTGTTTTGCAAACTTACTTTAAGACTTTGAGTCATGAAAAAGTGTTAGTAAAATGAATGATTCAGAAGACATTTTTTAAAACCCACTTTTTGTCTTTACCTCTAGGCCCTTGTTACACAACGTATGGTCCATGCCAAGTCACCTGGGAACTTGTTTAAATCCAAGAACCTTGGCCCCACTCCATGTCTACTGAGTCAGTGTCTGCATTTTGACAGGAATCTTAGGTCACACATAGGCACTAAGTAAAGTTTGAGGAGCACAGTTTCTAGATTGTTGCCATCATTATTTCTTACCTGGAATCTTTATAAGCTGCTTTACCTAGCTCACAATTCCTCCCTGGTCTGCGTGAAACCCCACACAGCAACCAGCTTTTCTTCTTTTAATGAAAAGTGCTTTATTTCATTCTCCCTAAAATTCTTAAGTGGTTCCCTGTTAAACTCAGATTAAAAGCACATATCCTTTTCATGGCCTAGAAAAGTCTCCGAGACCTGGCCCATGCCTGCCCTTCAACCTCATCTCAGGCCATGAGTCCCACTTTGCTCACTGCACCCCATGGACGCTGACCACCTTGTAATTACTCTCTCAAGCCAACAACTTTCCTGCCTTAGGAACTCTGTGTACACCCTTCGCTTCCCTGATAACTCCATCCTTCACATCCCACGGTTGGCCCTTTCCCACCTGGCAGGTCTTATCTGCTGAGTAATCCTCTTGATAAAGCCTCCCAGATCACCCTTCCTAAATTCTCAAGTGTTCAATTCTCTTTGTTATTTTCTTTATAGCTCTCAAATGTTGTAATTTCTGAAATCACCCTCCATGACAGAAATTATGTTTGTTTTACCTGTTTTTGCTCAGCATCATATATTAAACATCTGATAAAATTTCTGCCCCATAGCGGGCTCTTGACAAGCTTTGTTGAATAAACAAATCAATTGATAACCTAGGTTAGGGGTCAGCAAACTTTTCCAGAAAGGGCTGCACGGGAAATATTTTAGTCTTCTTGGGCAATATGGTCTCTGTTGGCCAACCACCCAATGAGTGTGGTTGAGGTCCAATAAACAAAAGAAGTTGTGCGCTAGATTTAGCCCAAAGCCTGTATATAGTTTACTAATCCCTAATAATTGACACCTTTATTTCTCTTGTTCCCTCTATCCAGAATGTTCTTCCCTCCAACTGAGCTTTTTAAAACACAATCCTTCTTTCAAGATTTAATTTATCACTTAAAAAAATGCTTAATTGTCATGTTTTCAGGAAACCTCATTTTATCCCTCCAATCAAAAGTGACAGATCCTCCTGCATCCTTAAAGCCTTATACTTGCCCCTTTTTCATGGCACTGATTACATGAAGGTTTCCTTGACTGTTCCTGTAGCACACTGTATTTTCTAAAGATGGTTGTGACAACATTTCTCATCCCACCCGCTCTTCTATAATGTGACTTCACCACCCCCTATCAAGAAGTGAAGTTTAATTCCTCTCTCTTAAAATCTGGTCTGAATCTAATGCTACATGTCTTTGAGGTGAGGTTAAAAAGAGGCCATGAAGCTTCTGCCTGACTCCTGAGATGCTTGTTCTAAGACAAGGCTTTTCCATCTTGACATCATTGACATTTTTGGCCAGATAGTTCTTTTTGGGGGGAGGAAGGGTGTCCTGTGTGTTTAAGGATTTTTTAGCAACATCCCTGACCTCTACTAACCAGATGCCAGTAGCCTCTCCTCACCCTCCCCACCCCAGAATAACAACCAAAAATATCTCCAGTCATTGCCAGATATCCCCTGGGGGATATAACTGCCTCCCATTTAGAACCATTTATCTAGGAGAAGCCAGATGCCATGGAAAAAGTTCAACACCCTGAATCCACATGGAAAAACCACTTGAAAAATCACATGTAGGTATTCTGGGCAACAGTTCCAGATGAATTCAGCCTTCCGGCTACCTCTGCCAAAGTGCTATACAGGTGAGTAAAGCCGTTTTGAAGCCTTAAGATCAGCCCATTAGCCAGATAAGTAGCATCAGGTGATTTCAGTTCATGTTAAAAAAGTTGCCAAGCCAAGCACTGACCCCAAATGTCTGATATGCAGAATACATAAGATATAATAATTTTTTTGTTTATAATAGTAAATTGGGGGACATTTGTTATGCAGCAATAATAACTTGAACAGAATTTGGTACCTGGAAATGTGGTGTCACTATAACACATACATAAAGTATGTAGAATTGGCTTTGGGGCTATGTAGCAGGAGAAACCTAGAAGGACCCAGAAGAGACATTTAGTTGGAAACAAAATAAGCCCCGAGGGGACAGATTATGAGAGTTTAAAGGAACACAAGGAAAATATTATTGGAAGCTGCAGGAAAGAATACCATTGCGATATAGTGGTAGAAAATTTAGCAAAACCGTCATCCACAATAATAAGGAGAAGAGAATATCTACTTAATAAGCTGATAGATCTGGCTAAGAAAGTATCAGGCAGAATTTTAGAGTATTCCATTTTCTCCTAACTGTATCATCCTGTAAGCATAGATGCATAGATGATTCCTGGATGAACTACAGAAGGAATTCTGTTTTCAAGCAAAATTTAGAGTAAATATATAGAAGCCATGATTTGTTGGATTCAAAAATGAAACTTTCTCAACCCCGGGGTCTTCTAGCAGAATATACTAAAATAACAGAGGTGCTTGATGCAAAGAACAAATCCCAGAAAATATGGCCCCATGAAATCAAGAGTATGACTATAACACCCTCTCTTAAGGTCTTAGAAATAATCAGGAAAGCATCTTGTAGACCTTTCCGAGACCAAGCTCTACAATCCGAAAGGTGTGTGTCTCAGACCTTCTCTGTTAGACAACAGAGCTTCTGTAGCTTCATTAGCAGCATGTTAGGGAGCTCCAGACAGAGACCAGCCCAACTCCAAGTTGTGGGCTTGGTGTAGTGAACAGACAATAAACTTACTAAGAATCCACACAATTTTTAACAGAATTGTAATGACAGAAGCACAGCCACCTCAGACTAAATGGGACAGAGAGAATGTGAAAGGAAGAGAGGCTGGGGACCCTCGAGCTCCTAGGGGCAAGAAGCAGCTGTGAAAACTGTACAGCTAACAGAGTATACATTTCATGGAAAAGTAAGGATGACTTAGGAGGCAGAATCAAGAGCTCAAAGGAGATCAAACAGAGAATCACTCCCAGGAAGCAATAATAGGCCCTAATTAAGAAGCTAATGACATGAGCCCAGGTGGATATGAGAATTGCTATGGACCAGTGATCACTCTGTGCCTCTTATCTCCTCCCTCTCTTATGAATGGGAATGTTTATTGCAGTTATACAATCACAGTCTTACCTTTACATATACTGAGTGGGGAGAGGTCAGCTAACTTGTCTCTTTAGACTGGGGTCTTCAGACTGAGATGAACTATACTCGGAAAGCCAAATGCAAGAATCTATACCAAGGAACTTCATCCTCACTTTGACCTGACCTAAATGATAAGATCCTGGGCTTTGAGCCAATGACACAATGGAGCAAGGCTCTGGGGTTCTTGAGGAAAGAAATGAGAGTATTTTTCATGTAAAGGGGTATGGATCATTGTGGCCAGAGGAAGGAGTGAATCTTCCAGATGGTGTGTTCCAAGGGGAACAACAAAATCATCTTTATCATATGCTTTTCTAGAACATGATTTCACCACTTCCTCATCAACATATGGAGTCTAACCCTTCTCCTCTCCCTTGAATCTTGACTGATATCATGTGTAATTTATAAATTGTGGTGGAAGTAACACTGTGTGATTTCTGAGGCTATGTTCTAAATGGCCATGCAACAACTACTAGGTTCTATTGTGACACTTGTTCTGGGGGAAGCCAGCTACCATGTAAGAAATCCAACAGCTCTGAGGACCATATGCTGAAGAGGCTACATGTAGGAGCCCTGGCAGATAGTTCTAGATGAGCTCAGCCTTCCATCATCCCTGCTGCAGTGCCAGACATGGGAGTGAAGCCCTCTTGAGCTCTCCAAACTGGTCCATCAGGAGGCTGTGTCCAACTAAATGATCTCAGTTGATGCCACAAGGAGCAAAAAATCACCCAGCCAAACTCTACTCAAAGTCTTGACCTGCAGAATCTGTGAGATACAATAAAAGGATTGTTGCTTGAAGCCACTAAATTTTGGGGTAGTTTGTTATGCATCAATAGTAACAGTTTCCCAAGCATTCATCCTTGTGATTATCTTACAGGAATGCTGGATCATAGCTTCCTGCATTTTCACAGCATCCAAAAGGTGGACTGACGGCACATGGCAGGTGCCATAAAGCACTGCCCTGCATAACCATTTGAGTGCCACCAACACTTTGTAAGTAAAGGAGAACAGGAATTATTATCCTCAGTGTTGCCAGTGCAGAAACTGAGGCTCAGAGAAGTTATGTGACTTGCCGTGTGTCTATTAAGTAGTCTGAGGAGGCTGTAAACTCTAGACTTCTGAATCCAAGTCCATTGGACTTCTCTTGTAAAATGCTTCCTCTGCACACAGTAGGGTCTACACGAGCATTTACTCATTTCATAAAGATAGAAAGAACGAACGAATGTGCCCAAGGCTGGTAATTTTGATGGTATTGGGATCTCATCTGGACTCTGGGGTTACTGATGAGGCACCGAACCCAGGCTTACAAAGGTTGACATCCTTGAAGTCAGCATTTTGCCAGCTCCCATTCTCCTAAAAGTTTATTTGACGTTCTGGGAGCCAGATCATTATACTGGTGTAGCCTGGAAACCTCACTGGCCTCAGACCTCCTTTTTCCTGCCGCTGGCTCTTAGCCCCATACTTTAGAGGTCTCTCCAACTGCACAGAAGGCAAATGGATTCCAATTTCCTTAGCACCAGAGTCAAACAATTATTCTTACCCAGAAAATGTATATTAAGGGTGGCAAGAAGAAAGCTAAAACCTACCCTGAAAGTGACTGTGTATATAACCTGGGGGTGATATTAGGAAATAGGTATCAAGAGATGGAGATTTCATGTTATGGGGGATAGTGGAAGCCTGGAGCTGCTACAGAGACAGAGCAGGAGAAGAAAGACGGCTCTTTCCATTTCTAATTTTCCCTTTCATAGCCCATAATCAGAAGGCAAAGGATATTGGCTTCTAAACCAGTGATTCTTACTTAGATTATACATGTAACTCAGATCTGAAGGTAGCCAAATAAAGCATCTTGACTTCTACCATAGTAAAAACAGAATACGATCAGTACTTGACTTTGTAAAATTTGGAGGGAGCTCTGCATTTGATGAACTTCAAGGCTATGTGCAGGGAAATGAGTCACTGGAGTGAAAGACATCTGGCCATCTTGGCTGTGTGCGGCTGAAGGTTGGCAACTGAGGGTGTCTCTTTGCAGCCTCCAGAGACTCTGGACTCACAGCAAATAACTCGGTAAGGACATTTCAGAAAAGGACATTTATAACAACTGAAGTAGAATGGTGTAGAATGTTCACATGACTCTTTATTGATGGCAAGGCAGTATAGTGGATTATAATGTGGTATGGTTGAAACTTGCAAATGAAGGGTATGATTGCCTAGAAAATATTATATGACCTTAGTCAATAACCTTGAATACCCTATGTCTCCTTGTCATCACCTGAAAATTGGGGGTAGGAATTTTTTATATCCACTCTCTCCACTAGTGAAACCATATATGCAAAAAAGGGTTGAGAGCTATAAAATGGAACAAAAAGTTGATGTTGTATTCATAATACTAAAGTAATCATTATCATTGGCAGAATAAGTTTGGACAGACTTGAATTTGAACCCTATCTCAATCATATGCTAATTAAGATCATGAGCAAGCCACTTAACCCTTTTTAGCCTCAAGATTTGCTTCTTTATTTTTTTTTAAGATTTTATTTATTTCAGAAAGAGAGAGTGTACAAGCAGGGGTGGGGTGGGGGGAGACAGGCCCGAGGGAGAGGGAGAAGCAGGCTCTCCACTGAGCAGGGAGCCTGATGTGGGGCTTGATGTGGGGCTCGATCCCAGGACCCTGAAATCATGACCTGAGCCAAAGGCAGATGCTTAACTGACTGAGCCACCTAGGCGCCCCAAGCTTTGCTTCTTTAAAGCAGAGAATATAATACCACTGATGGCAGATTTTTATGAGTTTTAAAATCCAACAATGTCTGATCACTTCCAAATTTCTATTCCTAGATCAGCTTTCTTTCCTGGACTCCAGACTCCAATGTTCAGATCCCCACTTAACCTAAGGGACAACTCAGAGTCAAAAATCTCCAAAACATAACTTTTGATCCTCAAACTCCCCAAATAAACATCACGTGCTCATATTTTGCTTTCTTCCTTGTGTCAGTGACAAGCACCATCATCCACCCAGTTGCTTAGGCCAAAGGTAACAGCGTCATCCTTGATTCTACTTCCCATATAAAAGCCATCTGCTTTGGACCCTACTTCTGAACTATACCCCGAAACTGAACCATCTCTACTGCCCCCTCGCAAATCTCAACCACCGTTATCATTTAGGTCACTGAAACCGCTTTGTAACGTAACTGGAATCCCTATTATTACTTAGGTTCATGGTCAGGCTCTTGTGGTCACAGGCAGTTATTATTTATCAAATCTCAGGATGTTCCCCTAAATTTCTCAGCCTCATTTCAGTGAGGTCAGGGCCACCTCTAGGGAATATCTTCTCCATGCAGTGATTCAGGGATCCACACTACAGCTATCCTTGTGATTATACATTCTTGGCATGTGGGTTCCATGGCACCAACGAAGAGATGGAAAGATAGACACATAAACGCTTATACAAAGTAAGAATCCTTTTTGCAAACATTCTCATTTGTTAGAACTTGGGCACAGGGCCTCACGACTCATGCCCAGCTCTCTGTAAGAGGTAAAATCAAGGATAACTGAAGTCTGCTTAAGCAACCAACTTTGTGTGACCAAGAAATAAACTTATGATATCAAGCCTCTGACAATAACACACTCTAGCTTACCCCAACCAGAGCCCATCCTCTGCACAGCAGGCAGAGTGACATTTCAGAAACATAAATGATTTCATAACACTCCTTCATTTAAAAGGCTCCTGGAGCTCCCAATTAAAATAAGATCCAAGCGCCTAAGCATGACCTATTCTCCAAGATCTTGGCCTGGCTTAGTTCTCCCATAGCATCCTATCACTTCCTCCTAGTTATCTAAAACCACCATGCTGGCCTTCTTTCTGTTTCTCAAACATTCCAAAACTATTTCTAGTTTAGAGCCTTTGTACATGTTCCTCTTCTAGAAGCATTTTTACCCTGAATTATTCTGAGTTGGTTTCTGTGCATTATTTAGTCCTCATTTTCTTGGAAGGGATTCCTTGCCAATTCTGTCCAAGCAGACTCCCCTACTAAGTCCCTCTCTAGCCTGTTTTCCTAGTTCATTGCCAAAGAGTATGGATGGCTACATGAAATTGTCCAACTTGTCTTATTATTTACTCGCTAAAATTTATATAAATGTATATAGTGTATCTCCCCTCACTGGAATAAAAGCTACATGAGGACAGAATACTTTTGACCCACATCCAGCAGTAGGCTCAGCACTTATTAAAATGCTGGGAACAGAGCAGGCCCTCAATAAAAGCTAATGATTATTACTATCATTATAACAAACAATGCAGAAACGCATGCCTATTTTTATAGTTAGCTGAATTCCAAAAAGAACATCTATCCCGGTGCAGACAGGTGACTGGAGTGTGGATGTGGAGGAATCCTAACAGAAGATCATATGCAGCCTTCCTCACCTAAAATTCAGAGAAGGTTCAGCTCTGCTCAGAAGCACATGACTCTTCTGACCCAGTATCACGTTTGGGCATCTGATCATCCGTCATGATTGTTTGAAAGGTGTGATACTCTTATGTCAAAAACAGGGCTTATGCCCTGGCCTTGCAGACAGAATGCCTTGCAACATAAAACTGAATTGAACTAAAAAGAAAGGAAGCCAGTAATTTTATGGGGGAAAAAAACCCAGTAAATAAATATTTCCACAAAAGACAATACGCAATTACTTAACAAGCATGGGAATGTGTCCAATTTAATATCCCAAAAAAACAAGTTGTAGTGATCCGCTATTTCTTGCTTATAAAAACATTTTTAAATAGTAAACTAGCTGTGCCGTTACGGTAAAATGAGTACAATCGTAACACAGGCTACATTGACACTGTGTGGAGGGTACTTAGCAATATCCATCAAGAGCCAAACAAACATACCTCTTGACCAGTCACTTCAATTCTAGGGGACTTTCGTAGGGAAGGAGTTCTATATATGAATGACCAAAAAAAATAAATAAATAAAATCCACAAAAATGGTCCTCAGAGAAATAAATATAATGGTGAAAATAAATAAAAATGGAAACTTTAAAAGTCCATTATATGAGGATTGTGAAGTAGTTATGGTGCGCCCCCAAGGTATAATATTATGCAGCATTAAAAATGATTATTAGAGATTGTAATAACACTAGAAATATGATCCTAAATGTTGGGTAGTCGAAATGAGAGAAGAAATCTTGTCACCGTTGAAGAAATGTGTAGTCAGTAGAAATAGAATGTGCTATGTCAGTGGGTTGAGGGGAAGCCCTGGGGGATTAAGGACAGGAGATGAAGGAAGGTTCTGGGTGTTTACAGTCTTACAATCTCAAGAGAGAAGGGAGCCAAGAGTGGATCAGAATCCAACTAAATGGAGCAGAAAGTCTGAATTGCAAAACCACCTCTTCTGGTTGCCCGGGTTACAGGCCTCCTTCTCGGGGATAATTACATTATAAATGGGCCAAATCATATGCAAATGAAGTGAGCAGATACTGGGGAAGAGAGAGGTTGGCTCCAGGAAACTCTGCCTTGGGGCAAGTCTGGGGAAGTTTGGGCAGGGTTTGTGCAGGACGCAAAAGGTGACATCGAGAAGAGACAATGGCCAGTTCCACCTGGGAATGTGCTGCTACCCCAAAGCTGGAGAACACCACATCTGCTGTCACTCCCACCAACGTGGCCCCATCACAGCCTCAGTCTACACCCTTCAGTATGGTGCCTTTTGTTACAGGGAGAGGGAACCTCAGCTCCTCAGAATGGCACAGCTCACTGTCCTCAGTGGTTTGGGGGGGGTCACTGTAGGTAAAGATGGGGAACCAAAATTCCATGATTTCAAAAGTAACAGAAAAAGGTAAATGATGAGTATATATTCTGATCACAACCATATCTATTTAATAATATACATATATGTGTGTGTATATATATATACGGTATGTAGTATGGGGATACATATTACATAGATGGAGAGACAGATATTGATACAAAAGTTAATAATGATTCCTTTCAGTAATGAAATTATTGCTGAATTTTTTTCTTTAGAATTCAATGCATTTTTTACACTTCCTGCCATGAGCTTGACTTGCTTTTATAATAAGAAAAATAAACTGTAATTTTAAATTAGGCCATGCTTTTATGCAAGAAAGCTCAGCGTTCATTGGCAGAGAAGCCCAGGGATAGCGCCCTGCCAGTGACCAGCTGAAAGTCATCATCCCCACATTGACGCTAGCCAGCCCACTCTGGCCAGGACGGAACCACATCAGCCTTCCCAAAACGTCCTTTCTTTAATCCACATTCTTTAATGAAGCTTGGAATAGACAAACTGTAGAAAGGGTCGATGTGCCCCTTGAGTGTATCTTTATGATGTTTGTAATTGGTACAAGACCAAAGCACACACAGTCCCAGCACTCAGGCCCTTTATGAGCTAGGATTGTTGGGAAACACAACCCAGGGCCAGCACTGAGCTCCTGCTCTTGGAGACACACTCCAACTGGAGAAAGTCCAGAAATCTCGACCTGCACTTGCAGGGTAAAGGTTGAAACCCATCTAACCCCCTTTTCCAAGGTTGGAAAGGCCTTGAAGGTGACCTCGAGCCGGGGTCTCCATACTTCCTGGATGCTACTCCTTCAGTTAAAGAATGTTAACCTCAAAACAATATATGAAAGCTTACTTATGATGTATAAATATAACATATATAATATACATATATACAAACATATTGTATATATTATATACTATATATAAAGTAGAATTTCACAAGTGGAATTACAGATGTAATAAATTATTGTTAAATGTCTTGCTGGATTTGATAGATCATATATTCATTAGGGAATATCTCAAGACTCAATATACACTTAAGGCGAGGTTCATTATTAACCACTATAAATTTAATTTATCATAAATAGTTCCATCGATAACTTGGAATTTTTTAAAACCTCTTCCTGTAATATCAGAATACGCTGCCATTGTTCTCACCTCCTAGTATGGTTGACAGCGAGCTCAGCTTTAGATCTGGAGAAACGTCCACTCTGCCATTTTCATATTGTTAGCTGTGTTTGCCTTATTAGTATTATCTTTAATCTGTAAACTATAAACAGGTAACTTTTAAGCCATTTTTCCCTCATTCTCTAAGGATTATTTTAGTTATAAATTCAGTGTTATCCATAAATCCCTTAACGGGCAAATATGAATGACAATATATTATAATTTACTGAAATCAAATAAAAACTTGGGCACTCTGGCCAACCAGCTGTGTTCTGAAACCCCTCCTCTCCCCTTGGGGTAGCCCCCATCCCACACATCAGTGCGGCCTAGAGTGTCATCTCTAGAGCAGTGCCAGCCCTCAAACTGTTTCTAGTTCTCAATGAAATAAACAGAGAAATCAAAAGAAAGTGTGTATAAACATCTAGCAATTTGACAGATTACACTGTGTAATCTAATTTACCCAAGAGAGGGACGGGCCTGTATTTTGCATGTCTTTTATTCCATTTTATCTTTTTGGGAATTGGTTTTACTATACTTCATGAAAATGTTGGTTGGTGGCAGATCAAAAATAAAAACGAGTCGCCCTTTATTACAGATAGAGGAGAAGCGTTGCCATATTGACCCGTGGACAGACAGAGGCTATGTGGACAGAGTGAGGGCAGCGTCAGGTACAGAGGCAAGGCCAGGGCCAAGGCCAAGGTTGGTTGGGCTGCTGAAGATACAACAGGCCACCTTTAGATTCAGACAGTTCATCACTTATATAGACAGAGAAAGGAAGAGTAGCCAAATGTGCCAGCTCCTGGGTCTTTTGCCACACAGCAAAAATGACAGCCCTGAGACAAAAGGGCCTGCATTACCGGTCGTCCCAGGAACTGTGGGGTGCCCTGCTGCCAGAGAACCAATCTGTGACTTCAGTGAAGCCGTTTCATACCCCCAGCCATACCCAGTACACAGAAAGCCCCGTAACGCATCACAGCCCGAGAAGCAATGAGAAACCATCTGGGGACAGCCCCCAGGAGAAATAAGGAGAGCAGTGGGAGATGATCACAGCAATGGCTCCCAGGCCTCCCTTCATCTCCTGTTCTAGGAGGACCACAGAACATCCCACCAACACCTGTGTTAGCTGCAGTTACAGCCGGTCTCCGATTGACCAATGTCAATCTATGCAGTAAATATTGTAAAGCTTCATTTCCTTCTCAAGTGTTAGGAAATAAAAAACCTATAATGAAATGTTCTAATTTTATCCTTTATCTGCCCGTGGTCCATTTTGCTCATGAGATCATGATCGAGTGAAATACCCACATGACGTCAGAACCCACCCGACAGCAGCCTCAGTGACTACTTGGACACTCAACAGGTGGAGGTGGAGGGAGCTCACTTCCATCACAAGGGTCATTTCCCAAAATCTGGGCAAGGGTTCATAGACTTAGTTCTTCTACTGAATCATCAATGTATTCATTAACTAAACAAACATTCATTAAAGCCTGCCACATGCCAGGCCCTGACAGGTACAGGTCACAAAGATGAATGAAGTACTGTCCCTGTCTTAGAGAAATGTACGATCTAGAAGCGAGAAAGATACAATAATGGAGAGTAACTAAAATCATGGGGTACATAGGAGAGGAGAGTTTGTACATTGCACTGTGGAAAGCCTGAGGGAAGACTGACCCTCTGAGCCTGGAACACCAGGGAAAGGTGCGACCAAGAGTGAGATATGATTTTAAAGAGTGAATAGGATTTCCCCAGGCAGAGAACAGGAGAAAGGTCCTTGCTGTTTTGAAGAAGAGCATAGGCAACATCGTGGAGGTAAGAGAGAGCATGCCATGCAGAGCGCCTCCTTCCTTCCAAGAAAGTTTCCTTGAGTTCCATCCTATGGACCAAGAAGGAGACTGCAAGGCATGATGGAGGGAGGTTGTTCTTGGGAGTCAAGCTCAGGTTCAAATCCTCCCCCACTTACACACTGTGTGATCTTGGGCGAGCAACTTTGCCTCTCTGATTCTGTTTCTTCACCTGCAAAATAATCAAAGTCATAGCTAGAAGAGTTATTTACAGGATTAGGGTCAGCTGTATATAAAATGACTGGCATATTGGAGGTACTGAACTTATTTTTAACACTGTTAGCAATTTTTCTCAAACTGCTTGGGCTGTTTCGGAATCAGTCTAGTTTTCCTGGCACAGGACAGCCCTGCTGGTATTTGAAGCAGGCCTGACCGTGTACCTGGGAGGTTTCAGGCTTTTCTCACCAGCAACTCCCACCAGTCCTCATGAGGCATGTTTCGGAGTGGCCGTTTTCCAAACACAATCCAATTTTACTTCACACGTTGGTAGAGGAACACCTTTTAGAAAAGGACCCAGACTCCCAAGTGTGGTCTGACCTGGGCAGGTGTTTCAGTTACCTACTGCAGCAAAACAAACCATCCAAAGCCTGGAGCAGCTTTGGCCTAGAGCAGCTACAATGTATTATTTCTAACAAGTCAGTGGGCTAATGAGGCTCACTGGGGGGTCTGCATTCAGCTGGGGGACCAGCAGGGGGCTGGGGGCACCGGGCCCTGCTCTCCTATGGTTCCAACCTGGGCTCCTCTGGCTGCGGCCTGCTCAGGGCAGCACCCAGGTGCACCAAGCAGAAGCTGAGTAGCCTCCTGAGACTCTGAAACTTCTGCAATGTCACTTGTACCACTTTCTATGGATCAAAGCATGTCATTGGCCAGCCTCGTCTCCTAGGGTAGCGCAAGAGACTCCCTGTCTAGAAGGAAGGGGCAGCAAAGGGCAAATGCCAAGGGCACACATGCTGAACTGAGGAACCTGCCACCCTTAGACAGCCCAACCCAGCAGGGGACGGTGACATTCTCACCCTTCGGGCTCTGACCCACCTGGGCACCTGTGCAGGAAGCCCAAGGCACAGCAAACCCCAAAACACACATGACGGGGGCACTGACCCCCAGATCCCTCCAAGAACCTATATCTTGGTGACCTGGACGGGAAAGTTCTGACACGACCTCACTCCAAATAACATAGGCCTCTCCCCTAGCCTGGGGCCTTAGTCCCCTCATCCTAAAACAAGGGAGCGGCATCCAGACTTCTCAGAGCCCTTCCATGCCATTGCAAGGACACACCTCATGAGCTGGACACGACTGGAAGAAGCTTTGAAACTTCCCTCACCGTGTTGCTCTCCCCCCACCCACTCCATCCCTCATTCTCACATCCCCCAACTACATGTACGCATAGGCATCCAGCCATTTGTCCATTTGTCCTATACACTGGGCTATTCATCCCTTCTTTACTGATTTAATCAACAAAAATACAGGGTACGCCAGGGGCTGCTGAGCACTACACAAATATGAACCCCTCGACTCCTCATGACAACCTAAGGAGGGAGGTGCCATTACCAACTCCAGGTACAGTGGGGAGATGGAGGCGTACGGGGAGGTGACTGCACCTTTTTGATCAACATGTGCTCATGGTCTTCCACCTATTTGCACACAGACCCTCCAGAGATTGAGCTGTTGTGTCGTGCCCTGAGCTCGGAACAGGATCCAAGGCACGAGAAACAGATGAAGCCAACAGAGGAGAAGTCTGGGGACTCAGGTTCCCCCATCTGCAGATGCTCCTTCACTGGCCTCCACACAGCCTGAAGGCCTCTAATTCCCCTTGAGGCTCTGCTGCCCCCTCCCTAGGAAGAACCAGCCGTTCACTTAGAAGCACCTCCCTGCTCATTATCTGTGGAAGGAAAGAGTTCACCGCCCAGCCAGAGCCCCATCCTGACACAGCCCTGCTGAGTTCTGTTGATGCTGAGAGGAGCTGATGTGCATGGGTAGGGTGAGGGCAGGAAATCCTCCATCGTCCTCTGTGGGAGCTGGCATTCACAGAAAAATAGACAAAACAGTCTCTGATCAGGGAAGGGAGGAGAGGCTACCAAGTCTGGGTGGTCTCACAAACTTGCAAAAGCATTTCCAGGTCATAGCTGCAAGGTGGGAGCAATCATCTCACCTGCTCTCAGATTATATGATAAGGGCACTAAAAGGTATCTAGTACATCCTTGGTGTTCAGTAAAGCCCATAGCATGCCCCTATGCTGGGAAGTATTCTAAGGGGGAATGTCAGCTCCAACCAGACCAAGAAGGCCCAGGACGCAGGGGCCGGGGTCACATATCACAGTGCTCCCTGCACGGCCGCATACAAACCCACTCTCCTCCGCACAGAGGAAATCCTGGAAGAGGCACCCACAGAGGGAAGAGAGAATGTGGTCAGAGCGTATCTCTGCACTCACATTCCTTGATTCAATTTCTACACCTGCCACTTCCTAGCTACATTATTTTGGGCAAGTTCCATAGCCTCTTTGTACCTCAGATTTTTCATCTGTAAAGTGAAGTTAATATGTGTTTCAATTATCTTTTGCTGCATTGTTAAACAGTTGCAAAATTTAGTGACTTAAGACAAAAATCGTGTTTTTTATTTGCTCATGCTTTTGCAATTTGGACAGAGTCCGGCCACAGCTCTTCTCTGCTTCATGTGGCATCAGCCAGGAAAGCTCACTGGGGTGGCAGGATCCACTTCCGAGGCGGCCTCGCTCACAGGCTGCAAGGGGGTGGGCTAATGGCTGGGAGCTCAGCAGGAGCTGCTGGCTGGGGTCTCAGTTCACCTCCATAGAGCTTCTCCTCATTGCTGAGCATGGTGGCCTCAGGGGTAGTCAGACTTCTGACAGGACAACTGGCTTCTGCCAGAACAGAGAGTAGAGGCTGACGAGTGTCATAAGGGTGAGGCCCAGAATTGTCCCAGTGTCAGTTTTGCCACCATCTATTGATTAAAGCAGGTCAGAGGTCAGTCCAAGTTCAAAGGCAAGGGACAAGAAAAAGGCGTGAGTACCAGGAGGTGTGATTCATCAAGGACCACCAGAGTAACAGCTCACCAGAGTCCCATCTCCCTCACTGAGAGGACTAAGTTTATGCCTGAATGTAGAGTTCTTGGCAAGTCATGAGTGACCTGCTCGTACCAAGAGGCGGGACAGTGGAGTGGTCAAAGCTAAAGAATGCAGTCAAATGGCTGGAGTCCCACCGCTCACCAGTGATGTGACCCAAGACATCTACTTACCCCCTGGGCACCCCAAAGTCCTCATCTATAACATGGAGACAATAACAGCACTTGTTTCTAGAATTGCTGTGAGGACTAGGTAAGTGGGTGTTTGCAAAGTGTTTAAAATGCACTTTAACACTAAAATGAACAAGCACTAGTGTTTAATACCCTGAAGTGCCTGCCACATCATGCACAAGATAGAAGTGCTTGCTGTTATTGTAATCCTGATCAGAGCCAACTCTAATCTCAGAATCTTCTCTTGGATCAAGTCACTAGCATCAGCACCTCCCACCAAGCAAAGTGACTTCCACAGGGATACCATCTTCTGTCAGAAGGTCAGTCAAGGTCGCTGAGTGCTATTCCTGCCTTCCTGCCCACCATCCTGCTGCTGCCTGCCAGGCAGTCCAGGTTGATGGGACTTGCCCCTGGCCCGTGGGTTAGCCCTTGGCCTGCTGCATCCTTACAACCCCAGGGCCTGGCCAAATGGCTGAATGCACCTGTTCTTGGGGAAAGACATGGAGCCCCACCCCAGCCGGTCCCCACCACTCTGTCTTCCTAAGAAGGAATGCACTTGCTATGTTTCTTCTTCTTCATGAACAAGCAGCTCCCTCCTGGAATACATCTCCCTGACTTTTCCTTCACTAATCACAGCATGGAAACAACTCTGGAAAACCAGAAAGAACTGTCCTCCCGGGTGGTAAAAGGCGATTTGCCCAGTGATAGAAAAATAACATTTTTTATCCAATCCATAATTAGGTCTAGGAGAAACAAATTAAATGAAGGCAAAATTATGTTTCTTTAAAGCATGAATACTGATCTGCATAATGATGTACATTTAATGGTTTTAATTTCCAAGGGAAACTATTTTTAAAATGAGTTTGCAAAATGTATTTTTCCCTTCAATTCTGTGTCTATAAAGTTAAGTCCCCAGGCCTGGTGCTGTATCACTTCAGCCTGCAATCCTAGCTAATTAGTGATGACATTTTAAACTTAATACAGCAAAACCATCTTCCACCTCTGAGGGCACCCTGCCATGCCAGGTGAAGAATCAGCACAAGAAATTGGTCCCTAAAGCATGGTGCCTGGGGACGTGCTCTCATGTCCCAGATCTGCCCCCCCCCACATCTCCTTCTGTCCCCAGGGGGGCCTTAAGAATAACAATGGTGGTTATTATGAATACATAAAATGGCCCACTGACATCCGGTTCTATTAGTAGGATTGTAGCTCACCTCCTTGGGAGGTGGTATCCTAACAGAAAACTTGGGAGACCACCAGCCCTCTCTGACATGTTAGTTCAGTCACAAACAAGAAACATGAACGTGTTGACCCATCAACTGTTTTTGACCTACATACATGGCAATTTTATAGGGTTCAGCTTTACTAAATGCCTACATATGGCAAGTGCTCAATATATTTCAGATGTTTTTCTTCTTATTATTTTATGAACTGTATGATTTGGGCAACTCACCTATAAATTGAGACAGTAATACCTACTTCTCAGGTTGTCGGGAGAATCAAATAGAAAGTATATGGGATAATGTACTTAGCACTCTGCCTGACACACCAGCCGATTTCCAAATAATTTCGTTCCCCCGCTTTGCCAATTTGGGGTTGGCTTCATTCATTTGCTGTCAGGGAAACTGGATTAACTCCGCAGAAATCACAGCGGCCTTGCACCCCTCTACCTTTAAGCCTGCCCATGTCTAGGAAGAGCAGTTGCAATTGGTCACACCTATTGTATTAGCTAGCGAGACAGAGGTTGACAATGATGTGTATTTGCAGTGCTCTCCATGAGTTCTCAAGCACCACCTCCATAATCTTTACTTTATCTCTCCTAAGAGCTCCAATCAGGGAGGGGGTACACCTGGATTTCCAGTGTGGTAGCCATTCTGCTTGGCTGTAGCTATTTGAGGGTCCTGGGCCTTGGTCAAACACTCCTGCCAGGGAAAGTTGCATTTCATGGCTACCAAACCCCAGCAGGGTCATCGAACCCCACCTGTGGCAGTGAGGTGCTTAGCCAAAAGCAGAGGCCGAAGGTCTTTCTACAATGTAGACAGATGTTCCCACTGACCACTCTCATCCATGAGCTGTGGCTTCAGCCCCATGGCATTGATAAGCTACTGATAACACTTCTACCCTGAAGCTAAAGGTGCTGGCTTTGAGATCCCTAATAAATTTCTGGCCAACTCTTCAAAAGATAAAGAGATTCAGAGCTCAGCTGAGCAAATAAAAAGTAACTTTTCATGAGTATCCCAGGAAGGCCAGAGCACCTGCTATACGCTATTTCGGTTTGTCCTCTTAAGGAAGTCTACAGCCAATTTTATAATCCTCACTGAGCCCCAGAGAAGCTAACCCATTAGCTCCTGTCACACATCAAGTGGAAGATCCATGCTCCAAACACTAATGGTTTCATCTCAAGTGTTATAGATCACACCCCCAAACAGCTTGTTTAGGTCAGCACAGTTAGGGATGTGTACAGTGGAAGAATTGACTCCTGTTCCTTCCAGTTTTTGATCATCCATTCAAACAAATATTTACTGAGCCCTTTCTATGAAAGTGTGGTGCTGGGGCCGGGGAGCCAGTGCTGAGCAAAGGGTGCAGTCACTTCCCTCACGGCGGACACCCACGGTGAACAGAAGTAATAGGCATATAAATTAGCAGTGGTATTGCTGTGCTGGGCAAGTCAGGGCATGGCACCCAACCCAACCCAAGGTCATCAGGGGAAGCCCTCTAAAGAAGAGACAATGAGAATAGGTTCTAAAGGATAACTGTTAGCCAGCCAGAGGGAGGAAACTGTGATGGGGGCCAGAAGACAGGTCAGCCCCCAATATCACAAACTCTGGAAACCCTGGGATCCACATCGCCATGGTCCGTCTGTCCTCCAGTTTAGCAGCTCACTCGACTATTCCAAACTGAATTTTGAAATTCAGAAGAGGTGAGGATACCACAAGAACACAGAACAAAAGAAACGCTTAAGACAGGGAAAAATTTTTATCAGCCGACTTGAAATGTGGTTTGCTCCTCTCCAGTATGTTGAAAACATTGAAAAGCCTTTACAAATATCTCAAACATCTGCTGAGTGGGCCAAACGCCCCCCTCCCATTCGCTCCACCCACAATCCATCAAGCCTCACTTTACGTGATGCTCAGTTATGACACGTATAATTTTGCACCACGTTCCTCAATCAAGGGCCCATGCTGGGGCAGTCTTTCCCCGACTGTCCTCTGGGCGTGCACGTCCTCTGGGCGTGCACCATGATGCTGAGGAAATGCACGTGCAGGATAATTAAATTTGGCATAATTACTTTTCCAAATGATCACTGACACTCCATTGTTCCAAAAGGATTAATCCTCAGAGCCTTCCAAATGCAGTCTGTTTCCTGGATCTAAATGAGATTTCAAAGAATTTATAATAACCACAATCCCTAATGCACACTTTAATATATCCTTTCTTTGTCACAGTCATTTGCTGGTAAAATCCTGCTGAATTAGAATCCTCCTAGGGTGGGCGCCTGGGTGGCTCAGATGGTTGAGCGTCTGCCTTCGGCTCAGGTCATGATCTCAGGGTCCTGGGATCGAGTCCCACATCGGGCTCTCTGCTCGGCAGGGAGCCTGCTTCTCCCTCTGCCTTTCTCTCTCACTCTGTCTCTCACGAATAAATAAATAAAATCTTTAAAAAAAAAAAAAAGAAAAAAGAATCCTCCTAGGGTGATGAGCTTCCTGTCCGCCGATACCAGCTACTCCGTCACAGACATTCCGCTGTAAGGGCTTCTTCATGCAGGTCACTCCCAGATCTGCCCTCATGCAGGGACTGTGCCTCATTTGGCCTCTTCCTTTCTAGCTAAGCCCTGGACTGCTCCACGTGCCAGCAAGAAAGAGAACAGACTGATTGCTCCCTTCCTGCTGACCAACAAAGTTGACTGGGCTTTGCCAGGACAGAGGGAGGGCAGAGGGGAGAAGAAGAGAACTCTCCGTCCTGAGGCTGTAAAAACGCCTGACAGTGATGCTGGAGCCATGTGGGAGGAGTGAGCCAGCATGAACCAGGTGATTTGCCAGGTGCCCGATACACATTAGCTCACTGATGAAGCAGCACGATCCCAGGAGACAGCTCTGTCTGCCCCCTCTTTCACACATGAGGCTCTGGAGCAGCCTCACTGTTAAAACCCAGCCTAAAGTCACACACCTACCATGGGGCAGGCTAGAATTTGTACCTGTATCTATGGGGCTGGAAATCTCATGCTCTTTCTGGAAACTGGGACACCACAGCAGAATGTAGAGCATCTGGGGAGAGGGGTAGGGGGTGGGTGGGCAGCAAGCTGGCAAAGCCCTCCTATGGCCAGAGCGAGAGGTGCCACCTTTCTTCAAAACTTGAGACTTGACTCTCAGAGGACAGGCAAAGTGCACTGGAGTCTTGGTCTCCATTTGCCAGTGACCCTGAGCCAGCTCCCCGTCCACAGCCCTCATCCCCCTTCCTCTGTGTTCCTCCCCCTCATGTTCTCTGAGGGATGCCATGGCCATGCTGCCCAAGGATGCTATAGCCATGCTGCCCAAGACAGCAGTTAGCTACATTGTATCTTACAAAGAAGAGAAGACTCAACAATAGATCTTCTACACCAGACTATGAGAAGGGAGGACACGGAGAGGCCCATTTGGCCTCCCTATCATGGAAGGCCCCTGGCATAGTGATGTCCAACACTCCACTTTCCCATCACATCTGACAACACACCACGATCCCCCCCACCTTCTGATTTCCATAATGCAACATATCTCACAAAACATTGCCCAAATGCTAGATAGATTTTTCCTAACAGTACCAATTTATCTGGTTAAGAAAACTCCAAGTGACAAAACATCACTGGCAGATATCACCAACACGGGTCTCATTTATAATACACATTTGTACCTTCTTCACTGAAAATGGATAGCACAAATGGCATTCACAAGGAGATTTGGGTATTCCCGCAATTTTAAATAGCATCCTCCGCTTTAGTCAGAATCTTCAGTATTTAGACAGATTTGAATATGTATAACATTTATTAACTGTAACATTAGCTCTGACATTTCAATTTAATCAGTGTTACTACAGACAAGTAAAGTAATTCTCTCATACTCGTACATAAACAGTATTATCTTTTCATTTCCAAAAGGTACCATTTCGTGATCTAAGACACTTGGGGAATAATTTCATCTCTGTGTGAGAAGGTAGATGAGGAAAATCCAGCAATCTCTATGAGGCTGCATGTGAAGATTAAATCATACATAAATTACAGAGGAGGCCACAGAGAAGACCTCTGGAGACTGCTGGATGCTCCCACATTAGCTCTTAATAAAAGTTAAATAAATATGTTTTCTGCCCACAGAAATCCAGTGTGCTCAGGAAAAGGATGATGGGCCTCTCAAATGTGGACCCTTTCCATGAAGGGTGACAAGAGGTGATCCAAAATGCTCAATAAATCCTTCCTGGGCCAAGGGTCAGCCACATTACTAATTAGAGAAATCGAGTGTCTCTCTATACTGTTGGGTGCTGCCCTGCCAAGTGACTGTTCTAAAGCGCAGCACAGAGTCCCCCTGAGGAGCGCCATTCTTAGTAGGGGTACATCTGGCAAATCCCATCACAGGGCTGCAAATAGACACAGGGCCTTTGGCCCCACATGGCACTTTTGGGCAGCATTCACAAACCCTCAGTGAGACCCTCCAGGGGCAGAGAGAGCAAACCCAGGTGGGAAAGGCTTCCATGGTCCCCTGAAGAGCCAGCCTTCATGGTGTGGAGAAACTCAGCCACTGGGCTACGGTAGTAGTCCACAGGCATCGAAGGGTCCAGAGTGAACTAGGGCCCAGATACCGTGGGTAGAAAGAGGCAGATGAACGCCCAGCCTGTGCTAAGGGGTTGCCCAAAGCCCTTGAAAATGCGCTTGGGACTTGATTCCTGAATGTACTCTAAGTTAGTAAACCTGTGTCCTCAGGTTAGCCCTCCTCCTTCTGCGCTGGGTTAGTACCTTCACTCCACTCCCAAAAAGCAGCTAGAGTTGGTTCTGATTTTAACGGACGCTTCTGGTTAATGTTAAATGTTAGCCAGAGTTAAGGACATAAACACAATTCAAGGAAATGAGAAGAGAAAAATTGAAAACAAAAATTAGGATCTATTTGTCTGAAGCCAAGATCTTTACGGTTCTAAAATATTAAGGGTAGTTTGACTATATAGCACAGATGCAGCAGGGATTTTTCTTGGTCCCACAGAGGACAAAGTAGTGGTTCAATGGTCTCTTTCAAAATGCCTGGTGTATCTTCATACACGGTATTTATCCAAAGCTTGTGATGCCCTGGGTGCTACACAAAGCAACTGACGTATACCTCATTTAATCTGCAATCCCGTACATTCATATTATTATGAGGATCTCAGTTTTCAAGCCAATGATCTGAGGATCAGAGAAGTTAAATGACTATGCCACGGTCACGCCGCAATAAATTGGGATCTGGTGTCTGCCTCCAAATCCTGTTAAAGCCCACAGAGGCATGGGGATGATCACAGTTATCCCTTGGGAATTCTGCATGCAGCAGGCTCCTGAACAAAAGGGGATTCCTTAGGCCTTTCTGTTGCTCTAGCCTGACCAAGTGCTAGGGAGAGGCGCTAGCTATATGTTCCCATGCCCCTTTGGTTTTATAAAATGTGCAAAAGAAAGACACATAACTGAAATCAATTCAGACCACTGTTCCACTCCAAGTCTCTTTAACCACGTGCTCTTACATCTACTGCTGGTGGAGCAGCTAGTAGAAATTTGGGGAAGCCAAGTTTTGGTACATTTGGTTTGAGGTTAGTGGGACACATTTCTGTGGTCTACCATCACTCTGTGCAGAGTTAACTTATTATCATCAGTCTGAGGGTAGAAATCCAGGATTTCTTTGAACCACCCTGTGTGCAGACTCACCTGGCCTCAGACCACCAACGAGCTCAGGTGAGGCCACGTCATGGCCACGCATGCTCTGCAGCCCCTGCTACCAGACGTATGTGGTTGTGGTGGAGAAACCAGTTTTGAAATAAACCAAGTCGGACGATGGCCATGGAAAAATGTTCCACATCTTACAACTCACATATAAAAACCCAAATTTGACAATAATCTGAAATGTACAGAACCACAACAATGATGAGATGCTAAATAAAACTTTTTTTAAAAAGGGGGAAAAGTATTATAGGACTGTGCACAAGGCAGTCTGTGTGTGTGTGTGTGTGTGTGTATGATTTTGTCATATTTGTCAACTTTTTCATGTTTTTTATGATTTGTGCTATGATTTATATTCTCAGTGTATAAATATTCAATTTCACATCAGATTTTATATTACAATTTCATGTTCTTTTCCTTAAAAAGAGCCTTTGAAATGGCATACCCTTCATGTCTCACAAAACAAGGATCTACCCGGCCTGCAAAGCTAACTAGAAGTAAAGATCTTTCCTCCACCGGGTAAGGTTACATTTACGCTCCTCCTGTTTCCTGTAAGCAAATCCATACACGTGACTGTCAATCCCATGAGGTCTAGAATTTCTTCATAAAGAGCATTTGGACCTTAGGGAGAACCAGGCCCTAGGATGTGGCATCAAGTCAAGCTGGGCTTCTCCTGTGCAGTTCCTCATCTTATTATAAAGGTTGTGACCAGCATTTCCATTTTTGCTTTGCTGGAAAATGTACAGCCAAATTTGTGTGCAAGGTAGCTGTTGACCTAACTCGTATAATTCACATTTCTGTGAGCCCATCATTCCCCCACACCACCATCCCCCACCCCCAGGCTGTATTAATCTCTTTTCCTTCATTATGTAGGCTCTAATTCCACCAACTATTCTTTCTTGTCTTTTTTTTTTTTAATTTCTTTAGCTGCTTCCTATTCTTTATTGAATGAGATTCATTAAAAGTGCAAAAAAGTTTAAAAGCATATCTATACACAATAAGCATGCTTATTTTTACAAGGGGAAATAAACTTTATATAGACATGCATAAAGAGACACACAGGACCCAGAAGTCCTCAGGCATTTGCATTTTGCTGGCGTTTTCAGCTCCCTGTTAATCATTCCATCAGCGAGAGTTTGGGATGGGGGATGGGGAAAGGGGGAGGCAGAATTCAGGGAAGGGACTGCTCATTCCATCCCCTGTCTTTTCATATGCTTGACAGCTGACATTTTCCTCCATCTTTATGCTCTCACTTCCCAATGTAGCCCCTATTCCACCTGTGGGTATTTCTTTTGGCTGGCAGCACCCATTCTGTCCCGAGGCAGGATCATTTGGTAGAAATTAGCAAGCCTAGCAAGCCACAGGGTATTTGGTGAAAGCTCTCCACTTGCCGATGGCTCTGGCTGGTACTGGTGCTGTAGTACCATCAAGGCACTTAGACACACAGAGCCTTCGAGCTGCTTTTTGTGTAGGAAAAGAGTCTTGTTGCCAAGGGAGGCAGCCACGGAGCCTCGGAAATCAGCACGTGCTGGAGTTCAGAAGGACACAGTAATCCCGGTCAGAGCAGGAAAGGCAAACACCAGCGACCCAGACAAAGAGATTTATCACCTTCCCAGGAAATCCCAGGCTAAAATCCATTAAGGCAGGAGGAAAGCTGAGAATGTTTTGTCCTTAACCAAACCCTAAGAAAGTACAGAAAATATGAATTATTCAATAAATGGTATTGGGACAACTGGGTAACCATCTGGAAAAATATTAAGTGGGATCCATTCTTCACACTAGGCACACAACACACCAGGATGAATTCCAAAAGGATCAAACTTTAAATGTAGCAAATTAAAACTGTAAAAATACTAGAAGAAAACACAGAAAATTATTTAAATCTGGAGTCCATAAAGCGAAAAGGATGGTAATTGGGCTACATAAAAACCTTCCATGTGGTACAAAAGTAGTAATAACAACAATAATGATGATAACAAATAAACTAACAATATTCCAGAGAAAATACTGGCAATGCACAACACAAAGGGTAATCTCCCTGATGTATCAAAACACCTACAAATGAACAAGAATGAGACACATCAAAAACCCAATTTTTAACATGGGAAAGTATATGAATAGCAGTTAACAGAAAATGGTTCTAAAATATTTGAAAAGATTCACAGTCTTGTGGAGGATAATAAAAAACATAAATTCCAATTATTCTGTTACAATGTTTCACTTATCACAGTGGCAAACATCTCAGTTTGATAAGGCTCTGTGTGAACAAGGCTGTGGGAAAATCGCTGCCTCCATACATTGTTGGTGGCTGTAGAAATTGACTTGACCCCTATGGAAGGGAAGTTGGCCATCTTTAGCAAAATTGCAAGCACAAAAATCCTTTTAAAAACCAGCAATTCTATTCCTAGGTATTTCTCTTAAAGTTATTCTCACACACTTGTGAATTAATATACGTTCAGTGTTGTTCATTCAACGATGTTTCCAGTAGCAAAAGATTGGAAACAGCCTAAATGTCCCTCTATTGAGTACTGGTAAAACAAATCATGCTCCATTCACTCACAGGAAAGTATTGCAGTGGTAAACAGACAAACAAAAAATCTGCCGTAATGCACCTGTAAAAATAGAATCGAGAAGTTCTTTCTGAACTAGTATGAGGAAAATTTTCACTATGTACCTTTCTAACCCTTAAAAAAAAGGATTTTTGAGCCATTAAATATATTACACAATCAAATTATCTACCAAAAAAATTCCAACATGATGAACTTTTAAAATAATATGTGCCTGAGTTCTATACCATCAGAAAAACAGTCAAATGCTTTCGGTTGTGGTGTTGTGAGCGAGGCGGCTAGTTAGAAGCTATGGACTGAGAGACTGAGGTGCACCTCCTAACCTTAACCCCTCCTTGCTCCTGACCAACTCACTCAACACTCCTGGGTCTCACATGTTGGAGGAGCTGGTGGGTAAAACCTTTGCAGCCCGGATGAAGGCTCTAAAGATTTAGCAAGCAGCTCTTGATGGTACAGGCCAAGAACGAGCACTTGCCATGTATGTATGTGAAGTAAAAATTTATATTCAAAGCAATCCTGTTTTATAAATAAGAAAACTGAAGCTTAGTTCAACTACATGATTTCCTCAATAAAGGGCATAGGAGACAACTGACAGAAGATAAACTATAAAAGATTAATAAATAAGTAAGAAATGCTTCCTCACTCCCTCCACTTATGAGGAAATAGAAACACACTTTTACAAGACGGGGTGAGGATCCTGGCTGGGGCGGAGATGAAGGTCACCTCAGCAAGCATGGGCACGAGCTGGTGTGGCCTGTGCTGGGACATCCAGTACCCAGGGCCCAAAGGGAAGTTGCAGATCCCCAGATGAAGGGTTTCCACCAAACAAGATTGCCACAGCCCCAACTGAGGCTGTCACACTTGGATCCTCCTATACAAACAAGTAAGCACTAGAGGTGATCAGAGTGCCCAACACCAGGGGTCCGCGGTGTCCAGGGCCCCTCCTTTCTCCCAGCTAGCCAACAGACTTGCTACCACTGCCTTGCCTACCTCCCACCTACAGTCCACTCATCATCATACCCATTCACCGTTGTGTCCTCACAACTCCACGTCATCGGGGTCCCACTTCTGCTCAACATGAGAACTTTCTGGGAGTCTTTAAAATAGACGGATGAGGGTACCTGGGTGGCTCAGTCAGTTAAGCGACTGCCTTCGGCTCAGGTCATGATCGCAGGGTCCTGGGATCGAGCCCCACATCAGGCTCTCTGCTCAGCAGGGAGCCAGCTTCTCCCTTTCCCTCTGCTGCTCCCCCTACTCTCATTCTCTCTCTCTCTGTCAAATAAATAAAAACAAAATCTTTAAAAAAAATTAAAAAAAAATAAAATAGATGGATGGCTGGCTCCCATCCCCCAGACTTATGATTGAAGTGGTAGGGGGTGGGAGCTGGGCACTAGAATTTTTCAAAGCTTTCAGAAACCTGTATCCTATTGCTGTCTAATTTTATTTCTTTGAAGGTGTCATTATCTGTCTTCATGGATATTATAAACTGATGGAGGCACCAAAGATTGTTACAGCAGCAAATGCCCAGCCTTTCATCTACTAAAGAGACTTCTTAATTGGCCACAGCTCAGGAGAGAAGGACAGACCAACCCTGCCAGTTTCAGCACTTTTCAAACCCTATCTCACAGGCAAACTGGGCAAGTTGGTCACCATAGCACAGGATATTACATCAGTCAGCAATCATAGGCAGATGTTTAATGTCATTAGATACACTTACAGCAGAAGTTTATGCCTGAAATCATGGGGGAACGTATTGAGGAAAGAATGAGTCCACACCCCAAATGTATTTCTGTCCACGGTCTATCACCTCGGGACTCAGTCATTTAACCAATTCTTGGGCGTCTACGTGCCAAGCCCGTGTTGCCCACAGGATCTACAGGAAGAGGCCATGCCCCCTGTGGAATGTCAGAGATGGGTAGACAGAGGATGAAAACAGGCAACAATGGGATAAGGGTGATCACGGAGGAGGGAAGGGGTTCTGAGGAGTGCAGGGAGCCCCAGCTCCAGCACAAGGGGTCTCGGAGGCATGAGAAGAGCTATGAGCTCAGGCTCCTGGGATGAGCACATCCGACGCACTGTTCCATCCTGTGAGGCAGGAGGTAAACCCAGTGGGGCTTATGGGTGGGCGAGCAGGGGCATGGAGTGATGGGGTGATGAGCAGATGGCTCAGTGAGGTAAGACAGAGGCACCAAGAGAAGCCGAGGTAAGATGGTGGCGATGACACCTGGCAACGTGACTCCAGGGCCAGGTTGTCAAGAATGGTGTCGTTATTCACTCTACATATGTATCCACACACATACACGTACAGACATACATATATACCTGTGACGCTAGTCACAGCTAGTCACTGTAGGCCCTTGAGACATTGTGATGGGCAAAAATGATACTATTCCTGACCTCAGGAAGCTCACTTTCTAGTGGATGGGAGGCACCCATAAGGAACAATTTCAGGGCACGGGGACAAGCAGGCCACACGTGCTATGCTGATGTTTTGGATTTTAACTTAGAGTCAGTAGGAAACCAAGAATTCCAAGCAGAAAGAAAGACCTTTCTCAGCAATGACCTGTGGGAAGAGTCCTGAGCTGGAGACAAGGAACATGAAAGACCCCCAAAGCTGGGGCGTGACAGACACTAACTGGGAAGCCCGTGGAACAACACATTGTCCCCAGGGAATGACAATATTTGGAGGGATGTGAAGGGGAAGAAGGTATCAAAGTCTGACGAGGAGCTGACTATTTAAACAGAAATGTTTTTAAGTTGTCGTTCTTCAAAATATTTTCGGCAAAGTAAGATACCTTTCTTCCTTCCTGACATTCCTGTAGCTGAGTTGCTGCTGGAGAAAAAGATGGGTGGGAGAGCTCCGACACCTTTCAGGGGAGGGCAATGTGTGGCTCGCCAGCCCCTGGCCCAGGAGCACCTCGTCTCATTTGCTGGTGTTCCCGCTCTGCAAAAGCCCCAGGGCAAGCACGCAAAACCGACAAATGGAAACAAGGCTCGATTTTTGTTTCCCTGCTCTACTCTTTCAGAAAAATCCAAAGCCTACCTTGGGAAAGTGCAAACCGCCTTCCCCAGTGGGAGCCTTCCCACTTCTGCCAGGGTTTCATCCCTGTCACTGGGCTCAGGTGCTGACTCAGCATCTACTCTGTGCCAGGCCCAGTGCTCCCAGCAGACACCACTCCCAGATGTTCCGGAAGGACAGAGACCTATAGGACGATAAATTGCTGGGCAAATCCAAAAGGACAGGCTCTGCCACTCCTCTCCTGGCCCAGCCCTCGCTTTTCTGTTTTAATTAAAACATGTTGAATACCAGAAAGATTGGACAACGTTTGACAGCGTTATCTGCTCTACAAGCAGAAATGTGATGAGGTTAAATCATACCATCGAAAGAGGTCCTAACTGCCCCTTCCGGGCCTGTTCCCCTATCAGTTTGCCCCCGAGCTAGCAGACAGTAATGCCAGCTAGTCTCACAGTCGCTGAGATGAGGGTGGAAAGGGAAAAGGAAAGTTAAATGCCGAAATGATGGGTGGTTCTCATGATGCCACCGTGTTCGCAGAGGCGGCCCTTTGCATCGGCACCCGCTTGGCTTTGCACACTGGAGCCTGGGGGGTGATGGAAGGTGCCTGTGGGTAAGGGCAAGCTGCAGCTGCACACAGATTCTGATTTTATCTACTTCCCACAGGCTCTAGCCCAGACTGCGTACTCTGTTACAACTCAGATGGTGCCAGGTCAAGCAAGACGGAGGGAAATGAAAGGAGCAAAGCAGCTCCACCTCATGGCACGGCACAGAGTGGGGAGAGCATCACGGGCCCCTCGCCTAACCCCAGCCTGAGGTCTCAGAGCGCCTCTGCTATGTGGGAATCGAGGGTCTGCTAGACCCCCTCCATTCATGCTTTGCTCCCATGGGCATAGTAGCCCAAATGGACTCAAAGCCAAGGCCACCAACAGCTGGGATTCTGGAACACTCTGACCTTCGACTGCCAACAGATCCGCTCAGACCCAGAAACCAAGTGTGCTTGCAGGAGGTGGTGGGGGAGGGCTAGAGGGCGGAGAACCACCGAGAACCAGTGTTACAGAGAGACCAAGAGCCTGGTTCTCATCCTTCCCCACTCGGCAAAGGTCCTGTCTCTACCAGCTACGATTCCTGCGACTTTGAGCACATCACTTAAACTCAGTCTGCCTCAGTTCCCCCAGCAGTAAAATGAGGATGATAATCCATCCTGGGGGTAGCTGCCAGGACCGAGAGGTGATATGTACGAGGTGCCGGGCACACAGCAGGCCTGATAGGAGATTAGATGTTTCAGTGACACTCGTGTGCCAACTTCCTTAACGCCCCATCTGGAGGCAGACCATCTGGGTCCAGCCCCATCTGCACCCCTTTCTGAGCTGTGTGATCCTGGGTGAGCTACACCTCCCTGTCTCCTTTTTACAAGTGGAGGCAAGCAGCAGTTCCTCAGTCACAAGAGTATTATGAGGACTCAGTCAGTTATAAAGATATAAAGTGCTTCAAAGAATTTCTGGCACATAGCAAAGGCTTAATAAAGATTTGGTACTATTATGATCTCCAGAGTGTGTGGTCTTGTCTGGAGACACCAGGATGCCCTGCTTGGCCCAGAGGGTGGTTCCATATGGGTACATACGTGCTTAGAAACCCAGGCAGCAAGGGAAGTAAAGGATTCTCTGTATCACAGGAAATGCTTCTTCCTGACACCCCAACCAGACGGGGAGATGAAAAGGTAGATGTGCCCAGGATTAAGAGCTGGCATCTGAATCTCTGTTCTCAGATTGAGTGTGAAGGCAGCAGAACCCAATTTTACAAAATCAGTATCAAATCAAGGATGATTTTTCCTCATCTAAAAAGAAACAAAAGCTAATGCCCTTGGATTCCTGAGTCCTAATGTCATTTGGAGAAGAACATTTTCCTTCAAATACTGAGACACCTCTACACGCTTCTGCTACATTATATACGCACTTCCGGCACGGCCAGAAATTAAGTCTTTGTTCTCCGAAATCCATACTGTTATTTTTTTTATAGTGTGTCTCTGACAAGTGAATAATCTTTGCTTTTTAAAAATGTGGTATTATTGGAGTGCCTGGGTGGCTCAGTCGGTTGAACAGCTGGCTCTTGATTTCAGCTCAGATCGTGATCTCGGAGTCATGAGATCGAGCCCCCTGTCGGGCTCCACACTCAATGGGGAGCCTGCTTGAGGATTCTCTCTCTCTCTCTGCCCCTCTCCCCACTCGCGTGCTCTTTCTCTTTCTCTCTCAAATAAATAAATCAATCTTAAAAAAAAATAAAATAAAATGTGGCATTATTGATGACATAAGCTATAATATAGTGTTGGTTGACCAGCATAAACATGTAGTTCAGATGAGAAAATGCCTATATGATGTAGTTAGTTAACAGGCATGTTACTGAGGTATACTTTCCAACCAGAGGGCTTGGCTCACGAAATGCTAACTCATTCTTTTCAGCTTCTTGAGTAAAACCCGTACTTAATGAACACCTACTACATGACTGGCCTGGTACCAGGCATTTTACCCCAAGAGTCATATTCCATAAGCCTGTGAGGTAAATATCACTTTCTCCAATTTGCAGCAAAGAAACGAGACTTATTGTGCATTTAAAAAAAAAAAATAGTGCAGACTAGTTTTCACACAGTCAGTGACTGATCGGGCTGAGATTTGAACCCTGAAATGTCTGGTCTCAGAAGCCCTGACAAGGTCTGACAGACCTTGCTAGTCATTCCGGAGGCCAGGAATTCTCAATAGTTTAGCATTGGTTTGATCTATTTTTGTTAGTCTTTTGTCTCAAAATTAATCTTCCTCAGGACATAAATTAGAAGTTTAATTATAATAAATCCAAATTAATATTCTTTTAAGCATTTCATGACATTCCTAAGTTAAAAAGCCAGCCAGGTCTGGGAGTCACTAGAGTGAACACAAAATGATAATGACAGCAACAATACTAATTATAGCACTTAACAATTAACCTTCAGATCAGAAAGGTGTGTGCACACAGTAGTCTGAATCTATATCATCACGTCAAGAAAATGCTGGAATTGTTGGCAACCAATGTCTTTCATGAGATCTCTGTGGGATGGATGGTATTATTGTCTGTTGTCAGCTTGAAAACAGAATCTCTTCATTTGAAAAATGTTGATTGAGCCTACCAGGCCTCATTCTAAACCTAAACAAAGCAAGCAAAAATCACAGCTTTGCTGTATGCTACAATCTAGTGGAGGGAGCGAGACAAAAAACCAAGCAAGGAAAGTCAAAATAAAGAGTATGGTAGAGAGTGTGATGGTTAATTTTGTGTGCCTATTTTATTGGGCCACAGGGTGGCCAAATATTTGGTCAAACATTATTCTGGGTGTTTCTGTGGGGGTGTTTTGGGATGAGGTTCACATTTAAATCTACAGACTGAGTAAAGTAGATTGCTCTCCCCAGTGAGGGTGGGCCTCATCCAATCAGTCAAAGGCCTGAATAGAACAAAAGGGCTGACCTTCCCCAAGTAAGAGAGAAGTCCTCCTGAAGCCCAGCTGCCTTCAGACTGGGTCATCGGCTTTCTCCTGCCTTTGAGCTCCAACTAAAACAGTAGCTTCTGGGTCTTGAGCCTGCTGGCCTTCAGGCGGCAATTACAACTTCAGGCCTCCTGAGTCTCCTGCTTGCCAACTCACCCTGCAGATTTTGGGACTTGTCAGCCTCCATAATCACATGAGTTAGTTGATACATATAATATATATATATTTAATAACATATTTATATACTTATTATATATATATTTCTTCTATTGGTTCTGTTTCTCTGGAGAGAGCCCTAACAGACTAATGCAAATGGTTATACAGGAAGAGGGATAGAGAATGTTCGGGTGTTGAAATTTTAAGTCAAGTGGACCAAAATGGATCCATTGAAAAGGAGATATTTGGGGTACCTGGGTGGCTCAGTTGGTTAAGTGTCTGCTTTCAGCTCTGGTCATAATCTCCAGGTCCTCAGCATGGAGTCTGCTTCTCCTTCTCTCTCTCTGCCCCTCCGCCCCCACTCATTGCCACCATGCACTCTCTCTCTCTCAAATAAATAAATAAAATCTTTAAAAATAAATAAATAGAAGAAAAGGAGATATTTAAGTAAAACCCTGAAGGATTTGAGGAAGTAAGCCCAATGAATATCAGGAAGAAGAGCATTCCAGGCTAAAGGAACGGCAGGTGCAAAAACCCTGAGGAAGTGTGTGCCTGGTAGAAGGAGGCCAGGGCAGCTGTCGTGGAGTCAGGGAGGTCAGGCAGGACAAGTCACATTGGCCTTGGGGACCATTCTAGACAAGATTCATGTACAAGCCTGTGTGTGTGTGTGTGTGTATGAGTGCGTGTAGGATGTATGAATCTTTTTCCAGGAGGGATTTAGGACAGCTTACAGCATACATTGACATGGGGTCAAAAGAAGAAAGGAAGGAAGGAAGGATGGAAACAAACTGGAGCCAGCACCCGACCAGAAATCAAAGATGGTCTCCACCTCTCCAACAAGTGAGCCCACGTTTGCTCCCAACCTCCTAGGAATCAGCCCGGACAGGGGAATGCTGTTAGTCACCACATGCCTCATATCCAGAAGATACATGCAAACAAATTGCTCTGAGGATTAGGACTATTTTTGGCATGATAATCAGGAAGAATTTCCTGGGGATCATAAGCCCAGACTCTGTGAAAAGAAGTGGCCCACAGCAGCGGCAGCCCCCTTGCAGTGACTGCAGTGAAAAACTTTCCAGATCCTGCTTCTCAGGTGGTGGAGTACAAGGCACCACACCAATGCCACCAAGTGTGTGGGGAGGCCTGGGCATTTAAGGGTGCCCCCTGCAGATGCACAGGCTGACTTCAGAATGGACTGCATATTATCAAGAAGAGAGGAGAGACCTCTTGTCTTCATGCGATCCTGAGTGGGGATTCTTGCAGCTGGTTTATGGACAGAAAGAGTGATGGTGACCTCTGGACTCGCCTGGTACTGCCCAGCAATCTCTGGGAGTATAGCTCTCTGCTTGCCAGTCAAGGAGCGACCTCAAAGCCTTCGCAGGAAATAGATCCATGTAGAGATGACATCCTTTTGTAGAAACCACAAGTGCTAACAGGAACATGTCTCACCTGTGCCATGAGGCAAGCCAAGGATTATCAGTGATGGAACCAGGAGTCACCTCAGGAAGCTGCTGGAGTCTGCTTCAGTGTGCAGACAAACGGGCACTCAGGGACTACCAATGCTCCCTTTCATCTAGCATGGCCAGAATCATTGTACTCTGAAAAAACATAAAGTCATTGCCACCAGACACTTGCTTGAGTCAAAAGAAACCCCCCTCCAAGAGAGGTGTAGCCTTTGAGAAAGGACAGCCAGACCAGGATACACTAGGAGACCACGTCATGTGGAAGGGATTGGCTCGTTCAGGTTGGCGGTGCCCCTGGCAAGATGGGGTAGGCGAGGGCCTTTTTTTTATTTTATTTTTTTATGTTATGTTAGTCACCATACATTACATCATTAGTTTTTGATGTAGCGTTCCGTGATTCATTGTTTGCGTATAACACCCAGTACTCCATGCAATATGTGCCCTCCTTAATACCCATCACGGGGCTAACCCATCCCCCACCCCCCTAGGCGAGGGTCTTTTAAGAACAAGAGCATGCAATGTTGAATTCCTGGGTGGTTTCCTATACAGGGCTGTGATGTTTCCATCATGTCAGACCTTCACCAAAATCTGCTACAGATGAAAAAGAGCTGGGGAACATGTAGCAAAGAAAATAACATAAATTTTAGGAAAGTTGAAGACACGTGGACCTTGTCTTGGAAGAACTCTTTCGGAGGGTTTATTGTCTGACCAGGAATCTCCTGGTTCAAGATGGTAAAAGCATGTCAGCTCCAGGGGCGCCTGGGTGGCTTGTTCGCTTAAGCATCCGACTCTTGATTTCAGCTCAGGTTATGATCTCAGGGTCCTGGGATCGAGCCCCGTGTCGGGCTCCATGCATCTGCTTGAGATTCTCTCTCTCCCTCTCCCTCTGCCCCTCCCCATGCTCACTCGCTCTCTCTCTCTCTAAAATAAATAAATACATCTTTAAAATTAAAAAGAATAAAATCATGTCAGCTCCATGTTAAAGAACTATTTGACTCTCATCTCCATAACAGGATTCCAGTTTACTTATTAGTATATACATATATATACATCAAACACAAGCTCTGACTGTTGGTGTATATAAACCAACCCTCAAGCCCATAATCATACACGCATACCTCACAGCCCCCACCTCGGAGGTGGCTGCAGAGACTGATGGGTAAAAGACAGACCTCCAGAGAGAGAATCAGGCGCCAAACACTTGTTAGGACCTGTCATGAGCCAGACAGCACTTGAGGCATCTGAGAAGCTGGGTGTAGAGGAGGGCATCCCCATCCCCAGAGGACTTTGCAACCAGACTGCAGCGGCCACCTCCCAGGAGCTGGAGCCAGGAGTCACTCCGGCTCTCAGGTCCAAGGGGACCCTGTCCCTGGGGAGTCACTCCTAGAGTTGTTGTGACAAGTCCTGACTCTTTCCCAGTGGCTCAATGGCTCATCCATCTGCAGGTTGCTGGGCTTCAGGAGAAAGTGGGGGCGTCCTGGGAGGGTAGCAAGGAGCTCAGAATGGCAAAGGTGGTCACCATGAGCTGTGAGGCCGCCTTCTCCCCCCACGTCCGTCCCCACCCTCCGCCTCACCCAGGGGCTTACTTCTATCGGTAATCTCAGTGGTACACAGCCACATTTAGATAAGTGGTACTAAAATAAAATGGACTGTAATTATTGTTATAGATTACAGTAATTACAGAGGGGAAAGGGCCCATTAGATTAGCATGCCCACCGCCCCCCAGCAGGACCCGGCTGATAGGAAGCAGATTTGTGCAGAGGGCGATGAACCTGCTGTGAGCGCTGGATGTCACTATAGCCTCCCGGGGCCCAGGCTGCAAAGGGCAGGGAGGCTGAGGAGGGGCAGTGGGAGGGAGACGTTTTCAACCTGGAAATGAACGAGCCATTAGAGAATGAGGTCTCTTGCCAGCCTGCCTAGGGGTCACACTCAGCCAACCCCACAGTCCATGTGAGGGGCAGAGTCATGGCTGGGCTTGCCACTGTGATCTAGTATAATTGGGGACTGAGCCCTTCTGCTATGGAGAGACTTTCGTCTGCCTCCCGGCTCTGGTCTGCCCCTCCCATCCAGGCCACAGAGGCCACAGAGGTCTGGAGCACGGGGCCTACCAAGGATGACTGAGCTGATCGCAAGTGACTTAGACTCTCTCTGCCTTGCTCCTTGGTGGACGCAGAGACCATTCCCATTCATGTAACATTGTAGTGAGATCACAGACATAGAGTGTCCAGGACAGACTGTGCCTGGCAAGGAGAAGAGCCTGGTAAATGTGACTAGTCCTTCCCTTGTCCTGGCCATTCCTGTCCCCGTTGGATTTACTGGTGCTGCCCTCCTCAGGGCCAGCCTGGCCCCCTGATCTGAACAATGCTGACCTTGGGTGGAAGAACATAGCCTACAGCTGCCTTGGCCATGAAATCTGCATTGCCCTCTGAGCAATGGCTCTGCTGCCTATCTGGAACCCATTCATGAAAGGTATTGTGGGTACGGCTACCCCCTGAGCAGCTCCTGGCTTGTTCGTGGGTTCGGTACCCACCTAGGTGCTAGCCTCCCATGTCTCCCTCTCACTCATCTCTCCTATAGAAATTACAGCCTTATTTTGAATCCTGGGTGGGATAACTGGGAGCTGATGTCATGCCTATCTCCTGCACAACCAACCCTATTTCCCTTCCCACAGCCTGCTTAGCTTCAGTGACACCTACCACTACGAGGAAACTCGGGGCCACCTATTTGTCTGAAACAGGCATATGCCCAGCCAAGTGCACTGCCCCACCAGCTGGACCTCCACCATGTCCCAAGCCAGACCATCCCCTGGCCACTCTCAATAGAGGTGTCTACTGCCAAAGCCCAACACTTTCTGGTGCTCTGTCCTGCTGACCCCCATCCGCGGAGGCCCGATGCCGCCAGGCATATCCCACCACAATTTCTTTCTATGCATGATACTTCTGCTTAGATTGGAGAAGGGGCCTTATGGCTCAGAGAATCCATTCCAAAATCACTCCCCACGGTTTGTTTATGGCTATGCTCTCTGCTCTCATCTCCTACTATCCCTGCAAAACACTGATCACATCATAAGTATCTGCTTCCTCATCGGTCACCCTCAGGAGGCTATAAACTTCATGGAAAAAAGTTATTTTGCCTTTAATTACCCCTTAGCAGAGTGTCTGACACACGGTAGACTCCAATTAAGAGTTGATGAATGAATGAAAAAAAAAAAAGTATTAATGCCTACAGCTTGTCAGCCTTTAACTTTCTTCATTTACTCTTCTGCGGGGGGAAAGTTTCCTTCTGGAATATAGTCAGGAGTAGGGAGGTGCAGTGAGCCTCGTCACAAGAGACAGATGCTCCCTGCATTGCTATACAGAGCACTGCCACACACTGGCCTGGACCCAGCGGCTCAGGAAGGAAGGAGGGTGCGGCAGATTACAAAGACAGCCCCCCTTCTCTCTGTGGAAAGAACACATTCGAACAGAGCTGGAAAGCACTGGAAAATCTCGGCTATGGCAGGCTTATCATAAACCCTGGGGATGAAGTCTTAGTCAGTGTAAGCAAACTGGCAGATCTGAGATTCCACGTGGCCTCCTCTTACTGGTAAGGGTGGAAATCCCAGGCTTGACATGAAGCTTGTACAAGCTTGGCTCATGTTGTTTATCATCTCTGCTCCTTACGTTCAGCAAGAATAACTAGATCCAACTTAAAGGCCTTCCTGAAAATCTGCAAGTTCCTACCAGGCTGGCTTTTGTTTTCAGGCTCAATGGTTTGCCTGTTGGCCTCTGCCCTCTGGATAGAAAACCAAAGTACCAACATGTCCGTGACCTGAGAGCACCAGCAATACTACCACATCACCTCGACAATCAAGCTCCCACCCCTGTTTCCCACTGCCACACATCTGAAGCCTAGCACTTCCAACACACTCAACCAACCTTGCCCTGGGACCATCTGCAGGGATAACTGTTCAGTGGAAAATCTTGGGACCCTGCCTCCCATGGAACAGATCCCACCCAAGGCAGCCTCTCTGTTTGCCCTTCACATTCTCCTGATGTCCCTGTTGGCCTCTCTCAAAGCTAATATGTGATAAGGTATGTCGGACATGGGCCTTTCTGTACCATGTAATGCCCATGATCAGATCTCACGGGGGGGGGGAGGGCGGGGGGAAGGGACCAGGCAAAGTCACTTTCTTTCATGTCCTAAATAGACTACTGAGTTTGACCCCCTGTTCTCTGCGTTGGGGACCTGGTGTTTCCCAGTAATGGGTAAGCTGACACAATGACTGGAGGGTATCTGCATGCAGTTCCTTATCATGCAGTTCTCAGGGAGACCATGAGTTAGAAACTGCTCACCATGGATACTTCTAGGAGGAACCCCCTGATCACTAGGTATGACGCACCTCTTAGAGGATGCCTGATTTCCTGGCTTTGGTTCCCTACTCCAATCCTTCTCCCCAAATCCTCAAGCGCCCCCTCGGGCACGCAGGCTCCTATTCCAGCACCTTCCCCTTCTCATCAGGTGGGGCCAATCCGGACCAGAAAAGATGAAGCCCCTCCCGCTGAAACACAGCTGTCCATCCAGCCTGATGAGCTCCCTCTGCTTTAAGACGCAGAACCGTTGAATCCTCCTGAGCCCCTCATGCCTCCAAGAGGACCCAGACTCTCACCTGGACTAGTCTCAGAGTCAGGCCCTCAGGCAGAAGCCCGTGGAGCCCTAGAGTAAAAACGGAAGTTGCGAAGTCAAAGACATCATCGAAGCCATACAACTCCCATCAATCCCTAGAACTCTCCAAGACTTGTCACACATTGTGCCTTTGTCTTTTCCTTTCCTCTGCCTGCAGCACAGTTCCCCTGGCTCTTCACCCACTCAATGTTTAAGCTTCCGTTTGTATATTATATCCTCAGAAAGAACCCTGGAGAGCATGGCCCTGCCCCCAGCACTGCCCTATCTCCATCAGAACCCCTCCCATTTCCTTCTTAGCATTTAAAGCAACCTTTAATTCTTACATTTAGGGGTGTTCTTGCTATGGTCTGTCTCCCTGCTAGACTCTCTGCAGCACCTGGCTAGCCCAGAGGAAGGCCCATGAGGATTTGTTGGCAGGTCATATGAATTTATTCTCCGATGTAAGGCAAACACTAAATGTTTCTAAATATAAATCATCGGGGCACCTGGGTGGCACAGTCGGTTAAGTGACCAACTCTTGGTTTCGGCTCAGGTCCTGATCGCAGGGTTGTGAGATCAAGCCCTGTGTTGGGCTCCACTCTCAGCATGGAGTCTGCTTGAGATTCTCTCTCCTTCTCCCTCTGCCCTTTCCACTTGTGCACGCTCTCTCTCAAATAAATAAATAAATCGTTAAAAAATAATAAATATAAATCATCAACTAAAGATTTCTTAAGTCCTGAGTATCTGGGAAGGCTCATCTCCTCCCGAGATACCCGATTTATTTTTGCCATAGACTAGCCTGGTCCTCTGCCCGGAAGTTGTTTCCTTCTTCAGGGTGGCTAGCGGCAGGCTCCCAGGTACTAAGGAGCATCTGGAGCTGATCTCTAATAACTGAACCAGCTGGGAGGGTTTGGGCTGCTTTAAAGGCTTCAGCTGAAGCCAGAACTTGCCCAGGAAATATACCTGGACTGGAGAATGTGGAAGGTGGCAGGCAGAGGGGGCGCATGCGATTTGTCTACTAATCTTCCTACTGGCTTCATCCTGCATCCCTGCCCTCATTTCTCTTTGCTCTGATTTCCCCCAGTTCTTAAATGGGGGCGGGGAACCAACCTCTAGTTGTACATTAATATTTCCATAAGCTGCCACTAATCCTTTCTTGGCATGAGGCAGGATATAAATAAATAAATAAATAAATAAATAAATAAGCTCCGTCTTCCCCCAGAGTGGCCCATTCTACTTGGATTTAGGTCATCCACATGTCTATGATCTATTTTCGAATTTCAGGATTCTGGCTGTGTAAGCAGGAGCCATAGAGCTGGCTCTGGGACCGAGACACCTGCTAAAGCCCACACTCGGTGGGGCCCTGCCACTAGCGTGCAGGCTGAGACCTGCCCCGAGGGCCTGGGGAAGTGCCAGTGCAGCCCGGAGGGACAGAGCACACAGGGGACCGGCAGCACAGCAAATCCGGAGGAATAATCAGGGGCTGCATCTCTCCCTGGCCTGGAAAATGGGGGTTTGGGACAAAGACCATCTCTGAGGGTGAGGAGAGGGTTGCACAGCTCCTGGTGCAGCGTCTGGGACAATGTGTGGTTCCCCGTACCAGACACCCATCTGGTTGCACAGGTAGGTTTCAGCTGCCGCCCTCTGAGCACGGCCTTACGGATTCCTTTGCCACGGCTAAAGGAGCGAGCACTCTCGAGTTTCACAACAGAGAGCGGGGCTGAGCTGCCTTCAGCCCTGCCCATGGAGTGACAGTCCCCGAGGCCCCCACGTGATCTCAGTGCCTCACAAGCAGGCTGGTAGAGGTACACAGCAGGGGTACGGTAGCACCCCAGGCTCAGCCTTAGCTGGTCCTAAACAACCCCACCCTGTGGCAGAGCCATCTCCTAAAGTGCAAAGCTTTCCTCCACCCCGGGAAGACAGTCCACACGCGCAAGTGTGGTTTACAAGAGTCCAAGCAATTTGGGCAGGCTGCTCTCTCCCGCTTCACGCACCCCGAGGAGCCCCCCGGTTCCAGGAGGCAGCACCCACCTTTCTCGTGCCTCTCAGGCATCCACACCTGCTCTGCCATCTGCAGGGAGGCCTCTCCCTCTGGCACAACCTTGCCTGAATCTGCGCCAGGACTCCTGGCTTAGATGTTACTTTGTCCAGAAGCTTTTCCTGATGCCACCACCATCCCCACCCCCACCCCACCCCCAGCCAGGCTGGGACCACTGTTGTGTGTTTGGTAGCATCCTGTCCTCCCACAGCCACAGCCTTCAGAGCACTACTGAAAATGTCCCCTGGATGGGGGAAGGACCAGCCTCTAAATGTGGGAGGGCAACGCTCTATTTCCTTTTGTCCCCTGTCGTTTCCCCAGCACCTAACCCCATGACTGGCAGATAGCAGGAACTCAATAAATATAGATGGAGCAGAAGAATGATGAAATGACAGTCCGCCAAGCACCAGCACTTTGTCACTAGGCAATTGTCCTCAAGGGACCTGGCTCTACACTCAGGAGCCATTTCAGGCCTTGAAAAAGGGAAACTGGCAAGAAACAAACAAGGTCTACGTCTGTGAGGAGACAGTAGGACAAAGAAATTATGGGGGAGATGAGGAGCTGGGCAGAACGGAAGCTCCGTCATAGGGAATGGGCTAGCTGGGCAGAAGGGAGTGCAGCAGGTGAGATGAGGTGGGGTGGGTCCAAATGCCATCAGGAAGAGGACAGGACCAGGACACACTAGAGGCTCATGCCTGAACCTATCCTGGGTCAGACCAGGAGAGGCCTGGCAAGGGGTGGGCAGGTGCTTGATCCAACCTGCCTTCTGGCTTGGTCAGGCACACATGGGGACAGACCACCTGCTCGATGAGTGGACACCCAGAGGCTGAGAATGGAGGTGGCTGCAGAGAGACACCGGGCTTTCACAAAGTCAGGCACCTTGTCGTTTTAAGGGGCATCTGGCTTGTCATTCCTCCTCCTCAAATCCCTCCTCCCTCCCCCATACCTGCTGCCCTGACCAAGTCCTCATCGTGGCCTGGACAGAGCCTTCTGCCACCGAGCTCCTGCTCTCCTGTTAGGGAAGCCTTCTGAGATGCCAGCCACATCTTACCACTTCCTAAGCAGGGGTGAGAAGCTCACTGGCTGTGGTCCTGGTCTTCCTGCGGGCCTGGGGGAGTGCAGGGAACACACTCTATTGCCCCCATAATCTGCTTCCTTCTAACCCTGCCTTTCTCATAGACAATGAGGGAACTTCACCCCCAGAGACTCCAAACCACAGTGACCAGACCACACCTGCTGGGTGGTGGCACCTGAGTGAAAAGACAGACGTTAATGAACAGAACACAGTTGTCCCCACACGAGGGATGCAGGGAGCCCATGGAGGAAGCAAGTAACATCGCTGAAGAGGCCAGACCTCACACAGCAGAACAGGGCACTGAGCAGGGGAAAGGCCATGCTGTGGTCTCTCCCAGCCCCAGCCAGGACAGACGCCTCAAGATGAGGTGGAGTGAAGGAGCTGAGGGCAGAGAGCTCAAGTCCTAACAAGGAGAACGTACATCAGAAGGCAATGTTCTGAAAGTCCCTTCAAATTCTGAATCCTGAAAACTATGCAGAGAAACACACCTTGGACAAAGTGAGCCCAAACTCTGTGAGAGGGCATCACCTGTTTCCATGGAGATGAAGGATTGCCCCACTTCTCCCCTCCCCCAGCCCGGATCCCTCCCCTCGCTTCCTACAGGGAGCTAGCGCTCCTCAAAGATGGGCAACGACCAGGAAGAAAGCAACGATGACAAGAATTTCCCCCCAAGATGGGTGGAGGAGGCAGGGGCAGGCATGGGGAAGGAAGGAATATCTAAAAGAGCAGACGATGAAAATGCAAAATCCACCACAAGGGCGGAAAGGAGAGGGAGAGGGAAAAAGGTGAAGAGTTCAGACAGATATTCTCCCCAGTCTCAGAGAAGTTACAGACAACAGAGTCCCTGGAAGGGAAAAGAAACCTGAGAGACAAGATTTCAAAGAAGGAAGATTATAAAACAACAGACAGAGGCGATGAAAAATGGTGCGGCTCGGGAAAGAGAAGCCGGGAGACCCTGGGGCCTCCGTGCATGGCCCACGGAGGGAGAGCTGGAGGGGGATGGGTGGGAGCGCCAGGAGGGAGGGGCGCCTGGGAGTCCTGGACAGAGGCAGAGAGAAGTGCATTCACGGGCAAGGGTGTAACTCAAGTTCTCTGTCTTCTCCAGGCCAAGCCCCAGAGCATGCCTTTCCCCAAACAGTCCTTCCTCAGGCCTGGGACCTCGGCCTCCCTGGAACTGCTGCCCAGCCCGCCGGACGATCATGTCCCCACTGTCAGCGCTACCAGAGAGCCACCTTGACATGCAGAACTCCCGAAGGCTGCCGCGGGAGAAACAAGTTGTGGCTGTCAGTTCTGAAATGCAGACAGTGTTGTCGCTGTCTCTGGATGATGCCACGGGACTCAGGGCCTCAAATAAATCTTGTATTGATATTTCCACCAGTGGAGGGAGCCCTGGCGAGGTGTCTTTCGATATTTTTTAAATGATTTTTCCTCTTGGCTGTACTTCATAATAAGTCATCAGACACTGAAAGCCAGAATCCTCTTTTTTGCTGAAATGATTTGTTCTCTGGCAGGATGCAGGGTTTATTACTCTGGAATACAGCTCACGATCCAAGCTGAGAGTTGCCGAAGGCCTCGGGCCCCGGTCTCCCCCTGCCCTCCTCCAGGCGCAGGCTGAGCACAGCGACCGCGACAGTTCTGTCTGGGCACCCAGATCTGTGGGGCAGGTTCCAAGGCAGGGCCCATCCGGGTGCCTCCTCAATGGAAGTCGTCCTCTCCCACTTGAAGTGGAAGCCCCTCCCCCAGGACACCCCAATAGCACAGCAGAAAAGAACACCCCGAGTTCTGCAGGGGAAGCCACAGCAATGCACCTTCCACAAAACCACACCAGAGTGCTGGGCTCCTGAGGGAGCAGGCCAGCAAAGCAGAGGGCAATTCAGGTCCTCGCCCAACAGAAAGACAACAATAAGAGCGATGCAGATCAGCTCAGATTTAGTCAGATGCCTGCTTTGGGGCTCCACCACACGCTTGTCCCACCCTAGCCCCACTCAAGACAGGTGTCCAGCAGGAAGAACTACCCGTGGACAATGGTGTTTCCCGTGGGTCAAGATGTTCAGGTCTCTGGGAGCCCTGGCACCGCCGAGTCCCACACCCCCCAGGACAGTCAGTGTGGTCCTTTTCTTCCTACCACCTTCAAACAAGGTAACTGTTGATGGGTAGTGTGCCTGATGCTCAGACGCTACAAAGGAGGAAATCCATACAGGCATCTCCAGGGAGATGCAGATGGAAAGCCCATCATGCCTAGCTCTGGCCTTTAACACGCACTGAGGTTGAGCACCTCATCCCAAGTGGGAGCCACCGAGCACCCAACATGGCCTGATACAGGTGTTAAGAGACTTCCAAAAGGCTTCCAATATCAAGGATATGAGATTGTCCAGCCTGACTCCAAATATGCAAACCCCTCCATCGTGACAGAAAAGAAAATGCTATGTTGTGTGTTATTTGTGTGGTGTGATCTTAAATCTGCCCCCATCTTTATGATTGGTTTTAGGAACCAGTGACTACCTCAGAATCTGGATGAGGCTCAGAATTACAGAAACTTAGAATTGGAAGGACTTTTGGAGGACAGATAGTCAAAAATCCCACGGGCAACAGAAATCCTCTCCATAGCATCTGGACTCTACTTGAATACCCCCAGTGATGGGGCACTCACTACTTCACAAGGCAGCTCATGCTCTCTTCTGACAGCTGTGTTGAAAGCTTTCTTCCTATAAGCTCTTCCTTCTGGAACAACACAGAGCACACTCCCACTCCTTTATAAGACATACTGTCCTAGGACTACTTCTAGGGTCCTGTGTGCTTTTAGGAGGCAAGGTCTCAATTATTGAAGGTCGCCTAGTCCTCCCAAACAGTCCTCAAGTTCTATCTCCCTTCTTTGATTCCTTCAAACCCTTCAGTGCTTTCCAGCCTCCCTGCCAGAGCCTTGCTCGATAGTCGGAAGGTCTCTCTCTGAGACTATTTCAGTGGCCTCCTCAACCTCCCCTTCTGCCCCTAGGCCCTCTTCCCCGGAACCCCTCACCACACGGAGTGATCTTTGTAAAATGAAACCTAGCTATTATATAGCAGGTAACCTGCACGGAGCTCAGAAGATATGCCAGGCACTGGGCTAAGCCCACACGACCTTATTTAAGCCTTGCAAAAAGTCCCCTTTTAACAAGCGAAGAAAAGGACCTTTACCAAATCTCTAAGTGGCTTTCTCAAGTTTAAGCATCTGGCAAGTGCCAGATGTTAGATCTCAGCTCAAGCGCCTCCAGCACTGAGTGGGGGCACCCCCGCTTGCTGTAGTTCGGCCCCCGCAAGACGGGCCTTCGCAGCCCCTCCAGACCCATTTTCCCGCTTGGGTCTTCCTTTCCTCAAGGGTTCTGGGTCTGGCCACTCTAAGCCCACTGGCCCCAGCAGAAGCAACTACTGGCGCTTGCTGACACGCACCTTTGTGCGGCGAGCTGCAGTCTCACGGCCCCTAGGGCTTCCTCGGCCGGGAATCCGTAGCCAGTCGCCAGCTGGCAGCTCCCGGGCAGCCTAGCGCAGGGGTGCGCTCCCCAATCAAGTTTTATCTGCACCTCGACGAATCACTTCCTCTTCCAGGGTCTCCTAGCCTAGCCCCTGGTACATGCGGGGCCACTGACTGTTCACTTAGCTGTCCCCCCCTCCAGATGCTGGGCCCCTGGAGTCAACGTCTATATCCTTCCTATTCATGACCTCATTCACAGAATCTAGCACAGGCCTGGAAGGTCAGTGAAGACGCGAATGAAGGAATCCAGTCCTGCTTTTAGCCCGCGGGCGGTCACAGGTCTTCTCCGACCTCAGCGCCCGGTGGTCTCTGCAGGCCCGCATCTCCCAGCATTCTGGTTTTGCGGACCGATATTAACTGCCCCAAGTGCAACATGGCCTAGACACCCCCACAGGTGGGAACTACTGCTACTCTTGCCAAGAAAACAAAGTTCCAGGCAGATAAGGACGGGCATATGAAAAATAAAAGCATGATTATACTGGGAGACAGCCCATGGTATGAGGAAAAACCCACGGGTCTTAGGCTGCATGATTCAATCCAGCATTTGCTAAGGGAACTCTGCAGGGCAGTCCTCAAACAGTACAAGATCCTATGGGGAAAAGCGGCAGCAGCAGCAACAAGGAAAGTCCTCTGGTAAATGAACTTGGGAAGAAAAAAAAAATGGCTCCGGAAAAAATTAAACAGATTTCTTTAGTACAAACTTTTAATATGCTAATGTGTGCTGTGAATCATCATAAAATAGATTTAATATATAGCGTTCCTCATACTTCGGTCTCCCCAGAGCCCCCCTCCTTTGTGAAGCATCTTCTTGAAGTACTGTTGCTCAGAACACACTCTTGGAAATACCATATCAATCTCTCTGTCAGGACAGGTGTTTCAATGGATTGTTTTTACCCGAATGAAGGCTGTAGATTCTCCCCTGCTGAGGTTATTTCGTTAGCCTCCCCGAGTCTGCCATAATGATTTGAATATCAACTCTGTCACCCATCATTTTAGCTACTTAACATGATCAGTAACTTAATCATTTACATGATTTATAATATCATAGGACAAGAACAAGCATAGCTATTTCTATCCCTGAGACTGAATCTCAGTGTGTCAGTGCTTATGGAGAAAACATGTGGCAGGCAGAGAGTGTTTTCAAGCTCATGCCCCCAATAAAGTTGATCATGAGTTTCTTAATTCTTAAGCATGTTTCTAACCTTGCCCCTCAATGACAGCCAATGACATCACACCAAAAATATTTCAGGGTGCCCATGAAGGAGAGCAATTCTCAACAGAGGAGGCACCCTCAATGCCCAGGCTTCCCAGATTATAAACACTGGAGTACCTAAAGGATGGATAATTGAAGAGCTTTCAGGTAATCTACTAAAGGTCTCGGTTCTCCCCACCTACCTCTGATGGGGTTTAAGTAGTGGCAAGTTCAAAGTTTTACTTCTAAACTGGTGCCGGGGTGCAGCCAGCACCTACCACTGGGTGCCAACAGAGCCCCATGCTGCGAAAGCAGCTGAGCGGGAGACAAGACCATGCATCTGCCTGCTGTAATCATGAGGCAACAGAGCCGTGCCCCTGAGGTCAAACACTCCTGGAGAAGCGTAAAGCTGGTCTACTTCCAAGTGATTGCCTTCCCTGCCCCCCAAGGCACAGCAAATTCAATGTGGATTATTTACCAACCTCTTGCACTATTTAGATAGGTCTCTGGTTTAAAATGGCAGATGGCACATTCTCTCCCAACTTCTAACTAAAATATTTATGAAGATGCAGAAATGATTTTTTAAGAAATCAAAGAAAAAAGATGAAGACAATACTGGCAATCCTCTTACTGTAAATACTGGGGAAATTTCCACTGAACATAAGGTTGATGGATATGAATTGAGAAATATAATCAGTGCACCATCTATACTTTTCTGCAAAAGATAGGACAGCCTCACCTTTCTGAAACCATCAGTGGATATTCTAACATCACCCTCCCCTTCTTCGCTTGCTCTTGAGATTGGAGCCCAGGGTCTATGCTAACTTGAAGAGCGTGCATCAATTCCCTTAGTCTGTGCTTCCTGCTCCTGGGCAGCCAGATGATTCTCTGGATCTTCCCCAACTTGTGACAGCAAAGGTTCCCAAAAGGTATTCTGCAGAACATCTGTCTTATAAGGTACAGCTCAAAGAGCTTCAGCTAGCCCCATCCCAAGAAGATATAGAGCCATTAAAAAGCTCTCAGAAGCCATTCAGTAAAAAAAAAAAAAAAAATCTTTTATACTTTTGTTTCATTCAATATTTCTTAAACGCATTTGAATAGATGACATTTTTACTTTTCACTTAACGTCTATACACATTCAGAAGAACTACTGTCCCCCAAACATATTTTCAGAAAGTGCCCTAAATTCATTCAGGAAAAACAATTGCCAAAGAACTATAGGGCAAGAAGTGGAGAAGAAACAGAACAGGTGAGGATACACTGAATCCTGGGAAATGTAGTCCCCACCAGCAATGCTCATTTGGCCAAGACACTTTCATAAAGAATCTTAACATCTTACAGCAGGCATTGCAATAGTTTACTGAGTAATCTATTTCCAGTGCTAGAGAGAATGACCATAGATAGAACAAGGAACAATGTAGTAAACAACATTTGCAAAATAATTCAGAGGATGTTTCTTTTTTTATGAAACTGTTACAAAGAACTAAAAGAAGAAAAGGAGCTAAGACAAAAAGGTACAGTAAGAAACCCAAATATAAAAGCTGAGCTTAAGAGGAGAGTTGGTGAGTTAAAGAAGGAAGGGTTGCAAATAAAACCAAACCTCTAATCCCCAAGTTCAAGTCTACATTGGAATTGATGAAGTGAAGACCAAATTGGTGAGGTGACATCTCCTCTCCCTGGCAATGTGAGAGACAGCAAGGACAAGGGCTAAAGTGAAAAGTATGGGGAGGACAGAGAATGGGGAGCAACACCAAAATTACAGAAGACTTGTGGGAAATAGATGTACAAACCAGCAAACACACACACCTTAACAAAACCAAACAAGACACAAAAAAAGAAATGCTTTTTGAGTTTTAAATGAATCAATGGTAAATCAAAGAACTTATAATGCTCAAAACAAAATCATTTCAAATAAATCTAGACATATTCTGGTAAAAAAAATACTTTAATTGAAGAAAGGATATATGTTGCCACAAACTCTGACAGAAAAAAAAATACTGCTGACTAAAATCAGTCTGATTTTAGATTTTCCGTTTCTTATATTACAAACAAAAAAAGAAGTAATGTCTCCAGCTTGTGTAATAACACAAGAAGTGCATTATAGGTTAAGAAGGGCACTGCCAGATATAAAAAGCTCAGAAATTAATAAAAAGGGACATATTTGGAAAAATCACATGAATATATAATCCAGCCACCTGAAAGAGATAACAGAGTACAGAAATCAAGATTGGCAAATCATAGTAGAAAAACAATGACACAATACTGAAATAAGCACATAGTTTATATGTTTTAACTTGAATCTTTGCATTTCTGATAATTATATGCCAATCTGCCTTTTCCTCTCCCAAGTAGGTAGAATGTCAAAAAACAAACAAACAAAAAACAAACAACCACTATTAACTGCCCTCATAAGGGACACGGGAAAGCAAGGTGTAGGATGGTAGTAGAAGCATCCCTGGGCCACACTGCGTACCACAGAAGAGGAAAGAAGAAGAGTAAAGAAAGAAATAGAAAAATAGTCTGTGGGTGAGGGCATGAGGGATGTGGAAGAGGAAATAATGAAGAAACTCTGAAGATACACTTTCTAAGACTTAAATAAAGACCCTGAAAGACCCTGGAGTGAAAGCACCACAGGATGGCATATAGGGAAAATAATAAAATGTAAGAATCGGTATTATAATGAAATTTAAGAATACCCAAAATGAAGGAAAATCAAATTGTTTCCTAAAAGAGCTGAGAACCATTTGACATCAGACTTCTCAGCAGCAACACTAGGTTCCCGAGACAATGGAGTAATATTTCTTGAGGCTTTGAAGCAAAGGAACATTAAATCTTGAATTTTATATCCAGCCAAATTGCCTTTCAAATGTCATAAAATACCTGTCAGACATACAAGGCTTCATTAGGCTTGTCGCACAAAGGCACATTTTAAAAAGACTCTGTGAGAAAGTATTCAAGTAAGAAAAGGAACAAATCTAGCATGTTGTAAGAAATTCAAAAAGTAGGGGAGAAAAATACCTGTAAAGTTGCCTTTTGTATTCAAAGGGCTAAGAGCAGCCCCCCCCCAAAAAAAGACAAAGTAGATCTATAAGAAACCAAAATGAAAATTCTAGAAAATAGCAAGATGATGGGGGCAATGGGAGAAACTAATGGTACATTTTTATCATTTGGGAAAAGGCAGAAGATATATTAAAAGGCAGAAAAAGTTGGATAATTTAAATCAAATCTTCAAATGAATAGAAAAATTCAAAGCTCTTGGTAATCACAATAAATATTATTTCCAGCTTAGAGATAATAAATGGGGGGAAATCTGCTGTGAGTTGTTTACAAATTATGCTTTAAGGACACAGAGAGTTTAAAAGAAAAAGGATGAGGGGCGCCTGGGTGGCTCAGTCGTTAAGCGTCTGCCTTCGGCTCAGGTCATGATCCCAGGGTCCTGGGATCGAGCCCCGCATCAGGCTCCCTGCTCCGCGGGAAGCCTGCTTCTCCCTCTCCCACTCCCCCTGCTTGTGTTCCCTCTCTCGCTGTGTCTCTCTCTGTCAAATAAATAAATAAAATCTTAAAAAAAAAAAGAAAAAGGATGAGAAAAAATATACCATGTGATACTAATTAAGAAAAAAAGGAAAACAATATCAGACGTGATAAACATTAAGGCAGAAAGTATAAAGAATACAGAGAATCACTACAAAATGTTGAAGAGTTTAATCAAGAAGATATGTCTAAACAAATATGTACCTAATAATTAGCCTCAAAATGTATAAAGCAAACATATACAGAACTGCAAAGAGAAATGTAAAAATCTAGCAACATAGTGATTAATTTCTAAGAAGCTACTTCAATCACTGGTCAAGCAGACCAAATAATTACCAAAGATATAGAAGATGTGAACAAGATGATTTAATAAACATACAATTATGCAGTGGATAATTTAAAAATACACATTCTTCTCAGATACATTATGGTACATTTCTAAAAACTGATTACATACTAAACATGAACAAATTATGTTTTTGACCAAAAGTTACAAGTTAATAATAAAAACATAAGTAAGATATTCCTGTATATATATAAAAAAATTTTAAGTACTTCTAAATAACTCAGAGATCATAAGAAAATTCATAATGGATAGCTCAAAACCACATAGCACTAAATAATAATAAAACAACCACCAGCACTACCACATAACAAAATTTATAGAATGTAGCAAAAGTGGTAATTTGAGGAAAATATGTAGCTTCCAATTCTTCTATCAGAAGAGAAGCAAGACCTAAACATTTAGAAAGAGGATAACAATAATTCCAAAAATACATAAAAAAGGAGATAAAGGTAAGAACAGAAAAGAACAAAAGATTTGCTTACTAAAAAATTATTTTTATATAACTATTTGCCACGTACTGTTTTAAATGTCTTACATTTTAGTAACTCATCTAATCCTCATAACAGCCATATTGTTTAGGCAAAGATGGAAACTAAAGCACAGAGAGCTTATGTAATTTACACAAGACCACACAACTAATAATCACTGCAGCAAGAATCTGACTACAAAGTTTGGGCTATTTCCTTTGTTAAAATAGAAAGAATCAAATCAAGGATGAAAATTAATTTCATTTAAAAAAAGAATAACAAAATAGGCTTCTTGGATTATTGATTTTTAAAGAAAAAGAGAGAGAGAGAAAAGGTACAAATAAAAAATATTGTGAATGAGGGACGCCTGGGTGGCTCAGTCGGTTAAGTGTCCAACTCTTGATTTCCGCTCAGGTCATGATCTAAGGCTCATAAAATCAAGTCCCATGTCAGGCTCTGTGTGGAGCCAGGCTGGGTGTGGAGCCTGCTTAAGATTCTCTCTTTCCCTCTGTCCTCCCCCCCGTATGCACACACACACTCTCTCTCTCTCAAAAAAAAGAAATATAGGGGTGCCTGGTTGGCTCAGTCAGTTGGGTGTCTGCCTTTGGCTCAGGTCATGATCTCAGGGTTCTGGGATCAAGCCCCGCGTGGGGCTCCCTGCTCAGCAGGGAGTCTGCTTCTCCCTCTCCCACTCCCCCTTCTTGTGTTCCCTCTCTCTCTGTCAAATAAATAAGTAAAATCTTTAAAAAAATAAAAAATATATATGTATATTGTGAATGAAAAAGTAACCTAATTACCAATATAGCAGAGATTAAAAATATGAGAATATTAACTCTTTTACACTAATAACTTGTAAAAATTTTAAAAATACATTCGTTAAAACTAAATACATAAATGAGCCAAGAAGAAATAATATTTGACAATTACTACAGCTTTTCAAGAAATTTTAAAGCAATAGTTTATATTTTACCCACAAATAATTTCTTGGCAGCTTTACAAGCAACCTATAGTAAATTTATAAAGAATATGTTCTTTAAAAAATCATAAGAAGAAGGAGCAGGCCTAAACCTGGATCTCCTGATCCACTATAATTATGATCCCCACAAAAATAGGACAAGAAAATTTCACCAAACCATTTCATTCATAAGCATAGATGCAAAATATCTAAACAAAAATATCTGAAACAAAATTCTAAAGAACTAATGGAAAAAACCCATGTTCTTACCTAACAGAGGTAGAAAAAGCTCTCCATAATACTCAATATCTATTCATGATGAAAATCATGATCCATTAAGAAAACTCCTTTAATCTGATAAAACGTATCTGCAAAGTACATTTAATAACACAATCCTAAAATGGAGAAATAGTAAAGCAATTACTTTAAAATCAGAAAGACAAGAGGATGCTCACTATTACCAAATCTATTCAACATTATACTAGAGGTTACAGAATATACAATAAGAGAAATTAAAAAAAAATACTTAAGGATTATAGAGGAGGAAATAAGAGTCATTATTTTTAGATTACATGTTCATGTATATATAAAACAAAATAATCTTTAGAAAAATTACTAGCTATAACAGATGAGTTTAGCAAGAAGAATGATTATAAAATCTATTCCATCTAAAGTCAATTGCATGTCTATGCACTAAACAATTAGAATAAAATATCCTTAAAGGACAGCATTTATAATAGCAGATGATTTTAACAAAATAGTTACATGATCCATATGGAGAAAATTATTAAAAAATCATTGAAGATCATTAAAGAACTGCAAAAATGAACAGTTAACCCATGTTGAAGGAAATGCAGACATAATATGGTGAAGATATCAATTCTCCCCAGGTTGTTCTATACAGGGAAAGAAATGCTAACCAAAAAAGCAGTATTTTCCAAGGAACTTGAAAGAATAAAGAGCTAAGACTATCTAAGAAATTTCTGAAGAACTGGCAGAAAGGACCCAACTTAACAGATACTATAATCCATATAAATGTATTATTGGGCCATAGAAATTATGCTAGCTCAGTATTAGTACAAGAATAAATCAATTGGTCAATGTAATAGCAAAGAAAGCCCAGAAACAGACCTGCATATATATGGAAATTTGTCATGGGAAAAGAGGAGGCACAATAATTCATTAGGGAAAATACGATTCAATAAATGGAACTGGGATAAATGGTTCTCCATAACTTAAAAAAAATTATATCTAACTTACATTATGAACAAAAATCACTTCCTGATAGATTCAGACCTTAAGTTTAAAAGAAAAACACTTAAACTTTAATAAGAAGTACTCTTAATCCCATTCATAACAGTAATCAGTATCACACTAGCCCTTCCAACATAAATAACTAAAAAGTTGCACTAAATAATAGGAAACAACTATTTCAGATATTAGATAAGAGGCAGTGCAGGACTGTGATCCTTGAAAGAAAAGACACAGATGAGGACAGCCTTATAGCCTAACCAGAATCCCAAGCAGGATAAACATACACACACACACACACACACACACCCCACCAAGGCACATTATAATCCAACTTCTAAAATAAAGAGAAACTCTTAAAATCAGGCAGAGAAAAAAGAAATACTGTTTAGAGTAGAAAAAAGCATACAAAAGTTACTGAAGACTTTTTACCAATTATAATACCAGTCAAAAGATAATGAATCAAAATTGTTAGTGAAAAAAATTTTTTAATTATCAAAGTAGAATTCTGTATGTAGCAAAAATAAAATCCCTTTAGAAAAAAAGAAAACATATTTACAGACAATGAAATTCCTAACAAAAACTTTTAAAGGAAGTTTTTCAGGCTGCTGGAAAGTAGTATCACAAGGAAATGTGGATCTATCCAATCAATAAAGAGTGAAGGAAATTGTATATGTAAAATCGATTTTTAATTTTTTCTTTCATTTTTAAAAGACATTTGAGTGTGTAAAACAAAATTAATAACAATAAACTGTGGCTTTAAAATGTAAGTAAAAACAAAATTAATGAATATAAAGTACGGGATAGTGGAAACAAAGTAAACTGTTCTAAGAGTCTTAGATTAAATAAAATGAAAATAAAATAAAAATGATTATGATAAACCCTGTAACAAGCTAAAAATACATTTAAAAATTAAAGACATATATCTAATAAACCAAAAGAGGAGATAAAAGGGAATACTAGACATAATACAAAAGAAGACAGTAAAAGAGAAAGAAAGAAACAACAAAAATTCCAGATGATACAAATTGACAAATAGCAAACTTACACATCTAGATCTAACCATATAAATACTTACAGCAAATGCAAACAAAATAAACACACACATAAAAGGTAAAGATTGTTGAAATGGATTTTTTAAGCCAATTATGTTGTCTATAAGATGTGTTTACATGTAAAGAAACAGGTTAAAAATAAAAGGATGAAAAAAGGCATGTAAACTCTAGCCACAAAAAAAAAAAAAAAGGTATGGTGGCTATATTACTATCTGATCAAGTACTCTGAAAGCAAGAAATAAAGAATCCTTTCCTTCCCTCCCCTCCTTTTCCCTTCCCTTTTCTTCCTTTCTCTTTTGCTTACTTACTTTCCTTCTTTCTCTTTAACTCTTTGCGTCCAAGGACCAGCAAGTGAAAAGAGAAGACAGCAAGCTTACTGGGAGGTGGTATAACCCTGTTTACACAGTGGGGGCAGGGAGGAAAGCCTGTGATCCATCTGGGTGCCTCCTGGTGCTGCCTTGACCAATTGTGACTGTGAATTACAAAGTACAGCTAGCTACCCAGCCTGAGAAGTATTATCCCTAGAAGCTCAGACTTCTCAGGATCAGGGTTTGGTTCATACCACTAGATATACCAGGAAGCTCAGCAGAGGTGATATTTGAGGGCAAAGAGAATTAGAGTGGATCAAGAGGTCAGGGGATGAGCACCATTTGTGGCTCTGAGTATAAGGACTTTTTATAATTATATAAGAGGGGCTCCTGGGTGGCTCAGTTGGTTAAGTGTCCAACTCTTGATTTCAGCTCAGGTCATGATCTCAGGGTGGTGAGATCAAGCCCCGCATGGGATGCTGGGCATGGAGCGTGCTTAAGATTCTCTCTCCATCTCCCTCTGCCCCTCCCCCCCCAAATAAAATAAAAGTAATAATTCATCTATGTATATACCTGATAAAAGAATACAGAAATATATGACCCAAAAATGACAGAAAATTCCAATATTCTTTTCTCAGCAATTGGTATTTAAAAAATATCAGTAAGTATACAGAAGGCTGGAACATCACTATGTACAAACTTCACCTAACTGGCATTTATGGGACACCACATCTAACAACTACGTGCAAATGAAGTACTATTCACCCACATGAACTATTGTTCTTTCATCCGACAAGTTTCAATAAATTTAAAAGGACCAAAATCATACATATAATATTCTGTAACCAAAGCAAAATCAGTTCAAAAATTAGTAACAAAATTTTCTAAATATTTTCTAAATAATGAAAATGTTCAAATATACAAGTAAATACACAATATATCAAAGTTTGTGGAAAACATCTAAATCAGTACTTAGCAAAAAATGATAGTCCTAAATACACATTTCTAAAAAGAAAAAGGCATAAAATCACTAGCCAAGCTTTTGTGTAGGAGATAAAAAGAAAAGCAAATTAAGGTAGAATTAAGAAGATATTAAAAGGGGAAATATATGAAATCAAAAAAATGGAAAAAATAGTGATGTCATAAATTGGTTCTTGAAAATGTCAATAAAAATTGATAAAACCCTTTTTGGACTGATCAAGGGGAGAAAGAAAATGAAAGAAAGCATAAATTACCAATATAGGGAGTAAAGGAGGGGAAACAATTACAGATTCTACAGAGATAAAAATAGTGAAGAAATGTTAAAAATGATACACCAATAAGTTTGAAAGCTTATATGAAATGGAAAAAAAAATACTTTGAGATTGAAATGACCAAAACTGACACTAGAAGAAAGAGGAATTCTGAATAGACTATTAAAGAAATTAAATTCATAATTTGAAAGTTTCCCACAAAGAAAACTGCAGAACTAGATGGCTTTACTCAAATACCCACTTGAAGAGGAAAAAAAAAAATACCAATTTCACAAACAATTTTAGACAACAAGAGGATACTTTCTAGCTTATTTGATATGGCCAGCATTATTCTCATTTTAATACTAAAGACATTACAAGAAATAAAAATGATAGATCCATATCCCTCACAAAAGTAAATCAAATCCACCTAAAAAGGATACATCATGACCATGGGGGAATTTATCCTAGAAGTGCAAGATTGTCTTACCATTCAAAGATCAATCAATATAATTCATCACATTAACAAAGCCACAAATTAACATAATAATCACAATGGTTTCAGAAAAAAACTTGATTACATTCAAAGTTTATTTATGATAAAAGTCTCAGCAAAGTAGAAACTGAATAAGAGCATGTTCAAAAAACTTTCATTTCACATCATACTTAATGGTAAGAGTCTGAAGACTTCCCCACTAAGATCAGGACAAGGAAAAGATATCAACTCTCACCATGTCTTTTCAACATCTTATTAGAAGTGTAAAAGGAAAGGTGGAGATAAAAAGAAAAAAAGAAAAGGAGAGAGGAAAAAGAGAGGAGGGAGGAGTGAGGGAGGTGGAAAGAAGTTGCGTTTTTTGGTCATGTATGGAGAAATCTAGGAAAAAACTACTAGATCTAAGACATAATTTTAATAAGATCATTGGGGACAATGTCAATATGTAAATATCTAGTGTATTTCTACATACCAGCAATTACCAATTAGAAAATGAAATTTAAACATTAACATTTGAAACTGTACAACATATAAAATACATAATGGTATGTCAAATATAATATATGTAAGACCTATACATTAAAAACTACACAATGTTGCTGAGAGAAATGAAATAAAACCTAAATTAATGGAAAGATTTGCTATGTTCATAGATGAAATACTCAATATTGTTAAGATGTCTAATAAACCCCATATTAGTCAAAAGATTTGACAATCCTCCAAAATATCCCAGCAGGTATTTTGAGAAATTAACAATATAATTCTAAAGAAATTATGTGATTCTGAGAATTTATTTTTTTATTTTTATTTTTTTAAGAGAGAGAGAGAGCATGCACGAGTGGGGGTAGGGGCAAAGGGAGAGGGAGAGAGAGAATCCCAAGCAGGCTCTTCATTCAGTGTGGAGCCCAACATGGGGCTCTATCCCACAACCCTGAGAAAACAACCTGAACCAAAATCAAGAGTTGGACACTCAACCAACTGAACCATCCAGGCAACCATCCAGGCACCCCTGTGATTCTAAAAATTTGAAGGACCTAAAATAGAAAAAATAATTTTTACCTAGGAGAGCAAAAATAGACAATCTTTACTACTTAAATTCAAGATTTCCTATAAAGCTTCAGTAATAAAGTGTGGTATTAGCCTAAAGACAGATGTAGAGAAAAATGAAACAGAAGAGAGAATCCAAAAAAACAATCCCATATACATGCTCAACTGATTTTCAACAGAGATGCCAAAGTCATTCATGAGGGCAGCTTTTTCAACTGTTGATACCATATCTAAATAAATAATAAACTTGATACCTACCTCACACCATATGCAAAACAATAATTCAAAATGGATCACAGACAGAAAAGCAAAACCTAAAACTATAAATCTTCTAGAAGAAAATGTAGGAGACAATACTTGTAGCTTTGTGGTAGGCAAAGATTTTTTATATATACAGCAAACAAAAGGCACTGACCATTTAAAAAAAAGATAAATTGGATTGCATAACTATTAAACACTTACAGCCTTTAAAGAACACCATTATGGAAATGAAAAGGCAAACTATGGACTAGAAAAAAAAAAAAACACATATATATATCTCCAACAAATGACTGGTATCCAGAATATTAAAGAAATCACACAATGCAACAAAAGAAGACAAGCAACCCAATGTTCTAAATGGGCAAAAGATTTGAATAGACACTTCAGAAAAGAACACATTAGGAATTGCAAATAGGTACATAAAATGGTGCTCAACATCATTAGTGATTACAGAAGAGGAATTTGAAAATGGACATACCACTGCACAACCGCTAGAATGATAAAAATTTAATAGCCATACCAAGTTTTGGCAAAATGTGGAGCAACTAGAACTTTCACACATCGCTGGTGGTATTGCAAAATGGTACAGTCAATTTGGAAAACAGTTTGGTAGTTTCTTATAATGCTAGACGAACAATTGCCGTACCCTTAGATATTTACCCAAGAGAAATAAAAGTGTAAGTTCACATCCACATGACAAATTGTATGTGATTGTTCTTAGTAGCTGTATTCATGATCCAAAATTGGAAAGACTCCAAATGTCCATTAAATTGTGCTTATATTCATCTGATGGAATGCAATTCATCAATAAAAAGGAACAAACTACTCATATACAAAACAACATAGAAAAACTCAAAAACGTTAGGCTAAGAAAGTTGATACAAAAAATGACTATGCACTTTACTTACATGTTCCAGAATAGACACAACTAATCTATAGTGACAGATATGAGATCATCATTTGAACACAGCAGAGGGGGGCACTGAAATCAAAGGGGCATGGAACTGTTCTACCCCTTCAACAGAGTGGTGATTATCTGGGTGAACACATTTATCATCACTCATCCAATTGTGCAGTTAAAATGGGTGCACTTTATTGTTTGCAAATTATATCTAAACAAAATTTAAAAAGCTTTTACTAGAAAATATAAGAAAATATCTTTTTACCTTAGATATAGGCAAAAAGTACTAATTTTAGGGGCACCTGGGTGGCACAGTTGGTTAAGCATCTGACTCTTGGTTTCAGCTCAGGTCATGATCTCAGGGTTATGAGATCAAGCCCTGTGTGGGGCTCTGCACTCAACATGGAGTCTGCTTGAGACTCTCTCTCCCTCTCCCTCTGCTCCTCCCTTCCATGTGCATGCTCTCTCTCTCTCTCTCGCTCGCTCTCTAAAATAAATAAATGTAAAAAAATACTAATTTTAAAAGTAAAGAGAAATCAATCTCATTAAGAATTTATTATTTTAAAGATACCTTAAAGAGATGGAGGAAAAATGGGGCACCTCAGTGGTGCAATCAGTTAAGCATGCCCGACTCTTAGTTTTGGCTCAGGTCATGATCTCATGGTCAGGGGCTCAAGCCCCACATTGAGCTCCGGGCTCAGCAAGGAGTCTGCTTGAGATTCTCTCTCCTTCTCCCTCCCACTCATGCTCTCTCTCTCTCTCTGAAATAAATAAACGAACCTTTTTTTTCTTTTTTTTTTTTAAAGAGAGATATGGAAGGAAAAAAGCCCTGATACAAAGCATAGATGATAACTGGATGACAGAAAGCCAAAAAGATATAAGCTCCAGGAACAACTGAAGAACACTGAAGAACAAGGTACTTAATCAGCGAGAAAGTCAGAAACAATCCACTAATCAATAATAAACAGAAAAAATGAGCAGAAGAAGTAAACATTAATAGGAAAAAATGTATGCTAAATAAACATGTGACGAGATGTTCAATCTTCACAGTGATCAGGAATATACAAATCATGATCAAAATATGACCCTATTTTACACTGTCTTGACTGGCAAAAATAAGTCAAAAAAATAGTAAGGGGTGAAGAAGATGTGGATCAGTGGGCTATCATATACACTGCTGGTGGCATAAATTAATACAACCACTTTGGAAAACAAACCACTATTATAAGTTGATTTTTAAGTTGATTATTCACAACCCAGTAATTCCATGTCTGTACACAGTCAAGGGAAACTCTTGTACATAAACATATGTATGCCAAATAATGTTCATAACAGTAAGGTTTATAATAAGAAAAAAAAAAACTAAAAATAAATCAAGTGTCCATGTTCAGGAAAATAGATAAATAAATCATATACTCATAAAATAAAATATTATCCATCCCTAAAAATTAAACAACTTGGCTACATATAACAAACTTCATTAACATAATGTTGAATTTAAAAGTTAAGTTCCAAGAGAATATTTACAACATGATACCCTTATTTGAAAGTTCAAAACTATTTAAACTGAACAATGAGTCAAGCTGGGGTGGAGGGGTATGAATAAATATGTGAAAGAATCATAAAAATAACGGACCTTACCACAGTAAGCAACTATAAAACTTATTCAAATGTATAAAATAACCGTTTTTAGGCCTTTATATATCAACTAATACAAGACTGCATTTGAAAGCATGAAAAAAACATGAGAAGAGCCTGATATTCACACTAGATCTTCTTACCTGAAGACACTTTTTGATCCATTTTGCATGGAAATCAAACAAGAGCATGGAATGGCAGTCTCAGTAGGTGGAGGGAACATTTTGTGGTACTGAGGTGAAACAAAACTCTGAAGCGTGTTAAGAGAGGGAAAGAAGCTGAAGTGAGAAAGTACAAAATAGCTCTGTGAAAATTATACACAAGTTCTTGGATGACTCCTAAGATGTGTATCTAGCTTGCAAAGAATCTAAGAGGATGTGATTGACCCGCTGGGAGAATGGAGAAATGAGCAGATATTTCAGAGGACGCAGAATGCTAGAAACAGGTTAAACTGTAATACCAATAACTTTCAGTTGAGACCCCAGGAGGCCATGTTCTAAGTGTAAGAATCCTGTTACAAGAGTGAGGGAAAGACCTCCAATAGAATCACTGTAACGGGGTGCCTGGGTGGCTCAGTCGTTAAGCGTCTGCCTTCGGCTCAGGTCATGATCCCAGGGTCCTGGGATCGAGCCCAGCATCGGGCTCCCTGCCCAGCAGTGAGTCTGTTTCTCCTTCTCCCTCTGCCCGCTTGTGCTCTCTCTCTCTCTCACTCACTCACTATCTCAAATAAATAAGTAAAATCTTTTTAAAAAAATCACTGTAACAAATTCTAAAACCAAACCTCAATAGTATCAAGATGATTTGTTAGTAACTCAGGTGTCTTTGAGCACAGCATTTCACAATCATCAGAGAAACATAATATAAGCCAGACCCTACAACATATCTCCCACGGTTAAGTATAAAACAAAAATTACTACTATACATGTTTAAATTAAAAAAAAAAAAGTAACTGATAATCAAGAGATAAAACAGCCAATAAAATTAAATCTTTAGTAGATGAATACTGAAGATAACAGACCAAGATTTGAAAATAAATAGCAGATCTAGGTCATATCTATGTTACATAAAACAGAAGAAATGAGAAAGAACCTGGATATAAAGTTGAAATTTTTGCATGGATAATTTGAACCCATAAAAAAGAATTATAAAGACAGTCATGAACTGTAAAACAAAAATGTAAAATAAGATATTCACTGAATCAGTGTAAAAACAGGACCCAAGAGAAGATGGGACTAGTTAACTCAAAGACATGTTTATGCCCAATATTCAAATGAAGCTCAGAGAGTGGAAAAAAGGGGAAAATATAGTACAAAAGATGTGGGTTCTTGTTAAACATGTCTAATAAATGTTTAATTGTCTGAAAAAGGGAGACAAAGTGTCACAAGCAATATTAAAAGAAATAATGGCTGAGAATTTCCCAAATCTAATGAAATACATTCAACCATTGACTCAACAAATACAGCAGGATAAAGGGGAAAAAAAATAAAAAACTATACCTACCTACATGCATTATATTCAAACTTCTGAAAATCCAAGACAGAGAAAATCTTAAAACCAGCTTGAAAATATATATATATACTCCCTGGAGAGGTGCAACAATAAGACTGATGACTGACTTTTCAAAATAAAATCTAGGTAGACAAAAGACTAATGAAATTACATCTGTAAAGTATTTTTAAAAATAACTGGAAACCTGAATTTGATACCCAGTGAAAATATACTTCAAAAAATAATGGTGAGGTACCTTGTGATAATGGCCATGAAATAAAGTGGTCATAGAAACCCTCTTGTAGATAGCAATTAGAAGCACTTTTATTTTTTATTTTCTTCTCTTAATTTATTTAAAAGACATATGACTGGAGTTCTAGTTCTGCCATGTTGGTATAAATCTACTATAGCCCATAGCTCCTGCTTGATGGAACTCTAATTTCTAGAGAAAATGCAGAAAACAGTCACCTGAGGACTCTAACAGGTGACAAAAAAGGTAGGCGGAATGTGAAAGGGAGTCAAAACTTAGCGAAGCAAACTGCACACAGATGAATTTCCTCTCTCTCTCTCCATACAGACATACACAAACACATGGACTAGACACAGATAGAGACATATGCTGTATTAATTGTATAAAATTATATATATTTCTCTCTCCTGTATTCATGCTCTGTTTTACCCCTAAGGGGGGCCTTACTATGATCAGTGTGGTGGTGACAGCAGTGATACCTAAAGGCGGCATGGAGACCCATCACTGCTCTAGATTCAGCGAACCTGAACACAGAACAAACAAAAATTATTCAATCTGAAAAACAAATAGAGACAGAAAAGTTTGAAAATGAAAGAGCCTGGGAACCTATTGGACATTATCTATGTCAATATTGATATATGTGCTGATGGAACCCTAGAGGAAAAGAAAAAGGTTTTCTCACAACACACACAACAAATATTTAAAGTAATAATTACAGAAAATTTACAAATTCAAGACACTCAATGAACTCGTAAAAGCATATGCACAAAGAAAACTATGCTTAGATGCATCTTAATCAAGTTGCTGAAAACCAAAGGAAAAAAATTTGAAAGCAGCCAGAGGAAAACAGCACATTACATACAAGGGAACCAGGATTGGGACAACCATGGATTTCTCTCAGAGAATGCAGAGGCCAGGATAAAAAACTATCAACTTAGAGTTCTATACAAAGTTAAAATATCCTTCAGGAGTAAAGAAGAATTAAGACTCAGAAAAAGAGAAACTAGGAGAATTTTTTGCCAGCAGACATGCACTACAAATAATACTAAAGGAATCGTATCAGGCTAAGAGAAAACAACTTCAAAGAGAAATGTGGATCTTTGGAGGGAAAGGAGAATAAAATAAATGGTAAATATCTAAAGACTTTCTTTTTCCCACCTGAAGTACTTTTAATTGTGCGTGACTGCTGAAATTAAAAAAATCATTGTATTGTATGGGAGGGTTTCCAATGTATGTAGATATATACGACACCTATAACATAAAGTAAATTAAAGATAAGCTGAAAGTTATAGGAACCTATATGTTACGTTTTATGTAACATAGTACAGTATTAACTCTAAGTAAACTGTGAAATACAGATATATAGAGTGATATATCCCTAAATAAGGCCCCTAAATATTGATACAGAGAGATAATCCCCAAAATCAAATAAACTAAAATGGAACATTAAAAATATTCAAATATGTAATCCAAAAGAAGGCAAGAAAGGGGCACAAGATACCAAGATAAAAAGAGAATAAAATTAACAAACTTGTAGACATAAATCCAACTCTATCAATAATTAGCTAAGATGGGAATGGTCTGAACACTTCAATTTAATAGCAGATATTGACAGGGTGGACAAAAAGTAAGACCCTACTATTAGCTCCCTAGAGAAGTCATAATTTAAGCATAAATGCTTGAAAATAAATGGGTGGATAATGGCAAAACTTATCAAGTTTTATGGAATGTAGCCAAAGCAGTGCTCATGGGCAAATGTGTAGTATTAAAAGCTGATATTACGGAAAGACTAAAGACATAAAATAAGTAATCTAAGTTTCCACCTTAGAGGAAAAAAGAGCAAATTAAACCCAAAACAAACAAAATAAGGGAAATAATAAAGAGAAATAATCTTTGAATTTGAAAACAAAAAAACAATAGAGAGAAATCAATGAAACCAAAAGCAGGCTTTTGAAAAACTTAGGCTTTTGATAAAACTAGTCAGACTGGCCAAGAAATAATGACACAAATCACCAATATCCTCAATGAAAATAAGACATCACTACAAACAGAGAAAGACATGTATCATATGACCTCACTGATATGAGGAATTCTTAATCTCAGGAAACAAACTGAGGGTTGCTGGAGTGGGGGGTGGGATGGGAGGGATGGGGTGACTGGGTGATGGACACTGGGGAGGGTATGTGTTCTGGTAAGCGCTGTGAATTGTGCAAGACTGTTGAATCTCAGATCTGTACCTCTGAAACAAATAATGCAATATATGTTAAGAAAGAAAAAAAGAAGAAGAATGTAGCAGGAGGGAAAGAATGAAGGGGGGGAAATCGGAGGGGGAGAAGAACCATGAGAGACGATGGACTCTGAAAAACAAACTGAGGGTTCTAGAGGGGAGGGGGGTGGGAGGATGGGTTAGCCTGGTGATGGGTATTGAGGAGGGCACGTTCTGCATGGAGCACTGGGTGTTATGCACAAACAATGAATCATGGAACACTATATCTAAAACTAATGATGTAATGTATGGGGATTAACATAACAATAAAAAAATTTAAAAAAAAAAGACATCACTACAGACTTTAAAATAATAAGTAAATATTATAAATAATTATATGCTCATAAATTAAACAACTTAAATGATAAGGACCAGTTCCTTGAAAGACATAAATTATCATAATCCACTCATGAAGAAATAGATAACCAGAATATCCCATATATATATATATATATATATATTTTTTTTTTAAAGATTTTATTTACGGGGCGCCTGGGTGGCTCAGTCGTTAAGCATCTGCCTTCGGCTCAGGTCATGATCCCAGGGTCCTGGGATCGAGCCCCGCATCGGGCTCCCTGCTCGGCGGGAAGCCTGCTTCTCTCTCTCCCACTTACCCTGCTTGTGTTCTCTCTCTGGCTGTCTCTCCCTGTCAAATAAATAAATAAAATCTTTAAAAAAAAAAAAAAAAGATTTTATTTACTTATTTGAGAGAGAGAGCGAGCACAAATGGAGTGGAGAGGGAGAGGGAGAAGCAGATTCCCTGCTGAGCAAGAAAACCCCCCAAATATAAATTAAACACATAAAATTTGTCATTAAAAAACCTTTCAAGGGGTGCCTGGGTGGCTCAGTCAGTTAAGTGTCTGCCTTTGGCTCAGGTCATGATACCGGGGTCCTGGGATCCAACCCCAAGTCGGGCTTCTTGCTCAGTGGAGAGCCTGCTTCTCCCTCTGCCTGCTATTTCCCCTGCTTGTGCTCTCTCTCTCTCTGTCAAATAAATAAATAAAATATTTAAGAAAAAAAAACCTTCCAAAAAAGAAAATTTCAGGCATAGATGATTTCATGGATGAAATCCATCAAATACTTCAGGAAGAAATAATCACTACTTTACACAATCTCTTCCAGAAAATAGGAGGGAACACTTATATGTGTATAATATAAAAATATTGATTGTACAAAATGAATAGTAAAACTTGTAGGGTTTAAAAATACATGTAGATTCAATAGTTATGAAACAGAAAATAAAATAATATTTTTAAAATAAACCACATAAAAAATTTTAAAAATTTAAAAATAAAAATAAACCATATCAGGCAAAAAAAAAAAAAAAAAAAAAGAATATGAAGCATGTGGATCAAATAGAAAATGAATAGGAAAATGATGACCATAACCCCAAAGAGATTAGCCATTACTTGGAATGTAAACCGACAAAATATCACCCATCAAAAGTCTAGAATTGTACTGTACTGAGGTTATTAGAAGCTTTAAATGAAAAGAAGAAAAACAAAAAATAATTTATGTAACCCAACACATCAAGAAGACATTGAAAAGAATAGCAAATCATAGTACCATAAGTACAACTAGAAGCCCTGGACATAATGCAGAAGACAACCAAAGGAGACCTCTGAGAGATGGGGAGAGGGGGTCACCTGGGCTAGGGAACTCAGGACTTGAAGCACAGAGTGGCAGAGGGTCTTATGGTCCCCAACCAACAGAAGAAAGCATCTCAGGCCTGGAATTGGGAACTCCCAATCTAGCAACAGGAGGTAGCCCGAGGAGGTTCCTGTTTCCCCAGCCAGTCCAACCCAGAAGCACCGGCCAGGGAAACCCCTCAGGAGCTCCTCAGCAACAAATGGCACAGCCTAGTCAATCCTCTACCCTGTCAGCCTGAGCCTCCCCTGACCCACCATGAGACACTTGGGCAGTTGGGCGAAACCAACAGGGGTGATTCCACCAGTGCCTGATCCATGAGGCCTCTTTGTCCCCAAAGACCTGAGAATCCCCTCCTCCACTAACAGCCACCAAATGGCACCAACGGGGTGAATCCTGCCACAATCAGGACGCACCCAGGGAGGTGCCCTCCATTCCCCAGAGGCAGGGCAATCTGACCACAAATGTCCAGCCTGGGAAGTCGTCCTCAGCTTCATAGGTCAGAGACTCCCTTCCTTCAACAAGAGGTACCAGGTGACCCATCCCAGAGAAACCCATTCGCTCTCCCCAGGCAGCATGAAGAGGAAACAATAGTAGCCCCCAAAGCACCAGATGAACTAAGCAGACCAAAATCATATCAGCTCTTAAAATTAAGTAGTCCCTGGAAGCACAGCAGAGAAAAGTAGGACAGACTTGTGTGCCAAAACTGAAGAGGGGAACTCCCTAGTAAAATAAAAGATTTAAATAGAACATAGCCTCGTAAGATAATTACCACAATGTTCAGAATATAATAAAAAATTACCCATCATACCAAGAACCAGGAAAATCACAAATTGGATGAGGAAAAAACAACTAATGCTAAGACCAAGATGATCAGATGTTAGAATTATCTGATAAGGATTTTAAATGTCATCATAAAAATGTTGCAACAAGCAATTACAAATTCTCTTGAAACATGAAAAAAAAGTAGAAAACTCAGCAAAGAGAGTACAAAATAGAATGAAAAGGAAATCATGGCACTGAAAAAAATATAATAAAAATTTAAAAACCCATTGGATTGGAATCAATCATAGAATTTAAATGACAGGAAATAGAATCACAGCAACTGGAGAACAGAGCAATGAAATTTACCTAACATGAGCGGCAGAGAGAAAATAGACTGAAAAAGAGATGAATAGGACCTCCACTAGGGACTTGAGGGACAAAAGACCTAAACTTCACTGGAATCCTGGAAGGAGAAAAGAAAGAGTGAGGGCCAAAAGAGTATTGTTAGCAATTTCCTGAATTTCATGAAAGACATATAAACCTATAAATTCAAGAACATAGGAACTGCAAACAGGATAAATTCAAAGAAATCCACATCAAGAGGCATCATAATAAAACTTCTGAAAACTAAATATGAAAAAAATATCTTTAAAGCATCCAGAGAAAAACTATCCAGAAGAAAGCCAATTTACATGACACTGACTTCCTCATCTGAAACCATGGAGGCCATTAGAGAATGGCACAACACTTTTCCACTTCTTACTTCTCAGGAGGGAAAAAAAAAAAGGACTCTCATCCACAAATTCTGTATCTGGCAAAACTATCCTTTGGGGATGAAGAGGAAATAAAGACATGATCAGATGAAGGAAAACTAAAAGAATGTGTGGCTAGCAGATCCTTAAAGATTGCCAAAGGAAGTTTATCAAACAGAAAGGAAAGGACAGAATAATTCTTGGAGCATCAGAAATATGAAAGAAGAGCAAAAAGAGCAGAAATATGAGTATATATAATAGACTGTCCTCCCCATGAGTTTTATAAATCATACGTAATGATTAAAAGATAAATTATAACACCATCTGATATGCAAGACAATGATATTTAAAAGTGAAGAAGGAAAAGGGACCTAAATGAAAGTAAGATTTCCAGACATCACTTGATGTGACAAAATGTTGATATGAGTAGACTATGATAAGTCACATGTGTATATCGTAATGCCCAGAGCAAACACACACAGGCACAAGTACAAATGAAACTGAGGAAATCTAAAACTGAATCAGATTCATGAACTCTATCAATATCAATATCCTGGTTGTGTTATTGTACACAAGTATTACAAGGCACCACCACTGGGAGAAACTTAATAAAGGGTATACTGGATTTCTGGATTTCTCTCTATTACTTCCTACAACTGAATGGAATTATGTTAATCTCAAAATAAAAGTTTAATTTAAAGAAGAATATTCTGAAAAGAAAGAGAAATCAGAAGGTACCGACCTTTCTAAATATTGGAACATATTATAAAATAGTAAGAATCAAAACATCAAGGTATAGAACTGATCTAGAATAAAGAAATAATAAGTAGCATCAAAAAGGCAAAAAAATCAGTCAATGTAACTTACCACATTTACAGGAGAAAGTTAAAATATAAATTATATAATTATCTTGATAGTTGTAAAAGAGCCATTGACTGAATTAATACGCCTTCTTGACAAAACTGTTAGCAAACCAGGAACTCAGGGGAATTTTCTCAATCTTAAAGCAAGCACCTACCAAAAATATGTAGCAAACATAATATAAAATTGTGCATTATAAAAAGCTGTCCTCTGAGATCAAGAACAGGATAAGAATGCCCACTATCACTACACTTATTCAACTTGAACTAAAGACCCGAAGTAGTGCAATAAGAAAAGAGAAAGGAATTAAAGGCATAAAAATGGGAAAGAAAAAATCAAACTCTCATTTTTCATATATGATGTGACTATATGTATAGAAAATCTTAAGAATCTATAGGTAAACTATCAGAATAAATCAGTAAATAGTTCACTAAAAGCAAGTTTAATATACAAAACCAATAATATTTCTACATACATATAACAAACAAGTAAAGAAATAAATCTGAATATATACTATTTATAATATAATCACAAATATTAACATATGGGGAAAAATTTAAAAAAAAAAGTTATTCAAGATCTCTACAGCAAAAACTACAAAATCTCCTGAGAGAAACTGAAGAAGACCTAAATAAATTGAGGGGCATAGTATGTTCACAAACTGGATTACTCAATGTTGGTAAGATGTTAATTATCCCTAAATTGATCTAGAGTCCATGCAATCTCAATCTAAATTCCAGATTTTTTGCAGAAAATAGAAATCGAATTTTAAAATGTATGAGGAAATGCAAAGGGCCAAGAATAGTCAAGTCTATCTTGAAAAAAAAAGGAGAAACCTAGAGGACTTACACTATCAGTACTCAAGAGCTATCATAAAACTATGATTATTGGGGCACTCGGGTGGCTCAGTCGGTTACATATCCAACTCTTGATTTCAGCTCAGGTCATGATCTCAGGGTCATGGGATTGAGCCCCATATTGAGCTCACTGCTGGGCATGGAGTCTGCTTAAGATTCTCTCTCTCCTTTTGCCTCTGCCGCACCTCCTTCCCCCTCCACCCCGTGCTTGCACGCTCTCTAAAAACAAACAAACACACAAAAAACTTTGATTATTAGGACAGTATGACACTGATACACATACAAATGGCCAAATGAAATGGAAGAGAATGTCCAAAACCAGACCCACAATATAGTCACATGACCCCTGAGAAAGGGAGTATGGTAAAGCAGTAAGGAAAAGAGTTTATTCTTTCAATAAATAGTATTGTGTCAATCAAATACCTGCATTTTTAAAAAGATTTTAGTTATTTATTTGAAAGAGAGAGACACAGCGAGAGAGGGAACACAAGCAGGGAGGAGTGGAAGAGGGAGAAGCAGGCTTCCCGCTGAGCAGGGAGCCCGATGCGGGGCTCAATCCCAGGACCCTGGGATCATGACCTGAGCCGAAGGCAGATGCTCAACGACTGAGCCACCCAGGTGCCCCTACCTACATTTTTTTAATGCATCTTGCCTCCAAACACACATTACACAGAGATCAATGCCAGATGTAATGCAGATACAAATGAGCAATGTAAAACAAGAAAACATTTAGAAGAAAATATAGGATGACAGCTTCGTGTTCTTAAATAAGTACACATTTTTTAAACAGCACACCAAATGTAGTAAACAAATAGGAAAAAAATGGTAAATTGGATAAATTGAACTACATTAAAATTCAGAATTTCTGTTCATTAAAAGATATCATTAAGAGCATTAAAGGGGCAAGGCACAGCCTGTAAGAACAATGCCAATATTTATAAAGGACATATATCTAGTTCACCTACAAATCACTAAGAAAAAGTCCAAAAGCCAAAAAAAAAAAAAGGCATGAAGACTTGAACAGGCACCTCACAAAGGAGATCTCCAAATGACTAAGAAACACATAAAAAGGAGCTCCACACCATTAAGCATCATGAAAATGAAACCACCACAGTGAGAAACCATTACCCACCCACCAGAATGGCTAGTGTGTAAAAGACTAACAACCCATGTTAGTTCGCTGAGGGTCAATGAAGCACAACTGAAGCTCTTAAGAACCACCCCCTAGGAATAAAACTGATAACAAGCCCTTCAGATAAGTGTTTGGCGGCATCTGTTAATCATACACATGCCTTCTGACCTAGTAATTCAACTCTCAGGGATACACCCAACAGAAAGACATATATATGTTCCCCAAAAAGATGTTCTAAGAATGTTTATAGCCGTATTATTGGTAATAGACAAAATCTGCAAACAGCTCAAGTGCCTTCAACAACAGAATACATAAACCCAGCGTGAAATAGTCATAAGAGGCATATTATATGTCAACATATATTAATTGTGTCTTTTTAGTTTCTGTATTTCTGAAGCTTTGCTAATCCTTGGAGAGACTGCTCCTGGAAGGGCTAGTTGATTCCCAGGGACAGTAAAGGACTCTCCGGCAGGTGTGCCTTTCGTTGGCAAACTAACCAATCCGGAGCCTGCCGCCCCACCCCCAACCCCTGCTTTCTGGAGCTCTTCTGCTCTGAGCCACTATTCCTCCGCCCTCAGCCTAGGGTAAGATAGCAGACAGCTAGGCACAGCCCCTACACCCCAGAGCCCGCTGACATTATGTCAGTTCAAACCACCCAATCCTGAGCCTGTTTCCTCTGTGTCACCTATTCATTCCTGCAAGAACCACAACAAAAGCCTTTCTCCTGCTCCCTCGGCGGCCTGGCGGCCTGACTCACCCTGCTGCTTCATCTCGCAGCCCTGTGTGGTGTGTGGGGCATGCGCCCAACTCTTGGGAACTGTAACAAATGGTCTTTTCAATGGTCGGCATCTCTGGATTTGTTGTCCTCACCATACCAGAATAATAATGATAAAATCTACATTTTAAAACACAGTAAGAATGAATGAACTAAAGTACATACAACAGTAATAATGAATCTCACAAACATGATGTTGAGCAAAAGAAGGCAGTTACAACAGTGTGTAGAGTGTGTGCATTAGAGGTCAATGGTGTTTCTGCTGGTGGGTGTAGTGACCGGAAGGGGGCACGAGGGCAACCCCTGGAGTCACTGACGATGTCCTGTTTCTTAATGTGGGTGTAGCTTGCATGGGTGCATTCACTTTTTGAAAATACACCGTGATATACTGATGGTTTAGGCACTTTTCTGTACCAGTGCTACATGTCAGTTTACATTAGAAAAATCATGAAGATTCAGCCACAACTATATTCAGAATAAAATAGAGAGCATTCCAAAATGGGAAAGAATAAATTATCTGATGCCTCCTATAATAAGTTTAAAAATTAACAATAAAACAAACACTAGGCAGCAGGGAGACAGGAAGAAAAACAAATCAATTAATTAGAGAAACATAAAATACAACAAAATTGATTAAGCAAATTAGACCTAGTTCTTTGAAAAAGATCAATAAAAAAACTTCTGTCTAGTCTAATCAAGCAATAAAGGGAGATAACACTAAAATACACAACAGTGGCAATGAAAAGAGAAATATTTCAACGGATAGATACTTGGAAAATTTGCAAATACGATACAGAGCTTTAGTCATGAATTTGAAAACGCCAGTGTTATACAAGATTTTCTGTAAAGCAGATTACTAAAAATTGCTCAAGGAAATGTAGAAACGAGGAAAGAGAATTTCCAAGATATCAAAGTAATAGCTCCAAGACCAACAACCAGCCCAGGTAATTTTACAAGTTAAATTATTTCCAACTTTCAAGAGCTCTGTCCCTGTAAGTGCAAAAGAATGAGCGGTTCTCTCTCCATGTTAAGCAGGGAGTAGAAGCCTAACACAAGCTGAACATAAGCATCTGAGAGGGAAACTATAGGTCAATGTCACATACGCATGTAGGTGGAAAACCTCAACTGTCATAACAAAAAAGCAAAAGCATCGCTCTATCAAAACGGGTAGCCAGGCTCAACTCCTGGGAAAGGTCTCCTCATTTATAAAAAGGAAAAACACACAGAAAGAAACCACCCTCTTCTCCCACTTGCTACTGTCTTTCTGGGTATGACAGCTAGAACCACCACAGCCATCCGGAAATTATGAAGACAGCTCAAACTACACCCTGAGGATAGCCAAGTAGGAAGATGAAAAAGACCCAAGCCTTTGATCTGGGCACAGAATGTCTGTCTTGGCCAACTCTGGAGACACCCTAGCTCCAGGCATCTTTTTATGTGAGATAATAAGACTTCCTTATTGTTTAATCCACCTGAGATGAACATTCTGTTACTTGCAGACGAGTACATTCTAAAAGTGTACAAAGACTGATTAAATTTCAGCAGACGAGTACATTCTATAAGTGTACAAAGACTGATTAAATTTCAGCTGAGAGGAAAAAAAGTGAGAAAAGAGGCTAAGAATGTTTTCAAAATCAACGGCGAGATATGGGAAATTTAGCAGGGCAAAGGGTAGATGTGATGTTCAAATCAACAGGGAAAGGAAAGATTCCTGGATAATAGAAACCAATACTGAAAAACGTAAACGCTAGGTCATCATGTCACAGTTCATCCCAAATCAATCCCAAGGAGATGGCAGGTTAGACTGAAATAAAATCAAACCATAAAAATACTAGAACAAAGTATGGATGAATAGTATTTACTCTGTGAAATGGGTATGACTTTCTAAAAAATACAAATTCATAAATTGTTAAATGTCTGTGTGAAATTATTTTCTTCAAAGGCAAACAATTTATGGGAACAAAATATCTGACACAAATAATTATCAATTCCCTTCTGAAAGACAGGTTATACGAGGTGACAAGAAAAACTTCATCACCAATATAAAAGAGCAAAGGACCTGAGGTGTAATTTACAAAATGTGAAATACAACTGATCAATGACTACATTTTTAAATGCACAATCCCACAAGAAATGCAAATTCATCAACATTATGTTTCCATACTGCTGCAAAATTAGCAAAAATGTTTAATATATCACTCCATGTTTTGAGCACAGGATGTAACAGAGACTTCCACATACTACTGGTGGATATGCAAATTGTTATATCTTTCTATAATCAATTTGAAAAATAGGTGTCAACAATATAAACAACTTTAAAAAATTATTATCCTAGGTTTGGTAATTCCATTTCTTAAAAAGTAGAAGGAAATAAATATAGATGCAATAAAGTTGCATATATTTTGGATGTTCATTACTACATCATTCCATAATAATATGGTGTAAATGCCTAAACATTCATCATATACGAAGATAAAATAAGTGATGGCTCCCTGTAAACTGAGTAATGTATTTCCATTAAAAATCATGGTAAAGAATAAAGGAATGAAAAAATGCTTCCCATATAGCATTAAGTGGAAAGTCAGGATATAAAAATGTATGCACAATAAATAGCAATTTGATAAATATACATATCAATTTCTATATTGTTATGTACAGAGTAAAGGAAAAAAGAAAGAAAATTAAAGAAAGAAGGTAAATGCACCAGAAATGCTAACAGTATTTATTCTTTGGTTCAGAGATTCTAGCTGACTTTTATATTCTTCTTTTCATTTATCTGTATTTTCTAATCGTTCTACCCTAAATGAGCATGTATTGATGCTATCTTCAAAATGAAGTGATAAATGTACTTAAAATGAAACACTTAATTATATCTTTTCCTTATCCCTTTACTCAGATGAAGCGGCAGGGTTTGTTTCCGTTCTCTCAGCTCTATCAAACGCGGTTCTGCACAAGGGTTCGGAACGGTTGACATTTTACTTGGGAAATATGCTGCAAGAATGCTAATCCACGAAGAGACTGAAGTTTATTTCTCTTCCTGTGACTCACTGTGCACAGCTGGGAGCCTCTACAGAGCTGCTTAATAGAGACACTGCACAATGCTCGGGCCGCATTCTCCCGGCCCCACCACTGCCCACCTCCCTTTCTTCTTCATTACGAGATCCACCGTGCAGCTCTTGGCACCAGCTGCTGGAGCCACCAGGTAAAGGATTCCACCTATGCTCTAAGTGGCAGCCCCTACTTCATCACCGGAGCTATCTTGTCTACTGGCTGGTGCCTTTTCCACCTGGCCTCACAGCTTAGAACTTCTGAGCCCTGAGAATGTGGGAAGATGTGTAACACAGTGTAGCAGACCTGGGCAAGAATGTTAATGTTAATGATGCACTTTCAAGCCCGGGGAGGGCCGGGGTCCTATGGCATGGCAATCACTACATGATGAGCAATTATTACTCTATGAATTATCAGCAGCCACAAGGTCCTCCCAGGGACATGACATCAAGGAGGGCATTTGATTCCTGTCCAAAGCCAGCTTTCACAAAGAATGGAAATTGACAGAGAAGACAGAAGAAGCATCTTAAACTGGTTAAAGGAGAAGGAAGCCCTCCCACTTCCTTGGGTCATGGCTGGAATGGGGAGGCCGAGCCAAGGGTATCAGCAGGCTGCAAAAGGAAGGGACTTTGAGGCCCTACTGCTGGTTCTGCAGGGGCAGGTAGAGTGGGGTAATGGGAGGATGGGGTGGAAAGTGGGCTGAGTGGAGTGAGGGGGTCATGGAACTGCATTGTCCTGAGTTCAGAAAGAATGCTCCAGGCCCTCTGCCACACATCACCCTCAGGAAATCTGCCTTCCAGCCCCAGCACAGATACACCCTTGTTAGTGCTACATAATTGAGTTATTCAGTCTCTGAGCCTCGGTTTCCCATGTAGAGCTGCTCAGAAAACCATAAAGATATTCGGGATGGGGGGAAATGGTGCAGGGGAGCCTCAGGACCCTCGACCCCAATTTCCCACCTATTGCAACCACTGCATGTCGGCTTCTACAACTGTTTAATGTATTTGGGTTCCAATTAGATTCTGCTGGAACAGATTTTCTAGGACTAAAGAAAAGCTTGAAGACACTGGACTAAATTCTTTCTCCACCTCTTGGTTCTAACTGGATTCTACTCTATCGCAAGGAGCAGAAACAGCCCTGTTCTCTCTCACCACACCAGAGTATTCTTTGCCCTAGAATGCCAACACATAGAGCAAACTCAGAGGCGTTCCCGATGCTTCCCGCCCACTTCCCTGCCATCCTGGCCAAGGAGGCAAGCCACCCTCCACTAAGCCAGTGAATCAGGTGGATGGCACCCATGGGAAATGAGGTTCAAAGGGCCTCCCCAGGGTGTCAGTGCAACAGGAACTCTGTGTTGGTAGAAGGGAATGAGTCTCCCACATCAGTATCATTAGGATGGAAAAGGGTGGATATCCTCCGTAATCATGTCATGGAAAAAACGTTTCTGCAGCCCTGTAGCTGGTGTTATACTCCAGGCAAGTCATGCTTGTGGGAAAGAAAAAAAAAGACAACCATGTTTTCCTTCTTCCTTTAATCACACCAAAACAGTCCTAAAAACAAAATTTCATCAGAGGCCACATTCCCAGCACACTCTCCCCCTGGGTCTCCATGGAGAGTGGCTATCTGCTCCCACGCATGAAGGGAGAGTGGGCACTGCATGGGCACGCAGAGCCCCCCTCCTGTCTCTGGCCTCAGGCTTCGGTACATGCTCTGGGGAGGTGCTGGGGTCCAGGGCACGTCAAGGTGGAAGGCCATGTTCTAAGCCTGCCTGCATGTCTCTGCTTTTGTGGGGTCTGGAGTAGACAGCTCAGAGAAGGGGTATGGCCCTGCCTGCGAGAAGCTGATGGCCTGCACCACACGGGACAGTACTCACTGCCAAGGGTCGCATCAGGGTCATTACACCCACGGACCCCTTGATTCAACCACGAGGCTCGTGGTATCTGTACCTCCCATCTGAGAAAATGAGGGTTCGGAGAAGGGAAGTGGCTGCAAAAGCTCAGGAGAGGCAGGAGCGACACAAAAGTCCCCAAGTCAGTGAGACAACATTGTAAGGCACCATTGTTCACAGTAGGTGTTCAATAGTTCCTTCTCTGCTCCCTTCTGTCCTACATGAAAGAGTTTCCCATGCCCCCACCTTTGGAAACCTCCATACAGGGGCTTCCAACAATCCCGCCCCAGCTCATGTTATAAGCTGAGGACATTTGCCTGGGTAAGCCCATGGGACTCTCCTTTGCAGATTTCTGTCTGAACACAGAGAAAACCGAGGAGAAATTTGTGGAGCTCTGATAGTAACAAGCATGCACCTCCAGGACAAATGCCAGGCCAAGGCCCCTGGGAGCTTGACGTGACTTTGCAGCAAAGCCTACCCCCCGTGAGGTTGCTTGGTGATCACCCATGCCAGGCAGCTCCAAGCAGAACACAGAGATGATTGATATTTTGCCTGGAGTTACACAGCAGGCTGGTGACATAGACCTTTGATTTTGCCATCCAGCACTCCCTCAACAAGAACACACTTCCTGGATGAGATAATTTAATTAGTATTTGTCCAGCACCCTGCGGTGAAAGGCAATCACCTATTCCTTCCATCCTCTGAAGGGGCTGAGTAATCCAGTCTCTTGATGCCACTTAATCTAAAACGTCTGGGTGACTCACCCTCCCTGCGATTTCCCTCCGGAGTATTTACTTTAAGAAAACATCCATTTGCTCCCTAATTTAAACAATTCCTCTTGGTTTAAATCTTAACGAAGCTACTTGGTTTTTGTTTTTGTACCTGTGTTTGTTTGTTTGCTGTAGTTGTTTTTAAACTTATATATACATATGTATATTTACATCCACATAGACACGTATGTATACACATGTCTACATATAGAATATAGAGAAATTATAATAGACCACATAATATATAATATATGGAAATTATATAAATATCAATATAGAGAAAGATATTAGGATATACACATATATCGAGACATATATCGTCTCCACAGAGACCCCCTGACCCTGCTCCAACACGACAGCATCTAGCAATCAGCCCAGTTGGCTCCTCTAACCTTTCTGGACTGGGTGTGGCCAGAGAGATGCAGTTGGGGGTTTCTCAGAGTTGCCCCTGCCTCCTTAGCATGAATGATCTTTGCACCACCTTTGTGTGCCATGGGACCCTAACCCTATCCTCAAGTCTGCTGCCCACCCTAAACTTTACTTTTAGGTCACCCCAATTCCCCAGCCCTACCCTTCACAGCCCCATCTTCCACCAGGAACCATAGCTCAGCCCTGCCTTCAAAGGCCGCCCTAGACCAGTGACACTGTCCCAATTGCCTCCTCGCCTGCCTTTATCCTGAAACCTCCCAGACCTTGCTTGAATGCACCATGGGCCTGAATAACAAACATTTGCTATAGTAAATCCCATTCCCCACTTTCCAGATAACTTCTCCTTAACAGAGATAAGCTGCCAGGCAGACAGATAACAACTGGGATATGCGGTTATTAAGGTCAGATTTTAAAATGACAAAAGGATACGTTTTAAAATAAAGCCCACTTGAAAATCAGCTTCCCTTCCAACTCAATTACATTCAGGCCTCCTGCTTGCCGAAGCTCCTTAGACTGAGAGATTCCAGCTCCCATTGGCCTCGGGGTTTTGGAGGAGCGTTGCCATGGCAACAGGGAAGGCCCAGACACCTGAAACAGGAAGTGGAGGACACAGTGCCTCTTGGTCTCTCAGGCACCTGGAGTGGCCAGCGGGGGGTGGGGGGGCCCTAGGATGCAGGGACCCCCACAGCCAGCATTCCCACCTACTGTGGGACATTGTTGTGGAAGCTGAGCTGAAAGAAGGGGGGTAGGGGCAGCAAGGGAGCCAGCAAGCAGGGCCTGAGTGTCTGTAGCCTCTGAGGGGGATGAAGGCAAGGACAGTGGCAGATGTGAATAGTCACCTCCTCAGCAAGTGGCTACACTCTGCAAGCCCCTTTTGTATCTGGGTGACTAAAAGGGCTCCCTGATTCTGGTTGCTCCTCACCAGGTGGGAGTCCCAACACAAGCCAATTTCTGTTGGGGTCCTGAATGACCTGGACCAATGCTGACCATTCCTGGCCCCCCCACCAAGGCTCCCAGCTTTGGGCATCCCTAACAGACATTACGAGGTCTCCCTGAGGCCCTTGACATTGCATGTCACACCTTGGCCCTCCAGGGTACCACACCATAGAGGCCAACATCCTTTACGATGCCACAAACAAACCCCTGAGCTCCAAAACGTCATCAAAACCTGTGTGGCACTGTTGCATCCCAACCAATTACTCAACCTCCCATTTATATGACCAACCGGTGACTCCACCTTCCGTCCTAAGATGGATTGAACCTCCCCAACTCCCACATCACACATGGGCCCCCGGTCATCCCAGTCCCTCTGTGGGGAGCCAGTCCTCCTCCCATGTGATAACCGATGACCACCCTGGCATGTTCTCTAGCCCTCACACCCTCCACCGCTTCACACATGTATCTTTCTACCTGGTCCTCAAGGAGTACAGCCAAAGAATGCCATCACCCAGACTGGCAATCTCCCAAGAACACGTTAGCCTTTCCTGCCCCTGCACTGCCCCCAGCCAATGCCGGAGGACAGGCTAGAAGGCTCTTTGCCAAGGGTTTATCCTGCTACAGTGAGAGCTCACTATGCCCTTCATCTTTTGGGCCCTGATGAGTAGAGACATCCTCCTTTCAAGTGTATAGAAATGTATGTGTGTGAGTGTGTCTGTATGTGATTATATGAGCCTGTGCCTGAGTGTATGGCAACCAGTTAATGCCCCGACAAACACATGGGCCTTCTGTGCGGACCATTCCTGGGAGTGCATCTAAGCCAGCTGAGTGGCCGGGCTGTGTAACCCCACCATCAGCTCCACACCGGCTCGCAGTGACCACATCTGAGGTTCTCGGATAACTGTGCTAATATCTTGCTTCCTACATTGACCTCTCGGTCCCAATATCTACTAGATTCTTGACTTCCCAAGCCTCCCCTTAACTTTGGGGGTTCCAACCCTGGGTAAAAGCTGCCTCCTCCACCCCCAAGTCTTCAGTCCTGAAAATCCTTCATAGGAGGAAAGAGGAAGAGGCAAGGTATTAACTGGAAAGAGACCCCAGGCCTGCCACTAGCATGAGCACCAAATAAAACCACCAAACCCCACCCGGAGCTACGCAGCTTGTCTGCCTCTCCTTTCTTCCTCCACTGGGCTCTACTGCCCCCTGCTCCTCACCCTCCTCATGGTTCATTTTTCTGTTCATGGCTTTGTCTCACTCTTAGATCTGGGGGACACTGGTGGGAACCTTGGACTCTTGCCTCAGCCACAGTTACACCTGTCCCTGCCGTTGGGCTGATCTCAGCCCCTCTGGGAAAACACGACACCCCTTCCAGCCTCAGGCCTGCTTGGTTGGCTGTCCAGGGCCAAGCAGCAGGACCAGGTGGTGCCAGGGGCCCTGCTGTACTCAGAGACTGCATTAGCAGAACTTCCTGGTTGAAAAACTCTCTGAGCCTTCTCCACACTGTGCCGCACAAACCCTGCTCAGAACACAGAGCCAGTGGCACCACTGAAGGGGGGGGGGGCTGAGACTTACCTTACGCATGTCTTTGCCAAAGGTCTCACTGTAGGTTGTGCCAAGGATTTCAAACTGGACGTAGGGATTCGAGCTGTCCTCCCGAAACTCCATCACCCCTGTGAGACCAGTGATGTGGCCCTGCAGGAGAGAAGGAAAACTCATTGAGGAAAACATGGATGGGGTAAGGGATGGAATCCCAAAGATGAAGAAGGAGAAGGAAGTAGTCACCGAGAATGGGACGATCAAGATCTTAAGGAAGCAGTGGACAGGCTGTAATGAGGGCAGAGCTGCTAGCAGTCCTATAGCCCCAGAATAGGATTGACACTTCCCAGACCTCTGCTCACAGGGGACATTCCAAAGGCTTGCACTTGACATTCATGATGAGAACAACTGCTCTGTGCCACATGCCATGCTAGCAATGAGATCAAAGAATGACAGCTTTGTTTCCACCCTCCTAGAGCTTACAGTCTTCCCTCACAATCTGCTCCAGAGGTCACCTGAGCCTGAGCCAAGAGGGAGGTCAAAGGTCAACAGAGCCATATCAGACCCATGGCGGTAAGTTACAGGGCAGCAAGCATGCGCCCTGGAGGCCAACACCATCTCAAGTCCTGGCTTTGCCGCCTGTGCCACCCTGGGCAAGCCATCTCCCATCATCTCCAGCCTGGAGTTAATGAGCTCCACATCACAGAGCCTGCAAGCATTGAAGGATGAAATGTGTACAAAGCACGGTGTCTGACACAGACTGGATATGGTGGGTGTGGAAGACTTGCCCCTCTCTCTGGCCGTTCACGGGGCTCTGTAGGAGCAGGTGGCCGAGGGGCTGGGGGAGCCTTCAAGCCTAGGGTGGGGGTGTCATCAAGCCTTGATCTCCCATAGACTGTGAGCTGGGAGAGTCCCAGAGCCTGAGCTGGCCAGAGAGGGGCCCCAGCTCTGGCTCGGGCTGCAGTAAATTCAACCAACACGAGAATATGTTCACTGCTACATGACACCATGCACAATTGATTGGGACTACAACTCCTAGCACTATAGATTTCCCTAAATGTTCTTCTGAAGCCTCTGAAAGCCAATTCACTCTAACAAGTCTGTGGATTACCCAGTTCACTCCAGATTCAGCCTTCCACCTTGGTGTCGTGCCTCAGTGTGTGCAACACATCATCAGTGCAGGATGCATGTGCACACACACAGATGCACACACACACATACACAAGCTAAGGTCTTGGTGATCAACACATGCACTAATGACTGAGACAGGCTCTCTTATGAACAGTGGCTATTTGGCACACATGAGCTGGGCAGTTGCCTCCATTGTTTGCTTACTTATGACCTCGGGCAAGTTACTTAACCTCTGAAAATCCAAACTCCTTGTAGAAAAACAGAGATGATGATGATGATGATAATAATAATAATAATAATAATAATAATACATATCCATGAAGCCCAGCTCACCAGCCCTCAATGCTGGGAAAGGAAGAGTGGCATGGAGAGAGGCCTGGGAGGGGCCTGCAAGGGGCAATCACACAAAGAACTAAGCTTCAGACCACCTGCTCAAGGGGGTGGGGTGTGTGTGCATGTGTGCAAGGAAGGGCCTGTCTTGGGCTTTAGCCAGGTGGGTGTCCCCTTACACACACCTTTTTGATTGTGTCCAGCATAGACCTCCCTCCATTCCATGGCTTGGTGGACTTGCGTATACAATTCAGGCTCGCCATGCTATGCCATTTCCGGTCCTCCAGCTTCCGGTGGAAGGCGTTGGCCAACATCAGGACGCTGTCATACAGGTAAAGGTTGGAGATCTGCAAACACAAAGGCAGTGAAACCCTTTCCACTGATGCATTTTCAGAGATGAGGAGAAACCAGCAGAGGTCTTGGGTGATCCAGGGTGCCAACACTAACAAGCGGTGCACAGTATCTACCACAATCCTCTAGCTTCATCCAAAAACTGGGCCAGGCAATGGAGTCGTAAGCAGAATAAGAACTAGCCCTGCTTCAGGAACTAGAGTGGGAGGTGGATGTGTCCATCAATAGGAGAACCAGCATGGTCAGCCCTGTGGTTGAGACTTGCACACAGGCTTTGTGCAAGATTAGAATGGGACATCTTGCTTGGGTGACACAGGATGGGGGAAGGATGGGCAGAAAGCTTGGTCTAGAAGGATTCGTAGGATAAAAGGCGGGGAGCATTATAGGGAGGCAGCGTTATGCAAAGGCATGAAGGTACAAAGAAGCAGGGTCAGGTAGGGCAGGGTCCAGCAGCACTGCCCGTGAAGGATCAGATATGAAAGATTTTAGGCTTTATGGACCTTACAGTCTCTTTCACAGTGCTCAACTCTGCTGTTATAGCAGAAAAACAGCCACAGACAACATATACACAAAGGATGTGTTAATAAATCTTTATTAAGAAATAAAGATTTAGATGAAATTAGATTTAAAAAAAATAGGCAATGAGCTGGATCCAGCCCGAGGACCACAAGTGGCCACGCCCTGGGTTAGAGGGACTGAACACAGTACCAAATGTCTGCATCAAAGGGTATCATAGAGAGGAAGTGGGATTGAGGGGGACGCAGGGATCAGGGATCTAGCCATGTTGAACCTTGTGGGCCATGCTAAGGAGTAACAACATAGGTGACTTCAGAGAGAAGGACGCCATTGGTGGATCTGTGCCCAGAAGTCAGATCTGTGTCTTAGAAATATTGCTCTGGTCCCCAGATGGGCCTCAGGTAAATGGTGGCCTGACTGACCCTGGCAGCTTATGGTGATGGAGATTCTAAGGCCACAGAGCCCGCTCTGCAGGGGCATCACCACCAGCCAGGGGATGCATTTGGGGATTGCAAGTGTTCACATATGAGAAGTACCCCCTGCTGAGCCATTTGCTATGGAGAGATGGCTCACGGAAGACACAAAACCCACCTCAGAGCTCCCAAGAGCAGGAGTGTGAGGGAGACGTTGGAACAGTGGTGAGGAGAGCAGCACCATAGCGCTGGTATCCAGGGATGGGACAGGTCTGGCTCACTCTCCTAACGGCAATTCAAGACCCTGATCTGCATGAGCCTGAACACCTGCACCTACTCTCTCAGGGGCCCATCCAGAGCCCTCTGCAGGAAGGAAGGCAGCCCTGTACTTCACATCAGCCCACTCCTCCATGGGGGTGTCATGGAGCACAAAGGGAGGAGAGTAAGGTGAGGGGTGGGGAGGAGGTGATGTCCACCCTTGTTCAGGTGTGTGGTCCCTCCTGGGTAACTGTTGCACAAACAACCATCAGCTGAAGTGGGTCAAGGGGATGATTCTTTACACACCTAAGCAGCGAGGTGTCTGCTAAAAATATTTCAGAAAAACAAAATCACTGGATATAAATAGGAGAATGTGTCAACCTCACAGGACTCCCAGGAGAATCAAATAAGATCCTTGGTCTGCAGAAAGAACCCTTACTGCCTCCCAGCCTTACCTCTCACCACTCCCCAGTATGGCCCTCATACCCCAGTACCTACTCGCCTTGTTCTCCACCTGCACTTTCTTTCCTCGTCTTGGACTGGGTGCCCCCAAAGCAGAGCCCCAGACAAGAGCTTGGGTAGCACCAAACACCCTCGGCAACTGACATCAGCGGTGGGCTACAGGAGCTAGTGCAAGACATCAAAACCATCTGCTGCATCATGACTGTCGAGCAACTCATGCTAACACCCCGGGGCGTTCCCGCCACAGCATGTCAAGCAGAGCTGACCACTTCTTCTGCAGGTGTCCGTGTGTCCTGGCCATGCCTGCAGAGCCCTGTCTTATCCACCTGCAACCCGCACCCTTACAGCGGGCACAGGACTGTGGGCCACTAAGGCCTGTGGAGGAAGGGGGTGGAGGATGGACAGGCGATGTTTCAGATGTGGCAGGAGTGTGCCTGGGATGACTGAGCACTGCTGACTGAGCCAAGGCCTCAGGCCGAGGGGAAGCAGGCATTTCAGTGGCTGGCACCCTGTTCCAGAGGCCCGCGGTACACAGGTGCTCACCTGACAGCAGAGAGCAGTCATTCCCATCACCGAGAACCCACCTCCCATCCTACAGGGAACACCAGAACTGGGTCTCCAGCCCTGGAGCCCTGGGGGCACATTTCCCCCATGAGAAAGACTAACCCACTCTCTGTGCTTGTCAGACCCCCCAGCTCTCAGGAGCTCCTACCACTGCAAAATGATTGTTGACATGTCCACCTCCCCTCTGGAATACAAACTCATAATGGAGATGTTATAGGAGAATGCCAGCTATGTAGAGTTGGCTTGGTTTATTTTATTTTTTCCAAAAGAATAACTCAAAGCTGAGAGTCCTTGATAATATGAAGATTTCTCTTCTCAAGACATTCATGGGTCTCCCAGCCACCCACTCCTAACTGATGCTATTCAACCAGCCGGGACCGTTTGACCCACATTATGTCCTATGCACACATGCACACCACTTGGGACAGCACCACCCCAGCTGTGACCCAGACTAGCACCCAACGGAATATCCCTTTTTGCCTCCGGCACTTCTATTCACAATGAATTAAGGTACTTAATGAGTGTATGAATGCAGAGAGGCTGGCAATGAAGAGGCAAAAACAGGATGTGACTCAGAAAGGCTAAACGAAGCCCTCAGTCCTCCCACAAGTATGTCTTCTGGGAAGGGTGAACGCATTTCAGGTCAAATAAACAAGCTTTCAGTTCAAAGGCTTTAGCAATGCTCTTTTCCAAGTAGACATATCTGGAAATATATACATATATGTTATAGATATAACATACATATATACATAAATGTGTACATATTCATATATAACTTGTAAATAACTTTTATATATATGTATATATATAACTTTTTTCTTACCATCTCTAAACACAGCATCCAGCACCAACCATATGGTTGGCATATGGTTGGTGCTTAATGTATACTTGATGGATGGATGGTGGATGGATGGAAGGATAAATGGATAGATGGATGAGGGGATGGGGAGGTGGGAGGGGGGAGGGGCAGATGGATGGAAGGATGGAGGGGGAGATGGATGGATGGACGGACAGACAGATGGACAGATGGATGGATGGAGGATGGATCTCTTGCTAAGAGGATATACACCAATCTTGGTTCCCCAAAAGAGAAAACAGTAGGAAGAAGAGACTGGCCACCTCCACTTTGACTTGGGAGAGAACTTCCTTTGTTCAAACACAACTTGCTTCTCATTTACAGCCTATTCAAAATGCCTTCTTGATCCCCATTTGGAGCTCCACCTTCTCTCACTCCTGTCCCTTCTCCTGGTCAGATTCTATGTCAGTACTTCTCCCTGTTGTAGGCAGACACTAACACCCTGTGTTGATCTGTGGCCCCGTCTTTGCTGTCCAACCTCAGCATCCTCACAGTTAGGTGATCTGCCAGGTTCACTGGTGGGGATGCAAAGAGAGGGAACTACCCTTCCAGTCTTGTCTGGAGACTGGAGATAGGACCTTTGGGGGAAAGATCAAGAGCAGATAGTAGAAACGCAGACTCTGCTTGGGGCTCCATCTGAGTCCTAACAGACATAAGGCAAGCCTTTTCTCAGGAGAGGTGGGTGGAGACCAAGTGTCAGGGCTTGGTCACGATGAGCCCCTGGACCAAGAGGAGTGGTCTGGAAGGAGAGAGACTCCCAGCTGCATGAACACTCACTCACTGTTGGGCTCAAGGGGCTAACAGCCCAAGCTGAGCTCCAGGCCACAGGGACAGAGAAAAGGGGCCTGGTTTGAAGGAATCCTTGCCTCTCTCCCTCACTTCTCAGTTAAGGCACAGCACAGAGCTCATTCACAGAAGACAGACAAGCAGAGCAGGTACTGTCACTATTTAAACCTTCATCCCCTCTGGCTGGCCTAGGGCCATTGCAGCACAAAAGTGACAAGGAACCAAAAAAAGCATTTCAGGTGAAAGTAGACCTGAGAAGCAGAAGACAGACCAAAGTTTGAAGCCAAGGACATGGCAGAATAAAGACCTGGATGCAAAGCAAAAGGCCTGGAACCAGGTCAGAGATGCCAGAGGGAGTAAAGTCAGAGGCAGACAAAAGCCAGAGCCAGGCAAGGGGCCTGAGGCTGGAGCCTGTGGCCTCCAACCTAGATGGGGACAGAGATGGAATAGAGCCCAGCTAGTTCAATTCACCACTCTAGAGATGTATGCCTGATTCCTCTTTCAATGCCACACCATACGACTCCGACTCAACTGTGTCTGCAGCTCAGCGGGGTGGCCTGGCAGGATGAGCAAGAGCTTTGGATTCATCCTAACCTGGGCCAGCTTTGTTCACTGCCATTCATTCCTCCAGTGCATGGATCTAGCAAGTGCTAGATCTAGTAAATGCTTACTGAATGGGTGACTTGAATCTCCACTTGCACTCACATGTTGAACAAGCCCGTTAATGCTCTGGATTCATCTCGATGACAATCAAATCCAATGGATCAATGCCCCCGGAGAGGGGCAGTGGGGGTGGCCCCGACTCACTTGCCTGAGAAATGTGGATGGTAGTACTCCTGTGTGCCAGGTACTGTCCTAAGCTCTCTGTATGCAGCTTCATTTTTGGGGGGAGCAGAGATAGGAAGAAATGGAGGCGGGGGAATAAAGGATCTACACAGGCTCCTAACTTCAATGTGGATGGTCTGAGAGCTCCTCCAGGGTGTCCCGTCTCTGAGCCCAGCACGGGTCTGGTACACAGAAGCCTCAGGACCACGGGAAACTGAACTTGTACCTGCCAATACCATTCACCCTCTCCTCCAGTGCCCCTTGGTCTGAAAGCTTTTCAAGGGCGAGCAGGAGTCATATCTGGATTTTGCAGCTGGTGGCTGGGAAGTCTGAGCGAGGATCCCCCTGAGCGTTACATGCCCAGCTCGGCCCTAAAGCTGCTCGCCTGGACACGTGTCCCTGGTCTCCTCCTGCCCCAGCAACGAAGTCACAGCTGCCACCGCCCCCGGGCCTGAGCCAGCCCTTCCGGGGCTGCATGGGCTGAGGCGCTACAGAGCTGCCTGTTATGGGGAAGGCCACTTCTCTACCCCCAGCGTGCTCCATAAAAGGTACCAACATAGGAAGGTCCAGAGTGGGGGCCTCACTATGCCCTGACTCGGGTTCCTGAAAGGGAGGTGGCTTGGCCCACTGCAGGGGAAGGTCTGACATTGGCACTGCAGGGCTGGCTCAGCCATAGGGGCCTTCCGCACAGCCCGTCCTGCAGTGAGACCATCCAGGTGGGCAGGAGAAAAGGGGAGGCAGGCAGAGATGACTAGAACAGGGGCAGCTGCAGCCCAGCCCAGGGGGAAAGCACCATGTTCTATACTCTGCCACCTGCTACCTGCCCCTGCCCAGACTTAGGGGTTTCAATCCCAAGGACGCTTCCTTATGTCCTCTCTATGTGATGACCTACCACAACCACAGCATGGCTCAGCTGCCCTCATTTCTCCCTAGAGAAACAGTAACCACTGCTTACCTCATCTCCCAGCCTTGGGCGCTCCCCCTCCCCCCGCCCACAGAGTTGTCTCTCTTGGAGGCACATCCTACCCTGACACATCGCCAAGGACTACACCCCCGTCCTTAGTACCCTGGCGGCTACCCTCTGCTCTGACTGAACTCTAACACTTCTCGCCTCCCACCCCTCCCCTCAGACACACTGAACTCTGCCCCTGCTCTCCTGGGCCTCTGGGTTTCTGCATATGCCATTTTTTCTAACCCGTACATGCTACAGAATAGAGATGAAACATCCCCATTTATTTAGAGTTTGTGGGAATTAAAGAGAGAGCTTTTGTGAAATGTCTAACACAGGAATCGGCACATAAGTGCATAATGAGTGTTTGTGGAATTAATGAATGTTAAATGAATAGATTTAAATCTGTTCTTAGAAAAAAAAACACCAAGGTAAAGCTACATCAAGGTATTTGCAAAGAGAATGCTTCTTAGAATATGACTTAGAATAGAGGATAGAGGCCACACTGGGAAAAGGGTATAGGAGCTCTGGAACGAGATGTTCCATGGGGAATTGTCCATTTCCAATCAGAATCTGGGGTATGCATTTCCAGGAGATTGGGGAGTGGGTGGGAGAAGGGATCCTGGCAAGGCTTGCATTTCCAAAGCCAATAAGCTATGCAGGAAGTGGGTCCTCAGGAGGGAAATAGGAAAGGTGAGGACACAATTCCGGGAGGTAGAGGACAGAATTTGGCCAGGAGCTCTTGACTGGGGCTTGCAAGCTCTTGAGAAACCCAGGTAGACCCTCCTGGCTGCTGGATAACCAAAGACCAATCGCATGAAGCCAACTGAGGACCCAGGATGGAAAAACAGATTTTATTTTTTTAAGAGTTAGCACCAGAACCCCTACTACATCAGTAACTATATTTTATTTAGGAAAATACCTGTGTCAGCACAAGTAAAGGCTACCAGTAAAATTATTAAGTTGATCTTCATGAAAAAATAAGGAGAATTTACTTTGGAGTCAAGACCCAGAGAGAGAAAATAGAGGATGGATAGGGAGGCCAGCAGGAAAGAGAGGGTGGAGCCTGAGGGGGAGGGGACAAGCAGGGAACATTCCCCAGCAGGAGGGGACTTAGGACCTCACAGGCTGTTTGTGCCACTACAATTCCAATAGCCCACCCTGCCCCCACCACATGTGACAGCATCTTTGAGACTTGGATTTGTCCATGAAGCCAAGAAAGGCACTGATTTCGCATCTGGGTCAGCCCTGAGTGAGGTGCAGGCCGCCCCATCAGAAGCCCGGATGATCCGTTTACTTACCTGAGTCCCCAGAAGCAGGATTAGGGCGAGGAGAAATGAAAATATAAGCCCCCCTGGGAAATACGCTAAGCTCTTCAGGAGAGCTATCTTCTTCTGATCCTATCTGGACCCCAGCAGGCAGAGACCTGTGCCCACCTCCCTCAGACCGGAAGGGAGAGGCCCCTGACGGACGATGGCCCTGCTGTGAAGCCAGCTGTCTGCCCTCCCGGCGCTCAGTGCATGTTTCCCTGTAGTAAATCTGAGGGTGCTCCAGCCTTGTCTCCATTATACTCCAGGGCCCAGGGAATTGTTGTGCCTTCACATTATCAAGGGAAGAATCATGCTTGAAGGCAAAGCAAGATGAATGGCCGGCCAGGGTCACAGCCACACCAGCTGCATCTCGACACCAGACCATTATCCACCCCACGCCGAAGATAGAAACCTAAGGAATGTTTTCATTAAGAAAGCCTGCATTTCCTCCAGGCTTCTAAGGAGCCCAGTGTTCTCTTCCCTCCATCATTAATCAAGCCAAGGGGACTGTTCAGGGGGACTGCACAGGGGCAAACAGCAGGAACTGACCTCTGACCAGATCCTCAGCCAGGCTCTGGTCATCCAGCAAGGTCACACAAGCAGCCGGCACAGGGTCCAGCTGGGAGGATGAGCTGATGCCCAGATGTCACAGCCTGAGAAATCCATACACAGGCAAGGCCTTTCTGGCAAACTGCTGCCAGACCCACCCCCCCACATCCTGAGAGACGGCACCACAGCCCGGCCTGAGGAGGGAGCAGATGGTGGCAAAGGGGATGGGGAGCTCTGCTCACCACCGAAGCCCAGGGGGTGGCGTGCAGGGTGGGGGAGGGGCAGTGGTCCACGCCCGAGGCTCTCTGGGCTCCAGACGCGCATGTGGCCCTGTGCCCCCAGAAGAGCAAGCGGTTGCAGCCAGAAAGACCTGTGCAATGGTCTCTGACAATGGCAGTGAGGCTCGTGCTCTGCCGTGTGCCCATCAGGCTTCCTGACTGACGGCTGCTATATATTCCATCTGAGCATTTAGGGTGAAAAAAGGAAAGCAGTGAAAGTGACGTGAAGTCCAAGGTAGCTATGGTGTGGGGTGGCTCACTGTCACTCCAGAGGAAAGGATTCTACTGACAGGTTGACAAACAACTTGGAACCAGAGAAGAACACAGAAAGCCCTCAAGAAATAGGGATAGGTGGGGAGAGGGAGTTCGGAAATGTTTTAATAGACTCAGTGAGGGAATCGTGAATCCATCTATCAAGCCATTTGACACTTTTAAAATGCACAAAGAGGAGAAATTCCAACTTGAGGGGCATTTTATAATAATACCGCATTAGTCCCCACAGCTTAATTCTAGGATCAGGCTCCACAGCGACCAGACAACACAGCTCATATCATGTGCCTGTCCCCCTTTGGAAACCCACTGGAATATAAATGGGGTGGCAATGTGACAATATGTCTGTTACTTCCATTGCAGCCCTGAAGTCACCGGACGGTGCGTTCTAAAGACGGAGTACTTTCCAGATTCTCCTCTGAGCAAGGTTGTCTGCGAAATCTTAGCAAAGTTTCAAGGTTCTTAGAGACTGGTTATCACTTTTATTACTGGCTGAGTCAGACAAGCCCTAAACTAACTTGTCAAGAAAACAAGAGTGAGAAACACCCAAATGAGACAGTGCTTTGTAGGGGAAAATAAACAAGAGCACACTGGTGAATGCAATGCTTTTGGAGCTACAAGAAGTCACTTATTTAGGTATTTCTCCTCCAAGGGACTTTCTTTGTACTAAATAGGAACCAAATTGATTTGCTATAAGAGGGCTGGCTTGGCTTTGGAGCACAGGAAGCCCTGGCCACAGGCCTAATAGAAGAAGATAGAGTTTCTGAGACCAGCTCAGTGGAGAAGCCAAGAGATAGACGATCTGGTAAAAACTCCCCATTCATGATGGTCCTCAGGAAAACTTCTAACCCAGAATTATTGTCCCAAGAGCAGCCGTCTGGGGGGAGAACTAAAAGATGGACTTGAGAACTCCATTTCCAAAAGGATTTTCATTAATTCCATCAAGACAAAGTTAATAATCCATGACACAAATGTTTTATTTTTTCTTGAGTTAGTTGTTCTAAACATGTCTTCTCGATAAATCTCACAGCTAGAGGCTAGTAGAAATTAGTTTGTCTTCTATACTGTCATTAAGAAATAAAGAAGTGGTAATAGCTACTAAGGAAACTCGAAGAGAATGGCTTGTAAATGAGATGAATCTAGGAGCTGCCCAAATGGTCCTTGGGCAGGATGAGGAAGTAAATCCGCATTTCCCTCTCGTCACACCCCCACTCAAGGCAGAAGCAACAAATGGAGACAGATTCCTTTAATAAAGTGCTTTATTTATAGATATATAAAGAGACTTCTAGAAACAGTTTAACTTGTGTTAAGACCTGCATTATTAACAGATCCAGCCCATCAGTCCTTATGGAGGGTCTCCAATGAGCAAGGTCTTGTAGGGAGGGCTAAGTGGGTCTCCCGGACGTGCCTCTCCTCTCCCACACAAGGCAGCTCTGATGGAGTGCCTGCGGGAGTGACGTGGACAGTAAGTGGTGCACGAAGCCCGTGAGACAGGGCTGGACCCATGGGACCCACTCTCCCACCCACTGTGATGCTTTGCAAGAGCATGCTCAGGAAGACAAGTGGACTATACCTTACAAAAAAAAAATGAGGCCATGGTCGGCCTTTCGGCAGACACCGAACGCACCTGACCACCTCCTCTGTAATGACACAGTTAATAGCTCAGTCTTGTCCTAGATGCTCTCTGTATGCTCCCTCATTTAATTTTCATTATGTCTCTAGGGAGAGACACTTTACCTTCCATTCTACAGAACAGGAAACTGAGGCACAAAATGACAAATAAATAATGATAATTAAATAATTCATTAGGAGCTAGAGTTACTGGGATTGGAACCCAGGAGATGTGGCTCTTGTGCTGCAGCTGCTGCTGCTACTAGTACCATTACTGCCCTGCTACTGCTACCAACGCTACCACTAATACTGTTGCTGCTGCTGCTAGTACCATTGCTGCCCTGCTACTGCTACCACCGCTACCACTAATACTGCTGCTGCTGCTGGTACTATTACTGCCCTGCTACTGCTACCAACGCTACCACTAATACTGCTGCTGCTGCTAGTACTATTGCTGCCCTGCTACTGCTACCGCCACTACCACTAATACTGCTGCTGCTGGTGGTACTATTGCTGCCCTGCTACTGCTACTGCCGCTACCACTAATACTGCTGCTGCTGCTGCTAGTACTATTACTGCCCTGCTACTGCTACGACTGCTACCACTAATACTGCTACTGCTGCTGGTACTATTACTGCCCTGCTACTGCTACCACCGCTACCACTAATACTGCTGCTGCTGCTAGTACTATTGCTGCCCTGCTACTGCTACCACCGCTACCACTAATACTGCTGCTGCTGCTGGTACTATTACTGCCCTGCTACTGCTACCAACGCTACCACTAATACTGCTGCTGCTGCTAGTACTATTGCTGCCCTGCTACTGCTACCGCCACTACCACTAATACTGCTGCTGCTGGTGGTACTATTGCTGCCCTGCTACTGCTACTGCCGCTACCACTAATACTGCTGCTGCTGCTGCTAGTACTATTACTGCCCTGCTACTGCTACGACTGCTACCACTAATACTGCTACTGCTGCTGGTACTATTGCTGCCCTGCTACTGCTACCACCGCTACCACTAATACTGCTGCTGCTGCTAGTACTATTGCTGCCCTGCTACTGCTACCAACGCTACCACTAATACTGCTGCTGCTGCTGCTGCTAGTACTATTGCTGCCCTGCTACTGCTACCACCGCTACCACTAATACTGCTGCTGCTGCTAGTACTATTACTGCCCTGCTACTGCTACCAACGCTACCACTAATACTGCTGCTGCTGCTAGTACCATTGCTGCCCTGCTACTGCTACTGCCGCTACCACTAATACTGCTGCTGCTGCTGCTAGTACCATTGCTGCCCTGCTACTGCTACTGCCGCTACCACTAATACTGCTGCTGCTGCTAGTACCATTGCTGCCCTGCTACTGCTACCAACGCTACCACTAATACTGCTGCTGCTGCTAGTACCATTGCTGCCCTGCTACTGCTACTAACGCTACCACTAATACTGCTGCTGCTGCTGCTAGTACTATTACTGCCCTGCTACTGCTACCAACGCTACCACTAATACTGCTGCTGCTGCTAGTACTATTACTGCCCTGCTACTGCTACCACCGCTACCACTAATACTGTTGCTGCTGGTGGTACTATTACTGCCCGGCTACTGCTACCAATGCTACCATTAATACTGCTGCTGGTGGTGGTACTATTACTGCCCTGCTACTGCTACCAATGCTACCACTAATACTGCTGCTGCTGCTAGTACCATTGCTGCCCTGCTACTGCTACCACCGCTACCACTAATACTGCTGCCTTTGCTAGTACTATTACTGCCCTGCTACTGCTACCAACGCTACCACTAATACTGCTGCTGCTAGTACTATTACTGCCCTGCTACTGCTACCACCGCTACCACTAATACTGCTGCTGCTGCTAGTACTATTACTGCCCTGCTACTGCTACCACCGCTACCACTAATACTGCTGCTGCTGCTAGTACTATTGCTGCCCTGCTACTGCTACCGCCACTACCACTAATACTGCTGCTGCTGCTGCTAGTACTATTGCTGCCCTGCTACTGCTACCGCCGCTACCACTAATACTGCTGCTGCTGCTAGTACTATTACTGCATTGCTACTACTGCTACTGTTACTGGCGTTGCTATTGCTACTACTACTAGTACTATTACTGCACTGCTACTATTGCTACTGTTACTAGCACTGCTATTGCTACTACTACCAGTACTGTTACTGCACTGTTACTACTGCTACTGTTGCTGCTGCTACTACTAGTGGTAGTACTGTTACTGCGCTGTTACTACTGCTACTATTACTACTGCTGCTACTAGTAGTAGTAGTACTGTTACTGCACTGTTACTACTGCTACTGTTGCTGCTGCTGCTACTAGTAGTAGTAGTACTGTTACTGCACTGTTACTACTGCTACTGCGGTTGTTGTTGCTGCTACCACTGCTGCTACCGCTACTCCCCCCGCCACAGGATCTCTGTGATGTCAGTCTTCCATCTTGCTCTTGATGTAGTGCCTGCGTGTCAGCAGGAACAGACAGAGGTAGGCAGGTGGCCAGGGTTCTTGGTCTGATACTGCATTTACCACATTTGATGATAACTAGCCACACACCTCAGAGCCGTGCCTCTGTTTACCCTCTTAATGGCTGTGGGTCATTTGAGTACGCCCTCCACTGGATTCCTCATCCGTCCTTCCAGTCTCCTTTTCTCTCCTGTCCTCCAGGATGCATTCTTTGCATCTAGTGTGTCTGATGTGCCCCCAAAGAGCCCAACCGCACCTTTTAGTCCATGATAAAACAAGTGATCAGAGGCCTTGATGAGAAGTACTTCCCCTCTCCTGCCACCCACAACCCATGCAGCGTGCACTTGTGCACTGGAAGGGGCCCCTCCCGTGCTCCTCAAGGAGAAGGAGTGCAGTGTGACCAGGCAAGAACTGGAAAAATTGATGGGGCAATGGGGCGGGGTGGGGGCAAGGCTGGAGAAGAATGAAGACCTTCAAGGAGAGAAAGCCTGAGGAGACGTCCTGGGAGTAAGACCCTCCCAGGGTCTGGCCACACAGAGAGTGACAGGGTGCCCTCACCCTCCTGCCCCAGGTGAGGATATGGGGTTGGGCACACACTGCTTGAGCAACATCATCTTGCTCTACTCCCATCCATCTAGACAGTGGGGGTGGTAAATAGAGGCCCGGAGAGGGGGACTTACTTGCTTCTGACTTCTTCTTCTAAGCTCTAGAGAGGAGGAAGGCAGAGCAGGCCAGCAGCATCCAAAAATATAAAATCTCGTATTAAGCACCTTCCACCCCTGGCCCATATGCCCAGGGCTCTCGAGTCCATGGGCCCTGCAGGGGCCTTTGTCCACTCTCTTGGCCAACCCTTCACCACCTTAGAAAGCCCTCAGACATTGTGGTGTCCCCCTGGGACAGTGTATATGGGGGCAGTGGGAATTACTCCAGCTAAAATCTGTGTCTGCTACGTTTCCTCATCAACCAAGAATATATTTCTAGTATTTACCATCTGTTGCGGCACGTTTCCTTCCCCCCTCCCTAAATATAAGATTTCAGAATGGATATGATGGTTTGGCAGATTACACAGGTACCCAGCCCACTGCAGAGATTCTAACAATCCCCCTCCCCAAAATGTGTACCCCCTGATAAGGTAATACCAAAATGTCCTGGGATGGAACTGATACTCAGGTGGCAGATACAGCATGTCTGTCCTGAACCCTCATTTCTACTCCTCATGCCTGGCTAGATAAAGAAGGTGTAATTATTTTCAAATAGTGAATGGCAAGCATATCACATGCACAAATTTCTGGGCAATTTTCGCAAACCCAATAGGGAGAAATTTCCTTCTGTTATGTGTTACCCACCAAGCATCAAATGAAAGTTTTCTTAAAGATTTTATTTATTTATTTGAGAGAGAGAGAGCATGAGTGAGAGGGAGACGAAGACACCATCTGAAGCAGACTCTGCACTGAGCACAGAGCCTGACATGGGGCTCGATCCCACAACCGTGAGATCATGACCTGAGCCGAAACCAAGAGTCGGATGCTTAACCACCTGAGCCATGCAGGTGCCCCCATATGAAAGTTTTCTCATGCACAATATTCTTAATGGAGAAGTGCATTCTGGGCTGCCAATGGACAGTCTCCACTGTGCTTCATTGTTATTCCCAAACACTTAGAGAAAAAACCACCTCTCACACTTGGTACACAACTCCACATCGTACTCCCCGGCCCCGAGAGAAGGTAACACTGATTGCGTATATGGCACAAGGTGTGGTAGAAGCACTATCCAGAAACACTGTAGCTGTTGCCTTGGAAGGAATGCAATAGCTAGGCACGTAGCGGTCCTACCCTCTTGCCTCTCCCTGTTCAGCTCTCCAGCAGTGTCCCGGTTGACCTAAACCTTAGCACTCAGCACATGAGCTGGGACAGTCCCTAGTTGTTTCACAAGAGCTATGTCTGTATTACTGACTTCCTACAGGGAAACCCCTAAAAGCAGATTCAAAATGATGACTCCCCATCCCCAGTCCCACCAAGCGAACCCATCACCCACAAAGTGGTCAGCACAGAAGCCTAAGAGACAGTAATCTCTTTCGTCCCTGAACATGTAACTTTTAAATACAAGAGGCCCCCAGCGAGCTAATAGGGCCTGTCTGCTGACAACAGGCATAACTGCCTGCTCGTGCTGCTCAGAGGCACTGACCAGTTGACTGGTTTCAATTTTAGCAAATGACAGGGTTCTAGTAATTAAAGTTGGTGGGCCACAGTGCTCAGCTGAAGCTGAGGCATATCTTTGCCCATTGCCCGCAGCAGGCCAAGGGCACGGGTGAGACCCCCCCCCCACTTCTGGAGGGAGCTCAGGAGGGGAGTACTGACCTGCAGCATCTGGAGGTAGCCTTCCTGGGGGTCACAGAGCAGGGAGGAGATGCGGTGGTTGTTCCTCATGCATTTCTGGTTGTCCTTTGCAGATGGGAAAATCTGCCGGACCACGGTCATCCTGCCAAGGGCGCTGTGCACCAGATCCAGGATCTCCGGGTCGCTGATTTCCTGGGAAGAAAACCAGACCCATGCTTACTCCTGAACTATGTCTGCAAAAGACCCCTCAGGAGGTGTTGATGGCCAACAGCCCGAATAGCTGGTGCCAAAGGGATCAAGGGATTGGGCCCACGTCACGCAGTTCATTAGTTGGTTATTTATAAATAATACTCACTAACCCTAAAATGCAAACAGGATTATTCAACAGCTTTCCTGAAGGCCAGAAAAAGATATCTGGCAGTCAAACCACCAATGCATTGGTTTCCATGGGGTCAAGCTCTGAGGAACCCAGGCTGTCAAATGTCATGGTAGGCATCAGCTGGAAGTAAAAGCTAAATTTCCTAATGGCGGTCATCTACCTGAGAGAAACAAACCTGGTTTTCTCTGACAAAAATGTAGTAGGTTTCCCTTAGTTCTTTAATAATTAGATTTGCTTTTTTTTTCCTTAAGATCTATATGCAAATTTTGAAAATATATCCACTCATTCATTCACTCATTCATTGCACAGAAACCTACCCAATATCTTCTGTGTGGTTTGTTCTGTATTAAGCCCTGGGGAGATGGCCTAACCCCACCCAGTAAAGCTCAAGGTCTTCATAGCATGAAATACGCTGAGTGCTGCCATAAGGAAATCTAGGGGCCAGGGAAACCCATTGTGCTTCCATGGTGGACGTCTGCTAAGCTCTCTACACACATTATCTCGTTTGGTGCTCACAACTCCAGGAATTCCATGAGGTAAATCCTATTGTTATCCCATTTTCACTGAGCACTTGCGAGCAGAGAAACAATAAAGGCAGCGGGCCACAGGGGGCTCCTTCCAGGACGAGGCTGAAGTTCAGCACTGAAGCTGAACCTGAAGGATGAACTTGTTAGGCGAAGTGCCCGTAAGTGTTATGTGGGGCAGGGGCAATGCAGAGCTGAGTTGGTGGCAGTGCTGCTGCTGAAGAAGGAGGCTGGCAGCGGGGGACATCCTGTGGCACAGGGTTTCCAGCAGAGGCAGCAGGGCAGGTGAAATCCGCCCCCACCCGCCCCCACTCCAGGCTTCCCCCTGCAGAAAAGAGAAGTGGTCAGAGGCAGCCCCGGCGCCGTGGGCTTGCCAGGGGGAGACGAGACAACAAGAAAGTAACAAAACTGCTTCAAGGCTAGGAGCAACACAGGAAAGACAAAAAATACAAATTAACATAAATCAAGGATATTGGAGGGGGAGTCAAGTTCAGAAAAGTTCTTGTCTTGTTTACTGTCTCTCAAACATGGCTAAATCGGTGGTTGGTTGCAAGTCAAGATTTTAACTGTGAATAACTATGCCTTAAAATAGGTCTTAAATCTTCTTTGCAGATGATACATTCTAGCTTTGAGATGATGAATTGATATAAATGGAGGTAAGAAGGTTAGAAATCACTTAAACCAGAACATAACATGTTGAAGGGTGAACTGTTAAACTATCTATTCCAGGAACTGTCTTAGGAACCTGATGTGAGCAAGACTGGCCAGTTGAAACCATATGCGGATCTGGGAGAAAGGAAGACAGTAAGACTAGTATCCTTTTAGATACAGTAAGACTTGTATTCTTTTAGATAGTTCCCACGAATGTGGAATTGCAGTAATCTCAAAAAAATTAAAGTGGATCTGGGGTTGAACCACTTAACTGTATTTCAGACAAAAGACTGTTTAAGGGAAGGTGATCTTGTTGGATTGGAATCAATAGACCAGAGGTGGGGAAAGTGCAAAGTGTTCACATCTCAGGGCTACCAGGTGAATGAGGCCAGAATGAACTAGGCTTCAGGAACCACAGCAGAAGCAGAGACCATAGCTGAGCAGGATGTTTGTGCTCTGCTCTTAGCTGCCCTGCTAACAGAGGCCCTGCCCTGAGCATAGGACAGTGGGGTGAGGGAAATCACATTCTGATCTAACAGTAAATAGGACTGTGGGAAAGGGCAAGGATGGACTAGTTAGCTCTCCTTGGACAAGGAATATGGAGAATTGGGGGAGGAAATTATTTTTATCTCGAAAAACAGAAAAACCATAAGGTCAGGAAGAACATAATTTGAATTATGCACAAGAGGGTTAATCAGAGCCCACACACCTTGGAGAGGAAATGGGGAGGTCACAAACCTTTTGTTTTTCTCACTTACTCTTTAATGGCAGAGCCACTGTAAAAGCTCTTTTATTAAACCTTTCCTGCATTCTCAGCTTCCTGGCTGGTCAGTGGCACAGAGCACTCCCTACTGCATCCCGAGCAGGACCCTGAAACTCTGTAGGGAGCCTGACTTACATGGTGCACAGTACCTTTCTGGAAAGCACAGCCATCATCTTCCCCGGCAACCTGCAGCAGAACCTGGGGTGAGTGGCTAAGTGAGCCAAGAGCAGCCACAACATAATCAGGGTGTGGGGGGGCGCTTTGCCCCTGCCCCCACTGCTGTGGTCCCTATACTGTTCTTTCTCCATTCTGCCTGCCCAGAACTCCTTGCGAACTTGGCACAGCTCAACCCTACCCATTAGCTGCCTTAGTGAGGATCTCTGTAGACCCCGTCTCCTATGGCCCAGTTCTCATCCAATCACTCTGGGTCAAAGCACACACACCGTCTCCCAGTGCACTCCTCCCTGACCCTGCACTTCTGGGCCCATCCTTAGCGTCCAGTACAGAGACAGTTCCAATCCAAATCTAAGAATCCACAGAAACAATTCCCCCAGATCCCTTGGGGGCAATGAAAAGGGTCACCTCTTCTCCCAGGGATGTGTCTTTCCCCTCGGAAAATTCCAACCCTGCATCATCAGTCAGTTCCACAGTAGCTCTGTGCCAGGACCTGCTGGGCTGTGCTGTTGGTCCCCCTGGGTCCCTTCAGTATCACAGGGCTACCCACAGGGATCCACTCACTCCCTGCTTGCTGCTATCAGCCGCTGCCTCCTGGCTTCCCACCAGGTCAGCCTCTGGACCGATGTGAAGACATCCAACGTGTGGGCCTTCCTCTGGATGCAGAGGGCAATCCAAGCAGCGAATATATACAACCCACTTGGAGAACAAACACTCCCTTTGTCCCAGTTGACCATTCCTTCCAGATAGCGCTGCTGATGAGCAACAGAAGAAAGACAATGTGTATATACCATGTGACCTGCACTACCCTCACTCAAGTTTGTGAGTCTGCAGCGGCAGCAATAACGCGTCATATCCAGATGCCAACTGGGATACAAAGGCTTGAAATAAATCTCACCTTTATGACTTTGTAAGTTTATACTGTGAAATTGATCTTAGGCACAAACATTACATTAAGTATGAATAATAAAAGGATCAGTGTGCCTTCTGTCAAGCTAAGAAGTAAAGTATATGCTGCATCTTGGTTGGATGCCTCCTCCCCAAATGCTTACCCCTTCCTCCTCACCAGCAGCTAACTTTGTCATGCTATGACTTATGTATGTAGCCCAAATAATGTATAACTTTGTCTTATACATTTTATTGAGCTTTGTGCAGGTGAAACTGTCTGCATGTCCCCCTGCAATTGCGTTTTAACATAGTCATTCTCAAACTTTGCTGTGTATCTGCATTACCTTGGGAACTCGATAAAATACAGAGAGGTCTAACCCTGTCCCACTTCAACAAGCAAAGCCTCTGTGTTCTCCTTGAGCTCTCCAGATAATTACAATACTCATGAACATTTAACATTTTGTAATCTGTCCACGGTGATGGGTACAGCTTAGTTTACTTATTTACACAACTGTACCCTATTGCCCTGTATGACTATGCCACCATTTATGTACCCTAGTGTTCCTTACCATTGGAATATCTTTGTTTGCTATTACAAAGCTTCTGTGCACATTTTTCTTGTGCATATGTGTTGGTGCACTTGTGTAAGAATTTCTCTAGGGTATATACCTAGAATTAGAAGTCCTCAATAGGAGAATATGAGTATGTTCAAATTCACGAAGGAATACCAAATTTCCAAAGTGATTGCAACCATTTATGATCATGTGTGGTAAAGAGAGCTCCTACGCCCTTGCCTGCACCTGACATGATTGTAGGACTTCCTAATATTTGTCAGCCTGGTGAGTAGGAATTGGTATATCATTGGATTTTGATTCCACTTCTCTAATTCTTAATAGGGTTAAATAGCTTTTATATATTTATTTATGAATCATTTGTGTTTCCTTTCTTGCATTTGTGTTTTTGTCCAGTTTCCACTGGGTTGGGTCTCTTGCATATCGATTTGTGGGACCTTTTTTTTAAAAATTCTAGATAATCCTTTGTCACATGTCATAAATATCTTCTCCACTTTCTAGAATGTTGGGCAGAACTGGTCTATACACTCATCTAACCTGGTGTTTTCTTTGTAGGAAGATTTTTATTACTGATTAAATTTCTTTTTTTATATAGGGAGGGATTTTGCTTGTTTCTCTTTCTTTGCCCTAAGTCATTTTTTCTTCTAAAAATACAGCCGTGTTGTCCAAAATTTCCAGTTGATTTGCCTATGTTGTTCACAATGTCTCTCTGCTTCTTCACTCTCTCTAATGCATCTAATGCTACGTGCTCTCATCCACTGCTAACAATATTTATTTGTGCCTTCTCTTATTTTGATACTAGAAATTTATTTTATAAATTTTTTTTTTTTAAGATTCATTTGAGAGAGAGACAGGGAGAGGAGAGCGGGAGAGGGTGAGCAGCAGGAGAGTGAGAGAGAGAATCCTAAACAGACTCTGCACAGAGTGCGGAGCCCAACACAGGGCTTGATCCCATGACCCCAAGACCGCTACCCAAGCCGAAAACAAAAGTCAGACACCCAACCAACTGAGCAACCCAGGTACCCCTAAATCCTTTTCAAAAAGTAAGTTTTGGCGTAACTGATACTCTCTTATGAGTTTCTATGGTTTTCTATTTCATTAATTTCTACTCTTTATTATTTTTCTATTGTCTTTGGATTTATTAGGTAGCTATTTTTCCAACTTTTTAGGTATGAAGCTCAGCTGTGGAATCTTACACCTTTTGTCTTTTCTAAGAAAGTAAAGACAATAAATCTACACCCAAACATTGCTTTAGCTGTGTCCCACAAGTTATACATATAAATTGTAGCAGCCTTTTTAAAATCCCATTTTGATTTATATTTCACCCATAAGTAATTTAGTACGGATTTTTCAAAAATTTCCTAACATGAGGATATTCTTAGTATCTTCCTATTGATTTCTAACTTTAATGTACTGTGACCTGAGAACATGGATTGTATAAAGGTAATCCTTTAAAATGTATTGAGTTTTGCTTTGTGGCTTATCATGTGGTCAATTTGCGTGAATGTTTCGTGTGCATTAACCGTCCCGTTGTTGTAGGTTTCAGTGGCCTGCTTTTAGGTCCATTAGATTAGGAATTAGTCTATTTCTGTCTGAATTCAGGCTATATTTTCAAAAGTTCAAAAAAACATATTTTCAGTGTTTTATTAGTTATGCACATGTGGAAGACTATAACTCCTTGCTGAATTGAATCTTTTACCATTATTTAGATATCCTCTTTATTTCTAGTAATTCATCTTGCCTCCTACTGTATCGTGTCTAATATTAATACAGTGACACCAGTTTTATTTTGGTTACTAGCTGCCTGCTCTAACTTCTTCTGCCTCTTTGCCATCCATCTTTCTCTGTCTCACACTTTAGTTGGAGACTATTAGAAGCAAAATATACTACACGTTTTTTACATCCATCTTTGACTTTTTAGTAGAAATCTTAAACTACTTATATTGGACTATGGTTACATACATTTACATTGATTTCTATCATATTGTTTCTATTACATATCTTCCTTTTTATTTTTCTTCTTTTTTACTTCCCCTTGGAATGATTTTTCTTATTTTCATTATTTTACCCTCTTCTGGAAGTTATGTTCTCTACATTATTCTTTTCTTGGTTATCTCAGATATTTTAAAATGCATACTAAACAAAGCATGAAGTTAATCAGTATTCCTACTCTCTTCTCCAACATTTATTTCCAATTACCATCATCCCAACTAATGTGATAATAATATCCAGTATTTTAATTCTATTTTTTTAGGCCTTCTTATGACATAGAATTCCTGTTACTTTATAGAGTTAATATCTTTCCATTTAACCAATATTTATCAATGTATTTGTCAGGCATTCTTTTCTGAACTCAAACTGTACATATGTACTCCTAAGGTACATCATTTAGAATTTCCTTTAATGTCATTTTGTGAGTGATACACTTAGTTTTTGTGTGCTGGAAAACGTCTTTTTTAAATCTTACTCTTGAAAGATAAAAGTCTAAGTTGATGACTAGTTTCTCTTAGTACACGAAATTTTCTAGGACACTGTCTTCTGGCTTCCATTTTGTCCACTATGTCAGTTTCCTCCGGCTGCAATAACAAATTATCACAAATCTAGTGGCACAGAATGACAGCACTGCATTCTGTCACAGTTCTGAAGGCCAGAAGTCCAGAGTCAGTCTCACTAGGCTAGAATCAGATGTTGGCAGGGATGCATTCCTTCCAGAGGCTCTAAGGGAGACTGTTCCTTGCCTCTCGAAGCTTCTGGTGGCTGCCGGTACATCTTGGATTATAGTCACATCACTCTAATCTCTTCCTCTATAGCCATATTGCCTTCTCTTCTCTTAAATCTCCCCTTGCATCCTTTTATAAGGACACTTGAAATTGCATTTAGGGCCCACCCACGTAACCCAAGATAATCTCCCCACCTCAAGATCATTAACTTAATCACTTCTGCAAAATCTCTTCTGCCATAGGGCGCCTGGGTGGCTCAGTTGGTTAAGCGACTGCCTTCGGCTCAGGTCATGATCCTGGAGTCCCTGGATCGAGTCCCGCATCGGGCTCCCTGCTCGGCAGGGAGTCTGCTTCTCCCTCTGACCCTCCCCCCTCTCATGTACTCACTCTCTCTCATTCTCTCTCTCTCAAATAAAAATAAATAAAATCTTTAAAAAAAAAAAAAAAAATCTCTTCTGCCATATAAGGTAACACGGTTTCCAGGGATTAGGCCCTGGATATCCTTGGGTGCCATTATTCAGCCCACTAACTTCAGATATTAGGAATCTGTTTAACTGCCATTCCTTTGAAGAAGACCTGTGTTTGCTCCCTGGATGCTCTCTAGATGTTTCTTTGTCTTTGGTGTTCTACAGTATCATGCTAAATGAGATCTCTAGGTATGGATTTTTTTTTTAATTTTTATCCTTAGGTTTTCTAGATCTGGGGTTTGGTTTCTTTCAATAATTTCAGAGAATTCTAGACCATACTATCCTTTCATATTATTTCTTCCCCATCATCTCCTATTTCCTTCTAGAAATCCAGTATTATCATTCTCTCTTCCATGTGCCTTCATCTCGCTTTCATATTTTCCATCTCTTTGTATCTCTGGGCTGCCTTCTAAATAATCTCTTCACATTTTCTAGTTCACCAATTCTCTCTCTATATGTGTCTACTTTGATAGTTAACTCATCCTTTATCCTTATCCTATTTTTTAACTTCAATGATCAGGTTTTTAATTGCCTGAAGCTGTTTTAAAAATTTTTTTTAGAAAACTTTTAGAAAAACTTTTTTAGAAAACTTTAAAAACTTCATTTTTAGACGGCTTTTATTCCTTGCTTATATTTTCCAGCATCTCTTTAATTTTTTTAACATATTTAAGCATACTTATTTAATAGTCTATGTCAGATAATTCTAATATCTACAGTTCACTTCAGGTCTGATTAAACTGTCCTCCCCCCACCCTGGCTCTCATTCATGGCAGTTTGTTTCCTTCTTTCCTTCCTCCTTCCATCCCTCTTTCCCTCTTTCTTTCTTTCTTTCTTTCCCTTTCTTGTGCGTCATCTTATTTCCCTCAGAACTTCCTTATGAATCCCTTGAAGTCTGACTCAAATTTGTATTCCTTCAGGGAATATTTGTGCTCACTTCTACAACCTACTTAGGAGCATTACCAATCTATAACCCCTGAAGCTAATATTAAACTTTCCTCTGAGCTTCGTTAGGCACCACAGGTGGTATGACTTGGGTCATAAACCTGCATGGGGCTCATCCATTCTTGAGAAAATTTACCCCCTCCACGCAACTCCAAGATCAAGAGAGAACATTTTTCTTCCTCTTCCCTTCTGCACAGTGAGTTCATTTCTAGTTAACCTTTATAATGAGAATCTAAGTTTCTAGCTTTATGACAAAATCTCTCATTAAGCCTCACATCTGATTGGTTCTTACATTGGTCTCATGAGTTCTATGCCCCACATAGAAGAATAAAAGCTCAAGGTTTCCACAGTTTGGCCAATAGATTCAAGGCAAAACCTAAATTGGAAGCTCATGTATTTCCCAAAGTTTCAATTTTCACTTTATATCTGGCCTCTGTGGACATTACTTTTGACTGCTAAGTGATCCATTTAAAAATATTTTTAGAGTATATTATACCCAGCCTTTCTAGTTCTTTTCCATTTGGGAGTATCATTCAGGCTAATTATTCTTCCAGAAAGACATACTACTAATCCTTTTATTTAGAATTTTCTTTCTTTAGCATATGACCCCACTCTTTTCCTGGGACACACACCTACCTCCCAAACTCCTCATATGTTTTGGCTGTGTGACTAACTAAACCTCAGTTATCATGCTACAATTTCTATTTGCTTCATTTGACTGTCTTTCCCTAAGTTCATTGTCATTAATATTAGAAGGAGGGCTATTTCTGAGGGGCCAAAGAGAAGTATGTACAATTTTTGTACAAATCTCCATTTGGTCAAATCCCAATTGTATTCTTCAATTATCTCCCAGTTGTATGTCCAAAAAGGTAAATATTCTACAGTTTCCAAATTATTTTGTCTGTTACTCCAGAAATATCCCCCCGAAATATTCTGTTACCTTGCCCTCCTACAATCTAATAGCTTCCCCCCATAAATCCTCTCTCATCAATACTGCTCACTCAAAAGATCATCTCTGTGAAAGATGATGGCGTCTTGGACTGGGGTTGTTGCAAACAGATCATCTTTAGATAGAGCTGAAATGCAGAACCTAGAGCACATGTTGACTGATGAGATTGGAACAGAGTGATGGCAAAGTACCACTGAATCCTTTCTCAATGTAAGAAATACTTGTAGTTTGATAACAAAACTATTGTAACAACTAAAACAAGTAGAGAAGAAAACAGGGATAGAATTCCCGGGGAACATCCACTCTTCTAGGCATTGGGACAGGGAATGGAGGGTGGCGGGAGACTCTTATGCCTTGTAGCATACTTAAAGGAAGATTTCTATGAAAGCAATAAAATGGGAGACCGAATAATAAAAATACTCACTCCATCTAATTTTGTACTGAACATGCACACTGAAACTTAGACCATCTTCATTTTGAGTCAGATAAATTATCAGGAAACCTCTACAAATCTCCATGTACAAAGAGCTAAGTTAAAGAAAAGTCAGACAAATTCTAAAGAAAAGCCAATCCTGACATCCTCTCAGGTGTTACTTAATCCACTAGATGAAAGCCAAACTGTCCTTCTTAGCGAGCACAATAAGGAACAGAATAAGACCTGATTGCCTCCATTCAGAAGCAACGTGTGTCTTCAGCTAGGGTCTCTAGCTGGCTTCCAGGGGGCTCGCCATTCCAAAAAATGTTAAGTATATGTGTGCATTTTCCTGTGGAGAAAGCCCATGGCTGTATTCGATTTTCAAAGAAGGCTTTGATCCCAAAAAGCTGACAAACAACCAATACTGAAGCTAGTAATTGTTCTGCTTGTCGCTAACCGTGAGAAGAATGAAAACAATGAGGACACCATCAACAGGATAATTGGGAGACACAAGAGTTTTCGTGTCTGTCCCACTCAGCTGCTTCTTCCTCATTTCCATTCAGACCTCTGAGGTAATAACAATGACAACAAAAGTACAACCAGAAGCAATGGGATTTATATGAGGAACTACTATGCAGCTATGAAAATCACTGGATACACTTACAGTACTACATTATTACCTGCACCATGTAGATACTAGAGGTAAGGAAAACAGACAAGAAAGGAAGAAAAGGAAGAGCAAGTTACAGAATGATACCTCGAATACAGGACATTTATAGTTAAGATACGTGCAGCAGTAAAAAGAGATGTGGAGGACATACACCAGCTTCAGGAGAGTGGTTGCCACTGTGGAAATAGAGGGGGCTAGCAAACAGATTTGCTGTCTACCTGACAGTCTTACCCCTCCTCTTCTATGCTGGAATAACCGTGTGTGAACAGGTGCCCTTCCTTCCACCTTGGGATTTGAGGTGGTGGGAGGTGATCAATCCCTGTACCCAGAACCACATGTGCATCCTGCTTGGTCTAAGCCAACCTGGGTGTTCCTACTACTCTAGGCAGTTTGGGGAGAAGGTTCATGACTCTATTTCTGTTTGTTGAGATATGAAGGGGTTCTCCTTGAGGGATTCTGAGAAGGTTTGCTCAATCTTAAGATGACCACCAAGAAAACACAGCACCTTTCTACCTCTGAAGGTTTGAGTCATGGGGAAATTCCACTTAATGGCAGGCTGAACACACTGAACACAACCAGACAGACCAAGGATCCCGGAGGAAACTAGTTAACAGCTAAATCATCCTGCCCTCATGACCTACCTATGAGCCTTCTCTAAGGTGAGATGATAAAGCCTCAGATCACTGAAGGAAACTGGATTCATATTTTTCTGTTACTTGTAGTAAAAAACAATCTGACTGACCCAGAATTTAATGGGATTTAATGTAAGCAGGTCCAGAACAGACTTCAATTATATCTGAAATGGTCAGCTTCTTCAAAATTGAGATGTCAAATACGGCAAAATTTCAATGGTGAACATGTAGGTATTTGTAATGTCATGCCCTATATCTTTTATGCCCCTTGGAAATTTTTGTTTGAAACAGAGAGAATCACTGCAGAAGTCTGACTCCATGTCTGTTTAAGCACAAAGAAGTTAAATTTTCATAATGAGGAGAATTCTTCAAAACAGCAATTAAAATGGTAAGGATCTCCTTTTTCTAAATATACACTTTGGCAAATCCGATGCAAAACTCATGCACAAATAAGTTTCTGTCTGATCTTTAAGACTTCAGTAAACTTTTGGAACCTTATGATATCAGGGGAAATATTATTAAACATTTATATAGAGCTCTAAACTTATATAGGGCTGTGTAATCACATTATTAGTCATTTCCTTTTATTCTTTAGAAGGGCCTAGATCTATCAAACATCTGTGATACCAGCATTATTCCATCTCTGGAGAAATAATAAAGTTTATTTCCCTCCTAACAACCATGGTGCCAGTAATCTAAAGTTGATGATAGTAAGGAAACTTCACAGACAAAGCTGGCTTGAGAGAGAAAAAAGGAGGATTCAATAGAGTCGTGATGGAAGATTTCCTCCCAACAAAGTCAACAGGCTTTCTAGAATATCTGCTGCATTCAGATCCCTACGGGGCACTTAAGACAAGGCAAGCTAAGGCTCCACAGAGACCAGGACATCCTGGTGAGGAAGAGAGGGTGGGAGGAAGCTGCCAAAACTTGGTGCTGGTTACATCTCCAGGACAGAAAAGGTGGCAGGAAAGCACTTTCTGAGTGGTGGTTTTGACCAGAGACACCCTGTCTCATTCATCATCCCCTAAAACCTCATGGGGTATGCATGAGTCTCCCTGTTTTACACGGGATGTAGAAAATTGCCATAGAGGATGCCCTTCCTCCCCAGTGTGGTCCATGGGCCAACAGCATCAGCATCATCTCTGAGTTTGTTAAAAAAAAATGCAGAATCTCTGGGCGCCTGGGTGGCTCAGTTGGTTAAGCGACTGCCTTCGGCTCAGGTCATGATCCTGGAGTCCTGGGATCAAGTACCACATCAGGCTCCCTGCTCAGCAGGGAGTCTGCTTCTCCCTCTGACCCTCCCCCCTCTCATGTGCTCTCTCTCTCTCTCTCTCGCATTCTCTCTCTCAAATAAATAAATAAAATCTTTAAAAAAAATGCAGAATCTCGGGCTTTACCCTGGACCTATCTAATCAGAATCTGCATTTTGACCGTTAGGCATGCTCAAATTTAAGAAGCACTGGTCTAGGATATTATGCAGTGAAGTGAAGAGAGCGTAGGCTCTGGAATCCAATGGGTTTGGGTTCCAGTCCTGGTTTCTCCTCTTCCTGGCTGCATAACTTGGACAAGGCACTTAATTCCTCTGTCATCTGTAATTGGGTAACAGTACTTCCCAGGGGTTTGACTGAATTCAGTGACTTTAACGCAATGGGATTCAACATGTCTAGTATGGAGCCTTGCAGTGAACATTCCTTATCCTTCTAACTCAGAAGCTAAAGCTCTTCATACATCCTTTGAGATCCAGCAAAACATGGGCCACAGCCTGGCCTCAGGGCAAGCCAGAGCAGCCCTCTTTCGGCCCTTTTCCACCCCATGGCTCATGCACATCCCTACAGGAGCTCACAGCAGACCATCTCAATCTGCATGTAGCTCTTTCCTGGTCCTCGTCTCCAAGAGACCCCATGGTTCACTTGACTCCCTGCCAAGACATCAAACCAGGACTCAACCAGCCTATCATTAAATAAAATGGCCCATTAATTGAGAATTTGTTTGGCTTCCTTTATTTTTGTAAGTGACACAAATGGGTTCTGCTGACGGTAAAGCGAGCATTCTGCTGCCCTTTTTACCCAGGGCTGCCCAGGGTACAGGTGGCAGAGCTGTCCCCACATCCCACCTCCTCCATCACAGCCCCTTCCCCTAAGTGGCCCAGTCAGACCAGCTAGCAGTGAGCAGCTGGCCCTGTTTCCTAAAGACCCGCACCTGGCGATGACCATAAGGTGAAACAGATGTCCCCTCAGGCTCCCTGTGCAGTTCTGGGAAACCCTCCCCAGGCCTGTCGCCTTACAGGAGAGTCTGCTATCTCGCCCACAAAGCCCAAAAAAGTCCCCTGGGGTTTTGCATTTTTAATGGCTCTTTTATTCTATTTCATTTAATTGAGTTTTTATTTCATCACATTTTATTCTATTATATTTGACCATGAGCACAAGGTGGACATCTGTCCTCCAATGAGCCAGGGGACACACACATGTCCCCAGCATTTACGGGAGACAGTCGGTAAAGCTCCTCTGGCTGTGAGTTATTTATGGATGACGGCTGGGCTGGAGTGGGCTGTCTGTGAGATTTACACACCCCTTCTCTCCTCTCCTTTCTTTCTTGTCTCTTACTTTCACATTCTCCTTTCCCATTTCCGCTCCCTCTCTTGGATCTCACTCTTCCTCCCTCCCTCTTTTCCCTACTCCCATCTTCTTCGGCCTTCCTGCTCCCAGCAAGTTTGCAAGTTCCGAATTCCCACAACCCCATGTCACTCCCCTCTGCTCAGGTAGTTTCCCTTAATTCCAAGGGCTCTGAACATCTAAGGTAGGTCAAAGCAATTCCCAGAAGTGGTTCAGTGATTGCTAACCTGACCCTCCCTTCTTCAGATGTGATATACCTGAAACATGCTCTAAGTTGGAGCCGAAATGTATTCTTCTGCAGGTCTGGACCCGAGTATTAAAAGCACAAATAACTGTAGGGACAAGCTAAACATAGCTTTCTCTGCCATTTGGAGGGAAGGACAGTAGTGTAGTGCCTACACAATTCAACAACTCAGGGCAGAGTCTGAGTAAGATCTGTCCAGGTAACAAGACTCTACAGTCATAGTCAGAAAAGTGGCCCTTCAGGCAACCTTATGGCCCCAGTAGAACACTACAGAATTCAACTGGAAAAGGGGTCTCAAGAGCTGAATAAGGTAACTCCATTTACTCAGATCCAAAATCTCTAAGGATTCTCTAGCCCTTGATTGTATATCCACAATCCTGATTCAGATCTAGGGGCACTGTGAATTCTGTGTTCCCTGCACAACCAGAAGGAAATTGCAAATGCTAATCCATTGCTCCGTCTACACTGGGCTTGGAACCAGAACTAGCTCCTTGAGGGCAAGGTGTGTATCTCTCATGTTCTCTCATCTTTCTAATATTGAACACCAGTCCTGCTAAATACTTATGAAGAAAGAAGGGAAGAGAAGGAGGAAGAAGTGAAAAGGAAAAGAGAGAAGAAAGGAGAGAGGGAGGAAGAGAAAAAGGGAGCAAAGGGGAGAAGTTCTTCAGAATTCCACACCCAAAAAAAGGTGAACCTCAAAAATTTTAGTATTTGATGGGTGCCTGGGTGGTTCAGCCAGTTAAGCATCTGCCTTCGGCTCAGGTCATGATCCCAGGGTCCTGGGATTGAGCCCCACATTGGGCTCCCTGCTCAGTGGAGAGCCTGCTTCTCCCTCTCCCTCTGCCTGCCACTCTGCCTACTTGTGCTCTCTCTGTGTCAAATAAATAAATAAAGTCTTAAAAAAAAAAAAAGTTTTAAAAAAAAATTTTAGTATTTGAAACTCTGACCTAAGTAATTCTATAACATAAAGCCAGTGCTCTTCATTCTGTTAAATTTTTAAAAGCTGATCAGGGCTTCAATTTGCAGCTTACTCCCAGGCAGATATTCAAATGGAAAAATAAATATAATAGCAGCTGATCCTTCACAACACTCATTTGCTTGCTTGCTATAAACCGCTTTAATTATTTTGTTTGCAATACCTATTTGTTTGTCTCAGGAGAATATTTAAATCTGCTTTTATTTGTGCACAAATACCCCTACCACTAGCAAAATGAGACCTCATGTTTCACATTAACACTTCATGGTTTTTTAATCCCCAGGGAACTGGCAGAAAATTATAATTTTTAATTGCATTATAATTTAAAATCCTGAAATATTATTTTAAAAATTTCCAAATAGGATATGAAAATAAAATTGCATGACCCAGAGCCTGAAGTGGATGGCTCTGAAGTTCATAGCCCCATGTTTACCATATCAAAGCCCTTACATTTGAACTGGATCCAATTGTGTAGACTCAAGTGTAAAGATCTGAGACTATAAATTCAGAAGAGTAGGAGATATAGAGCATGGTAATTAACTGTATAAATTCTGACCATGATGGACTCAAAAGGACTGAAATAACTATTCACCTTAAATAAAAAACAAGACATAGGAAAGGACAGTTTTCAGGTATTAGACAACAGGCAAAGCTGAAAAGTGATACCCAAGAGAAAAGAAACAAATGAAGTGGAGCGTGAACTTAATGCTAACAGAGACTTACCAGGTTGCAGCAGAGGGAGGGGAAATGTAGGCAGAGCCTAATGACCTCCATGAATTGAAGAGAGTTTGGGTTTTGAGGAGGCCAACACAATTGCAATTCATAAGGCAGAATTCCAGAGAAGAGAGAGCTACACAAAAAAATGCCCTCCAGAAATCTACTGAATGTTCCCATTGAGTCTTTAGCTGACTATTGATTAGTACATGTGAGTGAAGTAACTACCTGAGTCTAAGGAAAGGACCACCTGGAAGGATCAGGTTTACCAACCCTTAATAATGGGTCAAATTAGCAAGAGACTAAAACTGTTTTTGACCTAACAAAGCTTCTGAGCAAGTCTCAAAAAATCAAAATGTTCCAAAATAACTTAACTCTGTCCAAGGGGGGAGGAACAGAGGGAGGAAGTATTTAAAGGAAGAAAAGAATCAAGCACCCAGCCATGTAAAATTCACAATGTCTGGCATCTAATCTAAAATTACCAGGCATGCAAAGAAACAGGAAAATGCTATCTATAATGTGAAGAAAAATCAATCAATGGAAACAGACCCAGAAATAATACAGCTACAGAATTAGTAGAACAGGACATTAAAACAGATATTATAAATAGTATAAACACACACCATATGTTCAAGAACATAGAGGAAAGTACGTACATGATAGGGAGAAAAATAAAAGACACAATCTGAATCTCTACAAATAAAATATGCAATGTCTGTGATGAAAATTACTCTAGATGAAATCAACAGCAGATTAGAAGAAAAATAAATGAACCTGAAAGTATCAAAACAAAAAGTCCCAAAATGAATCACAAAGGGGAAAAAAAAGATTGGGAAAAATCAACAGAGTATTAGTGAGCAGGGGAACAATTTCAAGCAACCTAATATACATGTCATTTAAGTCCATGAAAGAAGGACAGAAAAAATATTGGAAGAAATAATGGTCAAACAATTTCTAAATTTGATGGCATCCACACCCAAGCACACAATCAGAGAGAAAAAGAAAAATTGTAAAAGCAATCAGAGGAAAAAGATCCAATGTGCAGAGAAAACTAAAGATAAGAATGACAGCTGATCTCCCATCAGGAACAAGGTGAATCATAAGTCAGTAAAATGACATCTCTAAGGAATGAAAAACAAAAGGTGGAGAATTTATCAGAAGCATATCAGAACCATAAGAAACTTAGACGTAATGGACAACTTCCTTGAAAGATGCAAACTATCAAACTTCCCTTGGGGGTGGGGGGAGATAAGCTAAATATCCTTATTTCTACTAAAGAAGCTGGATTTGTTGTTAAAATTCTTCCCATCGTGGAGATGGGTGGGTAGGTAAGGAAACTTCCAGGGCCAGATATCTTCACATATGTTTAAGGAAGATATATCAATTCTACACAAATTCTTTCAGAAAACTGAAGAGAAAGAAACACATTCTAATTCCAGGAGGTCAGTACTAACCTGATAACAAAACCAGACAAAGGGTTTACAAGATAAGAAAACTACAAACTAACATCCCTCATGAACATAGATACAAAACTTCCTTAAAATATCTTAGCTAATACTTTAGCTAAGTGTAAATTCAACAACTCAAAACAAAACAAAACAAAACCCAGCAACATCATGATCAAGTGGGATTCATCTCAGGACTGTAAGGTTGGTTTCACACTTGAAAATGAATGAATTTAGTACTCCATATCAACAGAATACAAAAAAGAAAAACTATGTGAATATACCAATACATACATAAAAAAATTTGACAAAATCCAATTTCTAATTGTATTAAAAACCCTTAGTAGCCAAGAATAAAAGAAAACTTCCTCCACGTGACTAAGAGTATCAATGAACAACCTATATGTAACATCATAAATAATGGTAGGAAGCTGAATGGATCCCCCTAAAATCAAGAAAAAAGCAAAGATGTACACTCTTATTACTTCTACTCAACACTGCACTGGAGGTTCTAGCCATTGCAATAGGGCAAGAAAAAGAAATCAAAGAGATCTGGATTAGAAAGGGAGTACAACTGTCTTTATTCACATATAACATAATATTGTCTGTAGAGCAAATCTCAGTAAATATACAAATAAAGCCACTAGAACTAATATGTAAGTTTAGCAAGGTTGTGAGATACAAGATCAATATTCAAAAATCATTTGTATTTTCTACACATTGGCAACAAACAACTGTAAACTTAAATTGAAAAAGCAGCACGGGGGGAGGAGCAAGATGGCAGAGGAGTAGGAGACCTAAATTTCGTCTGGTCCCAGGAATTCAGCTAGATGGGGATAAAACCATTCTGAACACCTATGAACTCAACAGGAGATTGAAGAAAAGAATAGCAACAACTCGCTGAACAGAAAAACGACCACTTTCTGGAAGGTAGGACGTGCGGAGAAGTGAATCTGAGGCGATATTCGGGTGGATAGACAGTGGGGGAGGGAGCCTCGATCAGCCGCTACCAGCAAGTGATAGAGCAGCGGAGCACAAAATCAGAACTTTTAGAAGTCTGCTCCGCTGAGGGACGTCGCTCCAGTGGCTAAGCGGGGGCTGGAACCCTCGCGGGACAGTGTGGTATCAGGACCCTTGGGGTCACAGAAAGACCGGGGGTGCCTGAGAGGGGCAGAGCTCCCAGGTATCAGAGCAGGGAAGCCGGCTGCAGAGACAGAGCTGAGGAGCGGGCTCTCAGCTCGGGGTTGCCATAAACTGTGATCCGCGGCAAAGTCGGGCCACTGCTCTTCCAGCAGGAACCCAACAAGCAGCAGATCCGGTGAGACTCCCCTTCCTCCCCCCGGGGAGGAGTGGCACAGGAGCGCACTGCAGGGATCTGCTGGGTTTGGAGGCTCCACACGGGGTCAGGTGCCAGAGATAGAAACACTCGGTCACAGGCCGGGTGAGCACGGAGTGCAGCCAGAGACCGGGGAGACGGGAGCGACTGCTTTTCAATGGGGGCGCACTGAGGAGTGGGGCCCCGAGTTCTGGCTCCTCCGGGGTGGAGATTGGGAGGCTGCCATTTTCACTCTCACCCTCCAAAGCTGTACAGAAAGTTTGCAGGGAACAAAAGCTCCCGAGAGCAAACCCGAGCAGATTACTTAGCCCGGACCTGCCAAGGGCGGGGCAATTCCGTCTCCGGCAAAGATATTTGGGAACCACGGCAACAGGCCCCTCCCCGAGAAGATCAGCAAGAACAGCCAGCCAACACCAAGTTTACCGATCAATGAGAATAGCAGAACTCCAGCGCTAGGGGTATACTGCACATAGAATTCATGGCTTTTTTCCCATGATTCTTTAGTCTTTCAAAGTTAATTTTTTTTAACTGTTTTTTTTTTAATTTTTTGTTTTCCTTTTTTCAACCAACATCTTATCAATCCCTTTTTTAAAAAATCTCTTTTATTTTTCATTTTTAGAGTCATATTCTATCCCTTCATAGTAGTTAACCTTATTTTTGGTATATATATATATATATATATATATATATATAAGTTGTTCTCTCTTTAAAATTTTGGGATACAGTTTCTTCTAACAGACCAAAATATACCCTAAATCCCTAGTGTATGGCTTTGTTCTAGTCTCGTGCCTGAACACATTCTCTCCCTTTTTTTTTAAATCCTCTTCTTTCTTTTTTCAACCAACTTCTTATCTTATCAATTCCTTTTATAAAATCTTTTATAATTTTCATCTTTACAGTCATATTCCATCCCTTCATCGTATTTACCCTTATTTTTGTACATATATAAGTTTTTCATTCTTTAAAATTTTGGGAGGCACTTTCTTCTAACAGACCAAAATACGCCCAAAATCTAGTGTGTGGCACTGATCTATGCACCAGCCTGATCATATTTGATCATATTCTGTTACTGTTTTGTTTTGTTTCATTTGTGTTTGTGTGTTTTTATCTTTTTCTTTTTCTCTTTTTTTTCTTTCTTTCACTTTCTTTTCTCCCGATTTCAGGTCTCTTCTGATTTGTTTAGTGTATATTTTCTGGGGACATTGTTACCCTGTTAGCATTTTGTTCTCTCATTCATCTATTCTCCTCTGGACAAAATGACAAGATGGAAAAAATCACCTCAAAAAAAAAAAAAGAACAAGAGGCAGTACCGACTGCCAGGGACCTAATCAATATGGACATTAATAAGATGTCGGACCTAGAGTTCAGAATGATGATTTTAAAGATACTACCTGGGCTTAAAAAAGGATGGAAGATATTAGAGAAACCCTTTCTGGAGAAATAAAAACTAAAATATAACCATGTCAAAATCAAAAAGGCTATTAATGAGGTGCAAACAAAAATGGAGGCTCTTAACTGCTAGGATAAATGAGGCAGAAGAGCGAATTAGTGATATAGAAGACCAAATGATGGAAAATAAAGAAGCTGAGAAAAAGAGAGATAAACAATTACTGGATCACGAGGGCAGAATTTGAGAGGTAAGTGATACCATAAGACGAAACAATATTAGAATTATTGGGATCCGAGAAGAAGAAAGAGAGGGGCAGAAGGTATATTGGAGCAAATTATAGCAGAGAATTTCCCTAATTTGGGGAAGGAAACAGGCATCAAAATCCAGGAGGCACAGAGAACACCCCTCAAAATCAATAAAAATAAGTCAACACCCCGACATCTAATAGTAAAACTTACGAGTCTCAAAGACAAAGAGAAAATCCTGAAAGCAGCTCAGGAGAAGAGATCTGTAACCTACAACGGTAGAAACATTAGATTGGCAACAGACCTATCCACAGAGACCTGGCAGGCCAGAAAGGACTGGCATGATATATTCAGAGCACTAAACGAGAAAAATATGAAGCCAAGAATACCATATCCTGCTAGGCTGTCACTGAAAATAGAAGGAGAGATAAAAAGCTTCCAAGACAAACAAAAACTAAAGGCATTTGCAAACACGAAACCAGCCCTACAAGAAATATTGAAAGGGGTCCTCTAAGCAAAGAGAGAGCCTAAAAGTAACATAGACCAGAAAGGAACACAGACAATATACAGTAACAGTCACCTTACAGGTAATACAATGGCACTAAATTCATATCTTTCAATAGTTACCTTGAATGTAAATGGGCTAAATGTCGGGCGCCTGGGTGGCTCAGTTGGTTAAGCGACTGCCTTCGGCTCAGGTCATGATCCTGGAGTCCCTGGATCGAGTCCCGCATCGGGCTCCCTGCTCGGCAGGGAGCCTGCTTCTCCCTCTGACCCTCCCCCCTCTCATGTGCTCTGTCTCTCTCATTCTCTCTGTCTCAAATAAATAAATAAAATATTTAAAAAAAAAAAAAAAAAATGGGCTAAATGCCCCAATCAAAAGACACAGCACATCAGACTGGATAAAAAAACAAGACCCATCAATATGCTATCTGCAAGAGACTCATTTTAGGCCCCAAGACACCCCCAGATTGAAAGTGAGGGGGTGGAAAACCATTTACCATGCTAATGGACACCAAAAGAAAGCTGGGGTGGCAATCCTTATATCAGACAAATTAGATTTTAAACCAAAGACTGTAATAAGAGATGAGGAAGGACACTATATGATACTTAAAGGGTCTATCCAACAAGAGGATCTAACAATTGTAAATATCTATGCCTCTAATATAGGAGCAGCCAATTATATAAGCCAATTAATAACAAAAGCAAAGAAACACATTGACAATACAATAATAGTGGGAGACTTTAACAGCCCCCTCACTGAAATGGACAGATCATCTAAGCAAAAGATCAACAAGGAAATAAAGACTTTAAATGACACACTGGACCAAATGGACTTCACAGATCTATTCAGAACATTCCATCCCAAAACAACAGAATACACATTCTTCTCTAGTGCCCATGGAACATTCTCCAGAATAGATCACATCCTAGGTCACAAATCAGGTCTCAACTGGTACCAAAAGATTGGGATCATTCCCTGCATATTTTCAGACCACAATGCTTTGAAACTAGAACTCAATCAGAAGAGGAAAGTTGGAAAGAACTCAAGTACATGGAGGCTAAAGAGCATCCTACTTAAGAATGAATGGGTCAACCAGGAAATTAAAAAAGAATTTAAAAAATTCATGGAAACCAATGAAAATGAAAACACAACTGTTCAAAATCTTTGGGATATAGCAAAGGCAGTCCTAAGAGGAAAGTATATAGCAATACAAGCCTTTCTCAAGAAACAAGAAAAGTCTCAAATATACAACCTAACCCTACACCTAAAGGAGCTGGAGAAAGAACAGCAAATAAAGCCTAAACCCAGCAGGAGAAGAGAAATAATAAAGATCAGAGCAGAAATCAATGAAATAGAAACCAAAAGAACAGTAGAACAGATCAACAAAACTAGGAGCTGGTTCTTTGAAAGAATTAATAAGATTGATAAACCCCTGGCCAGACTTATCAAAAAGAAAAGAGAAATGACCTAAATAAATAAAATCATGAATGAAAGAGGAGAGATCACAACCAACACCAAAGAAATACCAATAACTAGAACATATTATGAGCAACTATATGCCAGCAAATTAGACAATCTGGAAGAAATGGATGCATTCCTAGAGATGTATCAACTACCAAAACTGAACCAGGAAGAAACAGAAAACCTGAACAGACCTATAACCACTAAGGAAATTGAAGCAGTCATCAAAAATCTCCCAACAAACAAAAGCCCAGGGCCAGGTGGCTTCCCAGGGGAATTCTACCAAACATTTAAAGAAGAATTTATACCTATTCTTCTGAAACTGTTCCAAAAAATAGAAATGGAAGGAAAACTTCCAAACTCGTTTTATGAGGCCACCATTACCTTGATCCCCAAACCAGACAAAGACCCCATCAAAAGGAGAATTACAGACCAATATCCTTGATGAACATGGATGCAAAAATTCTCACCAAAATACTAGCCAATAGGATCCAACAGTACATTAAAAGGATTATTCACCACGACCAAGTGGGATTTATCCCTGGGCTGCGAGGTTGGTTCAACATCTGCAAATCAATCAATGTCATACAATACATTAATAAAAGAAAGAACAAGAACCATATGATCCTCTCAATAGATGCAGAAAAAGCATTTGACAAAGTACAGCATCCTTTCTTGATGAAAACTCTTCAGAGTATAGGCATAGAGGGTACATGCCTCAATATCATAAAAGCCATCTATGAAAAACCCACAGCAAATATCATTCTCAATGGGGAAAACCTGAGAGCTTTCCCCTAAGGTCAGGAACGCGGCAGGGATGTCCACTATCACCACTGCTATTCAACATAGTATTAGAAGTCCTGGCCACAACAATCAGAGAACAAAAAGAAATAAAAGGCATCTGAATTGGCAAAGAAGAAGTCAAACTCTCACTCTTTGCAGATGATATGATACTTTATGTGGAAAACCCAAAAGACTCCACCCCAAAACTGCTAGAACTCATACAGGAATTCAGTAAAGTGGCAGGATATACAATCAATGCACAGAAATCAGTGGCATTCCTATACACCAACAAGACAGAAGAAAGAGAAATTAAGGAGTCAATCCCATTTACTATTGCACCCAAAACCATAAGATACCTAGGAATAAATCTAACCAAAGAGGCAAAGGATCTGTACTCAGAAAACTATAAAATACTCATGAAAGAAATGGAGGAAGACACAAAGAAATGGAAAAACATTCCATGCTCATGGATTGGAAGAACAAATATTGTGACAATGTCAATGCTACCTAGAGCAATCTTCACAGTCAATGCAATCGCTATCAAAATACCAACCACTTTTTTCAAAGAAATGGAACAAACAATCCTAAAATTTGTATGAAACCAGAAAAGACCCCGAATAGCCAGAGGAATGTTGAAAAAGAAAAGCAAAGCTGGCGGCATCACAATTCCGGACTTCCAGCTCTATTACAAAGCTGTCATCATCAAGACAGTATGGTACTGGCACAAAAACAGACACATAGATCAATGGAACAGAATAGAGAGCCCAGAAATGGACCCTCAACTCTATGGTCAACTCATCTTTGACAAAGCAGGAAAGAATGTCCAATGGAAAAAAGACAGTCTCTTCAACAAATGGTGTTGGGAAAATTGGACGGCCACATGCAGAAGAATGAAACTGGACCATTTCCTTACACCACACACAAAAATAGACTCCAAATGGTTGAAAGACCTAAACGTGAGACAGAAGTCCATCAAAATCCTAAAGGAGAACACAGGCAGCAACCTTTTCCACCTCAGCTGCAGCAACTTCTTCCTAGAAACATCACCAAAGGCAAAGGAAGCAAGGGCAAAAATGAACTATTGGGACTTCATCAAGATAAAAAGTTTTTGCACAGCAAAAGAAACAGTCAACAAAACCAAAAGACAACCGACAGAATGGGAGAAGATATTTGCAAACGACATATCAGATAAAGGGCTAGTATCCAAAATCTATAAAGAACTTCTGAAACTCAACACCCAAAGAACAAATGATCCAATCAAGAAATGAGCAGAAGACATGAACAGACATTTTTCCAAAGAAGACATACAAATGGTCAACAGACACATGGGAAAGTGCTCAACATCGCTTGGCATCAGGGAAATCCAAATCAAAACCTCAATGAGATACCACCTCACACCAGTCAGAATGGCTAAAATTTACAAGTCAGGAAAAGACAGATGTTGGTGGGGATGCAGAGAAAGGGGAACCCTCCTACACTGTTGGTGGGAATGCAAGCTGGTGCAGCCACTCTGGAAAACAGTATGCAGGTTCCTCAAAAAGTTGAAAATAGAACTACCATATGATCCAACAATTGCACTACTGGGTATTTACCCCAAAGATACAAATGTAGGGATCCGAAGGGGTACGTGCACCCCGATGTTTATAGTGGCAATGTCCACAATAGCCAAACTGTGGAAAGAGCCAAGATATCCATTGACAGATTGGATAAAGAAGATGTGGTATACATATACAATGGAATATTATGCAGCCATCAAAAGGAATGAGATCTTGCCATTTGCAACGACGTGGATGGAACTGGAGGGTATTATGCTGAGCAAAATAGGTCAATCACAGAAAGACATGTATCATATGACCTGACTAATACAAGGAATTCTTAATCTCAGGAAACAAACTGAGAGTTGCTGAAGTGTTGGGGGGTGGGAGGGATGGGGTGGCTGGGTGATAGACATTGGGGAAGGTGTGTGCTATGGTGAGCACTGTGAATTGTGAAAGACTGTTGAATTACAGACCTGTACCTCTGAAACAAAGAATACATTATATGTTAAAAAAAAAAAAAAAAAAAGAAGATAGCAGGAAGGGAAGAATGAAGGGGGGGAATCAGAGGGGGAGACGAACCATGAGAGACTATGGACTCTGAGAAACAAACTTAGGGTTCCAGAGGGGAGGGGGTGGGGGGATGGGTTAGCCTGGTGATGGGTATTAAAGAGGGCACGTTCTGCATGGAGCACTGGGTGTTATACGTAAACAATGAATCATGGAACACTACATCAAAAACTAATGATGTAATGTATGGTGATTAACATAATAATAAAAAAATAATAAATGTTAAAAATAAATAAATTTCCCCCAGTGAACAAAAAAAAAAAGAAAGAAAGAAAAAGCAGCACTATCTACCATTGTATCAAAAATATTAGAAATGTAGGGATGAACTTAACAAGACCTATTCATTTAACACTCCAGAACACTGCTGAAAATAATTAAGGAGGATATACATAAATGGAAAGATATGCCTTGTTCATGGATCAGAAGACTCAATATTGTGAAGCTCTCAATTCTACCTCAGATTATCTCTAGATTCAATAAAAATGATATTAAAATCCTAGCAGGCCTTCTTCTAAAATGTATATGGAAATGCAGGGCCAGAACTAAGCTGAGGTGCTTGCACAAGCTTGAGGGTGAGTTCCCTCTTAAATTTTGTGCCTTAGGTGCCTTGCTTGACTCATCCCAGTCCCAGCCCTATGAAAATGTGAAGGATGTAGAAGGGTAAAGGCAAATTTTTAAAGAAGGAAAAGGTAGAAAACTTTCTCCACTTGATTTCAAGACTAACCAGAAAGCTACAGTTATAAAGACAGTGTGGCGCTGGTGTGAAGATAGACATATAGGTCAATGAAACAGAAGAGAGAATCTAGGATAGATCCAAACATTGAAGGCCAATTGATATTCGACAAATGATCCAAAGGGGAAAGAAGATTATTTTCAACAAATGGTGCTGGAACAATTAAATATTCATGCACAGAAATAAATCAAAATAAAGCAAAAATTAGCCTTAACCCTTACCTCACACCATATACAAAAATTAACCATCAATCTATGTAACAACATGAATGCATCTCAAAATTATGCTGAGTGAAAAAAGCTACACAGAAGACAAGTATGTACTGTATGATTCCATTAATATAAAGTCCTAGAAAATGCAAAGTAATATACACTGACAGAAAACGGATCAGAGATTACCTGGGATTGGGTGGAGAGAGAGAAACTGGTTACATGGGGACATGAAAAATCTTTTGTGGGTAATAGAAAGGTGCATTATTATGCCTGTGGTGATAGTTTCACAAGTGTATATGTCAAAACTCCAAATCAGGGCGCCTGGGTGGCTCAGTCGGTTAAGCGTCTGCCTTCGGCTCAGGTCATGATCCCAGTGTCCTGGGATCGAGTCCTGTATTGGGCTCCCAGCTCAGTGGGGAGCCTGCTTCTCCCTCTGCTTGCTGCTCCCCCTGCTTGTACTCTCTCTCTGTCAAATAAATAAATAAAATCTTAAAAAGAAAAACCCTCCAAATCATAACCCATCAAATTGTACAGTATTTTTAATGTCAATTATGCTTTATATTAATATTTTAATATTCTCACCCACAAGGAGGCTATAAACAACAACAACCACCACCACAACAACAACCAGAAGAGTCAAAATTGAGGGAAAGAGGATTTAGTGAGGAACATTTCTTTGAGGGGGAAGGAGAACATGGACATGATTCCACTCCCCATAAGAGAAAGGAGGGTGCCTGCTCCCTCACTGCAAGTCTTCTTGGAGGGGCTTCCCTGGGGCCATTGATGAATCCCACAAAACAGAGCCAGGGCCTTACACAAGATTCTCTGGGTCGCATCATAAAAACTACTTTATGTGCCTTCTATGTGCCCATTGACACTGGGTCCTTCTATTGGATACAAATTAGAGAAAGTTTCAGCAATTTTTTGTGTATTATCTAAGGTTAATAGAAAATTCTATGTCACTTTAAGATGTAAAACCCAGTATTGATTCAGGAATTAAAATGATCTAATCCAATATAAGAATTGGAAGATTTATTTCTTTGGTGCAGAAATGTTGACCCTTAAAAGACATAAATGAACATGTATCTCCCTTTAAGATAGGAATGGGCTGGCCACATTGAACAAGATCAATATGAGCTTGGGGCGCCTGGGTGGCACTTAACCAAGGGTGGCACCTTGGTTAAGCGTCCAACTATTGGATTCAGCTCAGGTCACGGTCTCGTGGTTGTGGGACCAAGCCCCACATTGGGCTGTGCCAGTATGGAATCAGCTCAGATTCTCTCTCCCTCTCCCTCTCATTCACTCTCTCTCTCAAATAAATAAATAAATAAAATCTTTAAAAAAAATCAATGTGAACTTAAAATTCCAACTTGTCTTTATTTGGTTGTGATACCTTAGACCTTTCCTGACCCTCAAGTTTGTAATCTTGACTCCAGTGTTAGTAATATCTCTCTCAGAAGGTCATTGTAAGGATCCAGTCACATGACAAAAGATGAATACATCTGCACAAAGGACATAAGCAACTAAGTCACAAAATTAGAAACAGGTATGATAAAAAAATAAATGTTCAAAGTGTTTGGCTTGACTAATAAGCAAAGAAATACAAATTAGCACAATGCAGTGAGCCTTTTTATCTATAATATTGGTAAAGAAGAAAAACGATTATATTCATGTTCACAGACACATGAGTGGGATGAGACAGAGCACTCTGATAAAAGGGGCTCAGGCTCCTTGAGAGTTCCCATACTTTGAAACAATATTTTTACCATCACTAGGAATCAGAAACACATCAGATCCAGGTAGAAGTATGTCAATTGCAGCATTATTTACAACAGCATTAACTAACCTAAGTTTCCAAAAATGGAGAAGATTTGCATAAATTATGATTCCTCCAAATGACAGACTACTATAAGACCATTAAATATTATTCCAAATGCTAGCTATTGACATGATAAAATGTGAATTATACATTATTAATTGAAAGCAGGATACAAAGCCGAACATAACAGAGAAACCTCAATTTGGCAAAATAAACTACATATATAAGGCTATTGGAAAGGATAATTCATTAGTATATTAATCTATCTTCTGTTTTACTATTGTAGAAGAATCAGAAAAAAACAAAGCAATTTTCCACTGCTTTCCTTCTATCCCTGTCTCTCTCTCCCTACCATGCATGTGCTCACATACACACACAGAAGCAAGCCACACTCTGTGCTCTAGGAAGTTTGTGCTCTTGTTTCTCCCAAGATATTTTCCTTCAACAAATACGTGAACTTGCAATGATGTTGGCTGGAAGCTTTTGTGGCTTAGAGGATGGGAGTGGTCAAATTGGCTTGAGCCCGGAAGCTTCACGTTGAGATGGAAAGGAGACAGAAGAGGGGTTTGTGGGTCTACCCATCCCCTCATACACATTAATCCAAGGTAGGGTGTCAGAGAGGAGTAGCTGGTAGTCATTTAAGAAGGCTGAGCCCAATGCGTGGGGTCTTTCAGGCACAGAAAGGGGGAAAAAATCACCATGCCCAGGCTTGAGACCCAAAGTGTGTTGGAACTTCCTGAGTATCTATCTACAGAGATTTTCCATGATTGATCCTGACAGTGCAAAATCCAGGGACCTTTGCACAACCTTTGTAAGGGCAAGGAGGAAGATATCCTGTTACAAATGGGTTCAAATTTCTTGATTTGAAATTTCTCACTTTGAATGGGTTCTCAAATTGCTTTCAAAATCCTTTTAAATGGGATTTCATGGATAAATATCATTTGTTTTGAAATAATGTCTATAAAGCATCCAAAGCAGGGCCTGGCACTCAGCAGGTACTCAAATGTAAGTTTCCCTGCTTTTGAAGGCAACCACTGGGCTCACTGTTCTTGCAATGCCCCAGAGCAAACAAGCAGAGATCTAAGGGTAGGGAGGAGGTCATTAGGACCCCCACTGGCCTCATAAGGTGGGCTCTTCAGCAATTCTTGCCCAGGAGCCCCACTCTGCACCTGACCAGGGAGGGGCGCCGGGCACCACAGTGGCAGCCCCTGACTCCTCAGCCCCTCATCACCTCTGCAGCCAAGCCAGTCTGCAAGGCTGCAGGAAACTGCATCCTAGTTCTGATCACTGACAAGTAAAGGGTTTCTTCACTCCCCTTTCTGAAGTTGGACAATATTCATTTGGGATGCTTCAACCACCTCTAAGAGACGGCCCAAGTGCACAGAACATCCTCTGGTTTGAGACAGTGGGAAAAATAACCAAAGCCAAGCCTCTGGTCTCTATGAGCCCTCAAACATTATTTAAGACACTTCACAAGAAGTTTTGGTGGTCTGAATTGTCTCCGGCCTCCACCTCTGCTTCCACGCTCCAGTTTTGAGAGCACGCTCCTCGGGAGCCCCGCCAGGGGCCTGCGAGCCCCGCATGCTGAGCACAGGCAGCAGCCCTTTGTGTGCACGCATGCGTGCACGTGTTTCCTTCTCGCCTCTCCGTGAGTTACATGGTGATTATCCAGCCTGGCAAAGGAGGTGTAATAACAGGGTAGAAGGCACAGATAATAGGATCTTTCTGGCACAAGTAGTGAGTTCATCGGAATCCATCAGAACCCATTTGTGGGAAAAGCAATGGATAGGAATGCACAAGGGTAAACACTAACCTTTAGTTTTCAGATACATTTGCTACATGTGGTAATTAAAGCTATTTTTAAAACTCCCTAAGTGTCAGCACTCCCTTTACCAAGGAACCTTCTGTCAAAACTCGGCAAAACGACAATATACTTGTTTGGGACAGTTGGCTCACATCTAAAACATGGAGTCTGATTCCATGTCAATGGTAAAAATCGGGCTGAGTTGTTCTGTCTGCAGGGAGCTTGAACTTGGTTGCAAATTGCAGAGGATCTAGAGTGGCCCCTACAAGCATTGCCTAGCTGCTATAGGTTAGTGATCCACAAGCACATGTTTCTCACCCATGATACCATAAACTCTCTGAGGGTGAGGAGCATATCTCGCAAATGTGCATGAGCATCCCCAGTGCCTCACAGGTGTTCAGTACATGTATGATAAATGAATTACAGATTGTCAAGAATTGCAAATCCTGGTAGGGAGACAGGACATGGGGGAAGAAGCTAAGGACCACTGAAGAATCACAGCCTGAGTTCTCTGGGGTATCGGAAAAAAGAAAGGTATGGAAGAAATTCATAGGTTTTGCAAGGTGAGGGGAGAGTAATTTGGGCGGAGGCTTAAAGGATGCATAGGAGTTTGAAAGGGAGAACTAGGGCCCCAGCAACCCCAACACACAGAAATATTACAATTCAGGTTCACCTCAATGATGAGTCAAACCATGTCTCCATCCCCTGGCACTCCTCATAAAAGACATGCACTGACCTGTTACATATTTCCTTGATTAAATTCCGAAGATGAACTTTTCCACAGGACATTAGTGATTCGTTAAGAGGAACTATCCCTCCAAGGGTGCTTGCTATATGCCAGACCCCTGTGATGGGTCACTTCAGGTGAGTTTTCTCATTTAATCTTCACACCTGTCCTAAGAGGTAGCTATAGGGAACCCTATTGAGCAGATGAAGGAAACAAGGTTCAAGGAAGGAAGTAGAACAGTTTGCCTGCCCAGAGTCAAAGAAGTATCCATGGTGACTGATCTAAAACACAGTGGTACATCACTGCTCTCTAATATTGTCCCAAACCCATCTGTGCAGCTCCAAGTACCCTTCCCATGGGGCTTTGAAAAGGGCCAAAGTATGATGTCATACAATGACAATTCCCTCATATATCTGTCACTATAAGTGTTAAATTTCACAGATTCCTTTTGGGCTGAGAAAGGAAAATAGATACATTCTGAGTGGAGAGTGGAAGTACATTTCTAGTAAATATGGTTTGTTCCCTTCAAATACTACTCATGTGACATGTATTAGCTTAATCGTGTGGGCTTTTGTAGGGGACTTTCATCATTTCCACAGAAGGTCTAAGAAAACAAGGTAGTAATATGTAAAATCACCTAAAGGGAAGAACTCTAATAATAAATAATAAACGTTTCATAATAAGACTTTCCATAACAACAATATCACCACTTTCAAATGATGAAAACATTCGAATATTACTGGTATTCAGTCATGTAGTCATGTATTTAGTGTTTAGTTAGTGCTAAGTATGAAGGGGAAAGGTAAGAGAGAGGCAGCATGGCAGAGGGTATATATTTCTTAAATTTGGAGTCACCCACACCTAAGTTCAAATCCTGACTCTGCCACTTCCTAAGCGACATTGAAAAGTCAATCCATCTCTTTGAGCCTCTGTTTCCTTATCTGTAAAATGGAATAATAAACGTTGAAGTACCTGGGGACTTGGTCCTCCAACTCCATCCCACCTTTAACCCCCTATGTCATCACATCCTCATGACAGCAGCACTCGACATCAGTGGTCTCTCCCTCCCCCTAGAAATGGTTTCTTCAGGGGCACCTGGGTGGCACAGTCGGTTAAGCCTCCAACTCTTGATTTCAGCTCAGGTCATGATCTCAGGGTCGTGAGATCAAGCCCCACATTGGGCTCCATGCTCAGTGCAGGGTCTGCTTGAGATTCTCTCTCCCTCTCCCTCTGCCCCTCCTGCTTGTGCTCTCTCTCTCTTTCTCAAATAAAGAAAATCTTTCTAAAAAAAGGGAGGAAGGGAGGGAGGGAGGGAGGGAGGGAGGGTTTCTTCATTTAGCTTCCAGGTAAAGAAACCATACCTACTAATCATATCAATACTCACATTAAATGAATTTATGTAAGCACTGCAATTAAAAGGCCGAGTGTTATAATAGATAAAATAGCAAGATCCAAGTATGAATGGCCTTCAAGAAACATGCTGTATTTTAAATACAAAGAAACAAGTAGGTTAAAAGTAAAAGAATGGAAAAAGATATATTAGGCTAACACTAGTCAAAATAAATCTGTAATAGCTGCAGTAACATCAAATTATATTTCAGAGTGGAGAACATTTCAGAGCAGAAGGATAAAGAAGGTCATTTTGTAATGATAACAGATCAATTAATCAACAAGACATAAAATCCTAAACATTTATGCCTCTTGTAACAAAGCTTCAAAATACATTAAGCAACAATGGATAAAACTGCAAGGAGAAACAGGCAAATTCACAATTAAAGTTGAATATTTTGATACTCCTCTCTCAATAACTGATAGAACAAATAGACAAAAAATCATCAAGGATACAAAAGACATAAACAACCCTACCAACTAAATTGACCTAACTGACATTTATAGAACATTTCACATAACAACAATAGATAACACATCTTTTTCAAGTGCACATAAAAAAAGACATTTATCAAGAAAGACAATATACTAGACTATCAAATAAGTCTCAATAAACTTTAAAAGATGCAAGTAATAGAAACTATGTTCTTTGACAACAATGAAACTGAATTAAAAATCAATAAGAGAAAGATCCTTTAAAAATCCCCAAATATTTAGAAACTAAATAACATACTTCTAAACAACCCATGGGCCAAAGAAGAAATCAAAAGGTAATACAGAAAATATTTTAAACTGAATAACAATGAAAACACAACATAGCAAAATCTGGGGGATGCCATTAAATCACTTGAGGGGAAGTTAATAGCACTAAAGAAAAAGTCCTCAAATCGATGATCTCAGCTTCCCCACCCTAAGAAAAATATAGATGTAGATGACAAGTAGATGCATGAAAAGATGCTCAGTATCATTAGTCCTTAGGGCAATTAAAATTACAATCATAATGAGGTACCATTACACACCAGTCCAATGGCTAATATCAAAAGCCTGATCAAACCAACTACTTAACACAATGTGGGGCAATTGGAATTCTCACACAACTTGAAAGTTTCTTAAAAAGTTAAACATACATCTACCATATGGCCCAGCAATTCCACTTGTAAATATGTACCCAAGAAAAATGAAAGCATCTGTCCATACAAAGGCTTGTACATGAACATCCATAACAGCCTTATTTGTAATCACTAAAAATCTAGAACCCCAATGTCCATCGATGAGCAAAGAGATATTCAAATTGTGATGCATCCATACATGCAGATACCCCTCATCAATTAAAAAAAAAAAAAAAAGACCTACTGGTATACATTGCAAAATGGGTGAATCTCAAAATAATTATCTGGATGGAAATAGCCACAGCAAAACAGAAAAAAAGAGTACATACTGTACGATTCCATTAATGTAAAACTCTAGAAAATATGAATAATCTATAGTGCCGGAAACAGATCAGTAATTGCCTGGAGAGTGAGAGAAGACGGGGCTGGGGGTGGGATTACCAAGGGGCACAAGAATACTTTTTGGGTCATGGACACGTTCACTGTCTTCCTTGTTGTCACAGTTCATAGGTGCACTCATATGTCAAACGTCAACTGTACATTAAATATGTGCATTTATTGTATGTGAATGAAACCTCAATAAAGCTGTAAAGTTTTAAGTAAAAAAAAAAAAAATAGATGAAGAGCGTGATGCTCAAAACACAGTGCCTGGATCTGCAATGTCTGATAAATGGTGACTCCTATTCTCTGCTCTGGATTTCCAGCTGGGGCTACAGAGGTGGGTAGGACGTGGTCCCTGTCCCCCAGGGCTCCTCAGTGGGGCTGAGGAGACAAACAAGCAGCTCAATTACAACAAACATAATTGGTTTGGAGTGTTACTAAATTAAATTTGTAGACAGTAAATGGTACAGGGACTTAATATCCAAACAGAATTGGAGTCTTCAAAATGAAAGGAAGGAAAAAAAATAAATCTTTTCCTGACCTCTCTCTGTGTCCCAAATAGAGATTTCTTAAAGCTATTTGATTCTGCATTCATATCATGGTCTTTTTTCTTGTTTTCTTCAATTAGTGCATTAGCATTTCTTTCCCCCACATTATTCATGTGTAGCCTAATCTCATTTTCCTGTGCTTTAACTCAGTGTGCGTTTGGGGGTAGGGAAGACATTCATTCTTCTGGACCGTTGACAGAAATCCCCTCTGGGCCAGGCCAAGCTCTGCACCTGGAGGATACTCGCAGTCAGTGATGGTGGCAAACCAGTGAAAGCAATAAGGTGGGGGCTGAGGCCTGAGGGGCAACAACACAAGGGCATTCTGGGCAAAGGCTGGCTGAAGAGGTCCAGACGTTGGGACGACCCTGCGCGTGGGGTGGTGGCGGCCATCTCTTAGGATACACTCAGAGCAGCTCTGCATGACACAAGGTGGCAGGAACGAAGACCAGGGAGGGCTCCTGAGGTCAGCTCCTGAACAACCTCATGAGTCATGTGGAGGAATGAACTCGATCCTGCGGGCCCTGACACTCTACCACCTTCCGATGACCTATTCAAGCGCAGAGGGGAGCACATGACGAGAAAAAGCGCAGAGCGCGTTTGGACCAAATGCCTATGTGGCAGTGCGCACAGCCTCACCCTCGGAAAGCACGGCCTGCCTCCAAGACCGAACATGCCTGCAGGAGACACCTGTTCCTCACTCTTCACCTCGAACTTAGCCACCCTCTTTGATCACAGAAGCCTTTTTCCACAAAGCACCTACAAATTAGCAGAGCATATGTTCCCAAACGCAATTTGGAGACTGCTGTAGGAAGCCCGCCAGCATTTCTCCCTGCCCTTCTCCCTGGCTGCTCTGCTGTTGGCTAATGGCCTGGACCGGGGCTGAGGGGAGCATGCATGCGCCTCAGAGGAAGAGCCTGTGCCCCCAAGGGACTCGCAAGCACAGGGAAAGGGGGTGCAGGGAATAGGGGTGCTGACAGCTGTGGCTCACAGAGCAGGATGATGGCTTTCTGAGTCTGTGAAGGATTGGGATGGTTATAAATGCTCTTCTCCCGCGTGTAGCCAGTTAGACAAGCAGAGGCAAGGTGAGAAGCAGGAGGTAGACCAGCAGCAGGAGCCTTAACACAGCACATCTGGTGTGTGAGTCCCTCGTGCTGGGAACTCTAGGAAGCCTCACAGAAAGGAGGTCCACTTATAGCCTGCTCAGGGAGTCCGGCACATGCTCCAAGCCCCCAACACACCATAGCTGGGCCAAGGAGGGCACGACGATAGGAGAATGCATAATGGGGAGATCCAGGAAGACCTTTTGGCAAAGGAGAGGTTTAGCAGACCCCTGCAGGAAAGGTAAGTCCTTGGCAATCAGCGATTCAGGAAGAGCATGCCAGGTAGAAAGGGAAATCCTGGCAAAGGCCAGAGCCAGGACAGGAAAATAAATATAGGAAACAAGTCACTCATCTGCTTGCAGGGATGAGCCACAGGAGAGTGAGCAGAAGGGTAAGAAGTAAATGAAGGCACATAGGTGTGGTCAGGGTCATCCTGGACGGGTTCTGAGGCAGGGCCCACGATGTTGGCTTTTCTCCACTGAATAGGGAGCCAAGCAGAAGATGCCAAGGGTGCACTGGCTCCTGGGACTGGAACACTGAGAACCAGATTTGGGGGGATGATGAGTTCAAGTGGCCCCTCCACCCCTGAGCCTCGAGTTTAATTGTTGCCTTTGTCTTTCTTCGAAGGCCTCCTGGGAAATGCTCTTCAAAGGAACGTGCTCTACCCTAAGTATATTGACCTGCCCTCAACCAAACCTTTCTAAGAACCTACTCTTTGCATGGGGCACCTGGGTATTCAGTGACAAGCTGAATTCTGACCGTGTCTTCAAGGGACTCATGACCTAGTGGCCACCTTGATTAGTGGTTCACTCTGCTTTCCACAAGTTCTTTCAAATCTCCACCCTCCTCCAAGCTAACATATAATTTAACCAATCAATGAAAATATAGTTTATACCCAAAAGCACAACTGCTTGCCGGTGTCCCCACAGTCAAACCTGGAGACCTGCAGAAACTAGACACTGTCAGTGAGGCTCATATACTCACAAGCCTTTCTCCGCATCCAATTTCCCCTTCTCCAAGTGAAACAGACCTCAAATATATAACACCAATATTCACCAGTGAAGGGGTAGATATATTAAGAAAACCACCCCATTAAGGAAAAAAAAAACAAAAGCCTGTGCCTTTGAATGTTTATCTTGAATCCAGGAAAACACATTAAGCAAGTCAGATACAGAGGGAGAAACTGGAGGACAGAGTCTGTGAGGAATGAGAGAAGCAGGGGCTGGACCACAAGGCAGGCTTCCCTGGGGAAAGATGTGGGACAAAGAAGCACAAACCTGAGCCTGTCAGACAAACTGAACTTCCTCCAGAGAAGTGGGGAGCAGCTCAGGAAATGAGAAGATGGGGCCCCAGTATAGTTGTTGAATTCTGGAGACCATGTTGGAACCACCAAATGCCTTCCCCTGCTTCTCTTCTTCCCGCCTTATTTTATCTATCACGTACGACAAACAGAAAAGCAACTGGGAACTTTGTCTGTGGCTCTGTATTTAGATAGAGCCCAGAATGATATAACTATCATGAGAAAAACAGGACTTTTGTTTCCACTGGGGCTAGACTGTAACAGGAAACAGCAGTTCTGAATGTGGCTGGATCCCAAGGGTAAGTCTACATGCAATTAAGAGAACATCTTGTTCATTAATCAGAGGCCACACTGAGGTCCAAGGGTCCAAGCTTTATAGGAGGACCTACCTTCAGATCATAGACTTCCAGAACATCCATGAGCTGACACAAAAGCCAAGAGTATCTCCATCAGTGTGCATACCTGAGCCCTACTTACTGGCCTTACAGAATCAGACCCCGCCATTGGTTAAGGATCTTTGTCAGGGCCACATGCATGATGATGTCCTTTGGCAGAAAGGGCTTTGGAGTCAGACAGTCTCCATACAGAGTCCCAAATGCACCATTTAATAATTGTATGACCTTGGGCAAATGACTTAACCTCTTTAGCCTGCCATTTCCCATCCATAAAATGGGGATGATAATAACTGTCATACAGAGTTGCCACTGAGGACAAAGGGTGGTGCCAAATATAAAATGCCCCGACAAGTGCCTGGCACGTAATGGGCGATCAAGATATAGTAGGTGATACCCTTCATTCTCAAGAGGAAGAGCCTCCCCATAGAAAAGGAAGCCGAGAAGTAGGGGAGGTCACTTCAGGGGAGTCACACAGACATCCTCTTGGGTGAAGCTGTTCCAGTGTGGCCGACAGCCATGTCCACACCCGACCCTTCCTGGTGACCCTTCCTGGGGTCCAGCTGCCCCAGCAATGCCCTTGGGGGCACTTCACCACTAGCCCATGCTGAAGTTACCCACAGCCCTAAAGAAGGAATCAGGAGGGACAGAGGGCCCTGGAGTGGGTCAGATGCAGGGGAGGAAAAAAGATACAGGGCAGAAACGTAAAAACAGAGCCCTTTTTGACGGCAGGCAACAGAGAAACACTGGGTATCCAGTTTGGCGGAGTCTCCATAAAACTGAAGCCAGGCCAGACATTTGCCTTAAGGGGCACATGGAAGGCAACCCTTCTCTGGAACAAAGGAAACCAGACTTTGAGAAACCTGGAGAGAAGCTGACGAAGCCCAGAGGATCAAAACTTCCCAAGGACCCAGGAGCACTCCACCAGGCTCTGAAGAATAGGGTGGTGGCCATCATGTCTCTCTTAGTTAGCAGCACAACCATCCACAACCTGAGGTAAAAGGACAGTTACCTTGCATGTCTCCAACTGGCCTGGGAAGAGCTAATAAGATGTGAATTTATGGAGGAAAGCCATGAAAAGTGGGCCTTGCAAGAGTTACTATCTGATACTACCTGCACTATTAAAAGAAGCCACCCAAAACTCTTTCAGCCATAGAGCACTGAGCTGATGAAGAAACACACATCATAAAAGAATAAATTACCTACATAATAAACCTTGCATCTTCTCGAATGAGGCCATTAGAAATTGATCAGTTAATTTAGGAGCAGCTGAGGGCCGAAGCCCTGATGAAAGGCGCACCAGGAACCACCTTCTAGAATCAGCTCTGTTAACAGCATGCTGGGGTCCCACAGGCTGCCCTGGTGATGTTTCCTGAATAGGCGTGTGGGCAGAGGGGATTCTTCCAGAAAGCCAGGGCATGTGGCTACAGGCCACTCCCATGTCACATCTGCAGCGTGGAGGCGGCCAGGCCCAGGCACATGGCACTGGTGAAGAGCAGACCAGGCCACAGTGAAAACTCAGTGTTCCCCTTCCTTCCAGGGCCCAAGGCAGTGGGATGGCCTGTCATGGGAGATGCTTTCCATCTACCCCCTTTAAATGGCTACACTGATTCCTGCCCCCACCAGCTGCACATGGGTGTGTGCACACACAGACGCACTCACACGCATGTCCATAGACGCGCTCACACACAGGCTGACACACATCTTCTCACATACACTCTCACACGTGTGCACTCTTCTACATATGCACACTCACACAGCTAAGTAACACACACACACACCTGCAACCTCCTGCTGCACGAAATTCATCCTCCACCATCCCCTCCTCATTCCTCTGCCTCACCCCCTCTGCACCCCGTTTTCTAACCTGCGCTAATCTCTCCAGCCCCTGACCCCTGACTGGCTGCCTCCCCTCACTCTGCACATCCTATGCCGGACACTCCTTCCCTTGGACTTCGGCCTCCTTCACGTACTCCAATCTCGATTCTTCCACTGGTTCCCCCCGCTCCAGGTGAGCATCTTGGCAGGTCAGGTCCAACTCTCTGAACCCCTGTGTTGCATTGTGGGGCCCTGGAATTCACTGCAGCACCCCAGGTCAGAATTGGGCCCCACAGCATCCCCCTGAGCTCTCCCAAGGGGCAGGGGGCTTGGTGCAAGCTGCGCCCCTCGGCATTCTGGGGCTCTTACCTCATTCACAAAGACCCAGTGGCTGTCCTTGGAAGCCAGGTTGGTCTCCACAGCCTGCAGAGAGAAAAAGAAAACAAACATGAATGGAAGCAGGCCAGAAGCTGGCAGACATGCAGAATGATTGCCGAGACGGGGTTTGATAAACATTGCTCTTGGAGATTTTTTTCTTCACAAAACATGCCATCCCCCGGGGTCAGCTCTGGACGCCTTAGCTATAAGACGCATCATTTGAACACCGACATCTGACTTCCTGCTGTTCTTCCAAGCTCTCATGCACCAGCCCTGAGCAAGTTGGCAGCTCCAGTTCCTGCAGGCATCACAGGGCCACCACAGGTGGGGGTCTTCCTCCCTTCTCCTGGAGAACACCTTTCTGGAGGAGAGCTTAGGGGGATGATTCTCATGACTGCCAGAGACTAGAGCATCAGGAATCTGGAACAAGGGATGTATGGCATCTCCTCCAGCCATGCTGAACGACACCTGGGAGGACAGCAGCTCCCAGCTGGGGCTCTGAACTGCCTTCGGTTCTAAAGAACCCACAAAGGACCCATAGAACCGGCTCTTTCTTGTTTCTGGGCAGCGACCCCACCCCATCATTCTCTCTTACAGCACTTTGTTCTATTTCTTGATAGCCCTTGCTATTTCTGTGCTTGAATAGTTAGCAGCTTATCTATTTCGTATCATCTATCTCCTTCACCAAGTTGGGGTCTCCACATTCTTGGGTGGTCACCGTTGTGTCCCAGAACCTTACACTATAACCAGCACAAAGGGTTTAATATACGAATGAAGATTGCTGCCGAATACATGAAGGAAGCGTAAGAGGGCAAGGCAGATAGGACCCTGCTCCTTATTTTGTTTCTCATATGCTTTATGGGTGCTTTTACCCTCCTTTAACTGGAAAGCCAACAGATTGAAAGGAGAGAAGGAACTGATCATTGTCAAGCATGTCCCGTAAGAACTCTCCCAGTTAGCATGTGTCAAGTACTTGAACCTGGAAAGAGCTATCAGATTGTCGTCCTCTTTGTGTGTGTGTGTGTGTATTTTTGTGATCTAATTTTTATCACTCTTTTTATTTGCAAAACTACAGAAAAATAAAAATGTTCAAAATCATCCCATAACCCTGCCCCATTTTTTTAAATGTGCTAAAGTGGTGAAAATGCCCCATTTGTCCCTCCACATTCATCCTCCAGAGGTTGTCTGAGGTGTTCCCTTCTAGAAGGTTGTGGTACGTATCTAGGTACACATATCAGACAGATGTTTCTATTAAACTGGAATCATGAAATACATATCAGGTTACAACTGTCATTTTTTTTTTTTTACTTATCAGTGTATCAAGAATATCTTTCCTCCTCAGTACACAGAGATCTGACTCATTCTTCTTAACCATGAGGCAGAGAGGGGTAAAGAGCCTGCCTGCACCAGCGACCCAGCCATATGTGGGAGCTCGACCATCGCACTGTCGGTGCACAGGTTACTGTTAGAACTTCACCTACACAGAGAATGGATCAGTTTGCTAGCCAACACAACAAGCATGTGGAAAGAGAGCCTTTGGGAGTGCCCCAGCCAGCTCCAGCAGCCCAGTCCTTTACAGATAGCTCCCCCAGGACACTAAGGGTGGACAAAGGGGTCTTTCTGGGCCATCTTTGGTGGGGGGAGGACATGAATTCTTCTTCTCCAGCCCAGAAGTGAGAGGGTGCTGGCCCCTATGAAGACAGATGAGGAGGGGAGTCTGGACTGGGCTGGAAGGGGACTGCCTTCACCGGTTGTCATTTAACCACTCCAGTCTCTGTTCAGCTATAAAAAATAGGTAACGCTTGCATCCTCTTTTCTGCCAATAGCTTCAGTCCTCAATCTCAAGAAGCAGTAAACACAGAAAATGGAATGGCATCCATACCAGTCCCAAGCCTTTCCCACGAAGCAGAGACGGGAAGTGGTCATCCCCACCCTTTGCAGGTTCCACCCTTATTCCTTGGCTCGCCCACATTCTTGGATCCTGGAAATCTTCTCTAGCCACACAAGTCCTCCTCCACATGAACCAGGCCCCCACAAAACCCTCTCTTTCTTAGAATAAGTGAGTTATGTTGAAGAATGCCTAGGCTGCTCCACCCCCTACCCCAGGAAGAAGGCTCCAAGTGTTCTCTCTCCTGTACCTGGAAGAAAGGAGCTCCAGAGATGCCAAGCGCTTGTGGGGCCATGTCCCAAAGATGCTTTCTCCCCATTCTACACACTCCATATACCAGCCCCTCTCCCCAGAAGCTGTGAGGACTTCCAGGCCAGCTGCCCTCTGAGGAACCTCAGACCCTCGGAGGAGGTGAAGGGCGAGCATCTCCGGGTGCAGTCTCAGCCGCCCAGCCCAAAGCCTCGCAACACAGACTTTCAGGAATGTCTTCAGAAGCCTGGAGGCCTGGGGAGGAGGTGTGGGAGGGAGACGTGGACACAGGATGCTCTGAGAACACTCTGCAGCACACTGCTGGGCTCTGGCTTGCCTCCATTCCCAACACCTCAGATTCCCTTAATGCTCACATGGAGGACATCAGTGACACGCTCAACAAATCTGTACAGGAGACAGTGCTGGGAGGGTGTCATAATGTCTCAGAAAGCTAGAACACTGAACTCAATCTAAAGAGACGCAGCTTAACAAGGCTGCGCTCAAAGCCCTACTCTTGGTTTCCAGGAACAGAAGGGCAACTGGGGAGATGAGACTTGGAAGTAACACTGCTGAGTAAAGAACCCTGGAAAGGCAGGGGCTGGGCGTTGACTACTGGGCCACCCCACTGGACGGAGGACACTGCAGACTGGATTTGGTCATGGGGTGGGACAGGGAAAGTAAAGGCGTCTTTAGGCACATGAAGAACCGTCATGTGCGAGAGAGACTGGAATTGCTCTTTGCAGCCTCTGAGTTGATTTAGCACCAAGGTCTCCAGGAATCAGGGAGGGAGGTATCAACTCAATAGAAGACAGAACTTTCTGACTTTCCAGGGGGTTCAAGATGGAATGGGCTGCCTAGGGAGCAGTAAGCTCTCATCGGGAGAACGTGCCCAAGTGGAAGGTGAACAGCATGTCCCTGAAAGGGACTTAAGCATCAGCAGGGAGGTTGACCATGGGTGAGCGGCAGACTCTATCAGGCACAGACATTCTTTTTTTTTTTTTTTTTTTAAATATTTTATTTATTTATTTGACAGAGAGAGACATAGCGAGAGAGGGAACATAAGCAGGGGGAGTAGGAGAGGGAGAAGCAGGCTTCCCCACGGAGCAGGGAGCCCGATGTGGGGCTCGATCCCAGGACCCCGGGATCACGACCCGAGCCGAAGGCAGACGCCTAATGACTGAGCCACCCAGGTGCCCCAGGCACGGACATTCTGAAGCAATGATTTGAAAGTCTGGCTGCATGCAGGAACCTCCTAGGGAGCTTTTAAAAAGCCAGACGTTGGGGCCCCCCTCCTTGGGATCCTGATGCACTGAGAATGGCCGCATGCTTGAGGTGCTGTGTTATTTCAGAGCTTCCACCCCGACTCTTGGCCTCTGCGACTGGGAGCCCTGCTCCAGAATGTTTAGTTCTGTGCATCTTCTGTGCAGGTGAAAGGTCCTCTGTTACCCACAGGAGCCCACAGGGCCGAGGACATGACACAGCTGCCAGGACATCCCAGGGAACAGCTCGGACCCTGGCTCCTCTCAGGAGTTGTCCCACCTGGTCTCAGACTCACACACGAATGATATTGATGGAGAGAATTGATCAGAAAACCCCACAGGACAACTGGCCAACTTTCCTGTCCTACTTTCCTCACCAATTAAGCTCAGCTAATTTGTTAAGCCTCTTTTCCCCACACAGAGATAAATAGTGCTTGGCTGCAGCCTTTTCCAGAGGATGCAATTCACACAGAAGCTGAGCTGGATGGTAAGAAGGAGAAGCTACTGCAGATTTAGAAAGAACACCTCTCTCCCTGCCACTAGTTATTGGAGAGATGCCAGCTCCGTGGGAAGAGCCCTAACCGCTCACAGCCCAGTGGGCAGTGTCCCTCCCAGCGCCTCTAATTCCCTGTCTGAGCGCCATCCTTCCCTCTTCCTCCCCAGCCATGTCTGTGGCAAGTGCAGCCGAGTCCTCTCTTCCGTGGCAGAGCCAGCGGGGCAAGGAAGGTGGGCAGGCAGAGCATATTCGAATCCCAGTTCTGGCACTGCTTAGCTGTGGGCTCCTGGGTGAGCTACTCCACCTCCCTGAGCGGCAGCTCCATGCCTAGAAGGCGTTCGAATGCCGACAGTGCTATGGATGCTCTGCCCACATTCCCCCTGCATTCCATGAGGGTTTGTGAGCACCCTGGCTCCCTGTGTGCCTTCACACCCAACGGCAGACACCCGTGCCTCAGGCCGCTGGAACCTCTGCGCAGCACTCACGGTGCCTGGGAATTTACACCCCTAACCGAGGACTGAGAGTGTCACATATACAAATCCCAGCTGCCCTGTTCCCGGATGGGGACTGCTCCAAGTGTGAGCTCAGCTGGGTCCCGAATCTGTCCATGGGACCGTGCCCACACTGCCTCACTTGCTAGCACGCCCACTCTGGCTTCCTTCATTTCCCTGTCCCACATTCCCACTCCCCTGCTGCCTTTCGTTTTTTTTTTAATTCTCCTGGGAACACTTCTTAATAAATCATTGTCACACAAATCTTTGCCTCAGAGTCTGCTTCTGGGAACCCCACCTGAGACAAACACCTCCCACCCTGGGGTTATCATGGGAATTAAATGAAATTATGTGTGAGGCTCTCGGCCCAGATGGGAGCTCACTATAGATAAGCAGTGAACGTGAAGGTCCTCCCCATTCCTTCCACTCGAGTCTCCAGCCTGGTCATCATTCAGTGGTCTCTTCAATGTGCAGATGTGCATAGTCTCATCCGCTCCTTCCTTCACTCAACAGACTGTGCCTGCCACACACCAGCTATTGTCCTAAGTTTCCGGAATGCAGGTGTGAGCCAGGAGCCTCATCCATGCCATCATAGAGCCAACAGTACCTAGACGACCGACAATAAACAACATGGCCACTGTGATGAGCGCAGTCTCCTCCAGGAGTCCACAGACCCTTCAAGGCAGCACAATGTGGGGCTTCCCTTCACCTTGGCGCCGCTGTAGCCCACTGCTCTGTGGCACTAGCAGCAACAGCAGAAAAGCATTGAGCTAACGAGGCAGATAAAGGGCAGCCCTGCCTTCCATGGGGAGGAAGGGAGTGGAGCCGGCTTCTGCTCGGGGTGGGCTTCCAGCCACTCGCCTCCAGCAAGTAGGGAGGCTGCATTCCTGCAGTTGGGTTTCTCTGCTGGAGCTGGGCACCATGGCTGTGGGACAACCCTCAAAATAATGCAGTGGCAGGTGATAGAGCCCTGTGCCTCTGTAGGAGCTCCACCTAGACCCTGCGGGAGGTGGGAACCATGTGTTGGTGAACCCAAAGGGCCCCTGCACTGGCAGCCCTGGTTAAGTTCCTGCTGTGAGTCTTGCAAGGCTTTGCCAAACCATCAGTGACCGACTTCCCAGCTTTCATGGTCCAGCAGTAGATTGGCCAACATAGAGCTTTTAGAAGAAGAGCTAAGAAGGTGGAAACTTCCAAAGGCTCATGCTGACTCCTGTTTGAGCCCCTCTCCAATCGCAGACTCAAGGAGCTTACTGTGGTATGTAGCCCATAGAAAGGGCTTGGATGGTGGACACAGATCACCAGTGGTGAGGCAGAGCTAGGTGTCTTCACTTGTCCTGACACCCATACGCCACCACACTGTCATAGCTAGGCAGCTGTTAGGGAAGTGGAAGGCAGCTGTCCTTCCCAGACCTGGGGAAGGGAATATGTCCCCTTGTCCAGGAGCAGCAACCGCTGCCTGGACCTCAGGCCAATTACAGGTTTCCCACAGCTAACTGCATCAACAGAGCTGGAATGTAAGTGACACAGGACACTAACAGGCCATCCTGCAGGCTCCCCTGGGGCCAGGGGATATTTGGATCCTGTCCTGGCTCCTCAGCCACCCTGATTCCACAGTTTCCATAGAGAAGTAGATGCAGAACAAAGCCCAGCTCCTGGCTCCCCAAAGCTCTAGACAGAAAGCAGCCCCTAGCGCTGATGTGAATGGTAGATGCAGGGTGGCTCGCCTGGACAGGGCGGGAGAGGCCCTTTGGCCATATGGAGGTGGAGATCAGCTCTAATATCCAAACGCCTAAAAGGAGGCCGAGAAGACTGGTTCTACGGGGCTGCAGGAAGGACCTCCAGCCTGGTCCCCTGCCTCTGTGTTCTCCGCCTTTCACCCAGGACCAAGTCTGAGCCATCTCCTTTGATCAAGCACCCCTCCAGACACTTCAATACTCTATCTTTCCCACTTCACAACACACACACCTCCCTTGACTCACACAGCCTACTGAGTCAGGCAGAGTTCTCCTCCCCATCCCACGGATGGGGAGCCGGGACCTAGATCTGGCCTCGTAGCTCACACAGGGCCCTCCGCTAGTACTTGGCAGGAGCTGGATTTGAACCCGGTCTGTCTGTCTGCAAAGCTTGAGTTCTTTTCCCTCGGTCATGCTGTTTCTCAAAAGGCCTCAACAGCTGTCAGGGCAAGCATGCGAGCCTTTGGGCCTGGGCCCGGCCCCTGGCAATGGGGACAAAATAATCTTTTTTCTCATAGCGGAGAAAACACCGTGACGGGCAACAGTGCCTTCCTTCTCCGGGTTAACTTGTTCTCATCAGCCTCAGACCATTATGCCTCTTGCATTTCTTAAGTATGAGTTCATTTCACTTTATCTTGGCCTAAAGGAATCATAAATGGAGTGGAAAAAAACCTCTACATGGAAGCCTTCCAGCAGGATCGCTGAGTGCAAATGCCACCAATTATTTATGTATGTGTTAATTGTTGGCCACTTCTCTAGGCACCCCCCAACACTGGGAGCCCGAGATAATGAAAACTTGTCGACAATTAGCATCTTTTTAAAATCCCAACTCATAACATTTCAGTGCATTCCCTCCATGGAGCGCAGACCCTGGCCTTTTCCCAAGGATGGCTAGTGTGCTAACTTTAAAGACCCACTGCTGCCTTTGCAACAGCATGCTATTGAGGAACAATTCTCTCTGTAAAATGTCATGCCTCTGGAGTGTGAGGGAGTGCGGTTCGCCCCATCTGCAAAGAAGGGGAGTAACTGGCTACAAGACTATGGATGATCCAGGAGCCCAGAAGCCCTTTTACAAGGAAATCAGCAAAGCAACCGCCATGATCAGGGCCCCAAGCTCAAGAAGCGATAGCACAGAAGTATGAGGAAACCCATAAATGACAGCCATCACTTCTGGCCACTCTGGGCTTCCCAGAGGCCTGCCTCCTCAAGAAAAGGGCCTGAGAGTCTGGCCCAGCTGCTTCTTCTGTTTACCTTAGCCTTGTCTCCAGAACTTCTTAGGGCCTCGCTCTCACTGGAAAACTGCCTTAATGTTCTCCCCAGGTCGACGGCTCCTACTGCTGGCCCCGTCCTTACTCCTAGGTCCCATTGGTAATTTTGAACCATATGTGGGTTTCTCTTCCAATTTCTTGTCCCAGGCCCTTCCCAGGAAACAGCCCCTCCTGACCCGGCATCCATTATGTGTCCCCACCTCACCCACCACTCTGCTGAAGCTTCCTTGAAGCCCAGGAACAGGAACCACAGTCACCTGAGCACACGGACGGGCTGCTTAGCATGTGTGTGTCGTGGGCAGGGTGGCTGGCGGAGGATGGTGGAGACAAGGCCACACAAGGCCATCTGGGGAAGAAAGCGTGGCAGAGTTCAGCTTTAGCTTCCAAACACAGCTCCGGGGGACACTAAGAGGGCCTTTGCCGAGGGAAATCTGAGCCTGCTGTTGGGAGTTCAGGGAAGGTGCTGGCTAGAAAAGGCTGGAGGGAAGGGCTGCCAGTAGACTGGGCACAATTGCTGGCACTTTCTGAAACACCTCCTCTACTCAGACCCTGAGTGAAGCCCTCTACACACGACACCCCAGTGAGTCCTCATAATGAGCTGCTGAAACAGGCTTCTGATCTGAGCAGACAGATGCGGAGACTTGCCCAAAGGCTCCCCACAAGTCAGTGTCACCGAGGCACACGACCAGCCCCCCTCTAGTGTATCATGCCAACTTGAAGACAAACGCATTCCGGTCACTTCTGGGGATCTTTCACACAAATGCAAGAGCCAAGCTGAAAGGCAATGCAGATAGTGATGAGGCCTAGATAGTAAATCTGGGAAGTCACAGGGGCTTCTGCGAAGCCGGGTCCTAGATTCTGCAGTTTCCTGCCAGCACCACCCCACCCCCACCCCCACCCTTCCAAACCCCTGGATCAGGCAGGTCCTCTGGTTGTCTATGAGGAAGAGCCTCCAGTCCCTCACTATGGCCTAAGGCCTGATCTAGATACCATGCAGCCCCTTCCCCACATAGCACCTGGCAGACAACGACCTTTGGAAAGATGTCTTTGGAATCAACAAATGGGTGGATCCACACTCCTGCATATTTCCCTGATGCTGAGAATAACAAAGGCCAGGGACCTAAAAAGGAAGCCCCAAATAGTCAGAAGGTGTACTGACATACAGGTACTCTTTCCTTTGCCTTCCCTTGGTACTGCCTTCACAGAAACCCATGCATACAGGACCTGTGTCCTTGTTTTGCCCAGCTTGGATATGCACTTGATTTTTGGTTAACACTGTTCTGTGCAAAGTACTGCCTGTATTTGAAAATAGCACACTTTTGCTACACGTCTGAGAGAAGGTGAAATGAAACAAAGTGAACTTGAAAGGTGGATAAATGCAAGACATGGTGACCTTTGGAAGCTGATGGAAACATGATCAAATTTTAGAGCTTTGCTATGGGGATATAATTGTGTCTTCATTTGTGCTGAGTGCCGGAACTCCTGATGCAAGCTCCCATATATTCTGCTTAACAACACAGTAAGTTCTGGACTAGTCTGGTCAATCAGCGGCATTTTAAAAGATATTACCGTAACACTGGAGAGAGGGTATTCATCTTTAGGTGGTTTTTTTTTTTTTTATATACTGGCTTTGATCTCAGACAAACTATTATGTTGCTATGAAAAAAAAAAAAAGAAAGCATAATTGACTAAACACATGTAAAAATCTGATAGAACTGAACAATTTTTCGTCAATCATTAGACCTCCCTGGCCTCAGTCCTCGCTGTTTACCAAGTTTGAGATAAACAGCTCTTTCAAGCCGCCTTCCCACTCTGCGCGGAGGGCAGGAGTGCCAGCCCACAGCCTCCGGGGATGAAGATTCATTACGGATCATTTGTGGATCCTTCAGATGAAATAGAGACAGGTTCCAGGGCTGTGCTGGAAGTGCAATTTACTGTAATAAAAAGTGAGAATATGCTACATGTGGACAATTTATGAGGAAACGTTAATATCAGCAGAAAAATGAAATGAAGTCTGCTCACAGGCACGACCTGTTTAATAAGAGCAACTCGGAGAAGTAAAGCCAGGCACTGCCGATGAGTAGCAACTGATGGATACTCGGATTTTAATAAATGGTCCATAATTTCCCTGCCATCTGGAGGGCACGGCCGCCAAATAAGGCCCTCCGCGTTCTACCTACTCTCACAGACACCCAGGCTTTGTCCTGCTGGGAGGCGATGGGAGCCGGCTTTTCTATCAGATCTTGTCTCATGAAGAAAGGCGTGCCCACCATTGCCCGCGTGGACACTACCACACAATTCCTTTTGAGGACCGAGATGTACAATAGAACAGATCACTTCTGAGCGTATTTACGCTCTGGTTTGGCGAGAAGAGTGGCCAGCCTCTGCAGCGGGCTGTGAACAATCTCATGACGCGGGTCCCCCAGAGGCCAAGGGACGCAGCTCTTGGGTGGCAGATGGCCGCGCTGAGCCATTTCTCATACAGCCAGCTGTTCTGCTCCAGCTTCAAGTGATTTTCAGACATAAGCAAAGCAAAGTCCAAAACTGATTAAAAATGTTTTCTTCTCCCTCCCATGAGTATTTACACGTTCGTGCTGGAGCCTGAGACGGCGCAGCCTGCATCCGAAGACTGGCTCTAGGGACCCACGGCATCAGAGGCTGCGGAAGGAAGGGAAGGGGTGGGGACCATCTGGGGCCGAAAACTCCCTCCCAGGCCTGCTGGGTCACAAAGGGCCCCACACGCCTGCCCCCCTGTGTGGCTGTCAGCCCCAGAGACCAGACCCACAGCACACATCCACTGGGAGAACATCTACACTGCCTAGGCTGCTCAATTAAAGCATCACCGTTCAAGGTTAATACGGTGACCCCTTCAAATCCTGCCAGGCAAGCGGCTTCTGCACACGGATCTAATTCCTTTTCTCAACCTAAATTGTTTTTAAAAGATGGAAGCGTTTGAATTCTTTTTAAGGCAATAAAGTTGAAAGTAGTAATTCTTTACCAAGCTGATAAGAGCTGCTGGGTGTAATTTGTATTCTTTTTTATGAGCCTGACTTTTTGGAGAATGGAATAGAAAGAAAAATGTCTTTTCAGTTCTGGAGACAAGAGCTACTTCTTCCTCAGGGTGCTGGGGAGGAGTTCTCTGGCTTGGCAGTTGTCAGGAAACAAGTCCCTGATTTGTGACATGGGAAAGCCAGGGAGGTGCCCTGTATGGGAAAGGGGGCATAAAGCTCACCTCGACACTCTCGCCCCACTAGAAGTGATTCAGAGAGGCCATGGGTGGGACTGTGAGGTCCTGGGGAGTAAGGAGGAGAGGATAATGCAAATTCCATGAAAAGAGAAAGGGGAGGATCTATTATCTTTAGAATCCACAATATAAACTGTTTTACAAGCTTGGAGACAGCTTCTCTCCAAGTACAACGCCTCTGTGCTGTTGGGTCCCAGACCTGGGCATGGCCAAGAACCTCATTTTTGCCCAAAGTCCTCTGGGCCCAATAATCAAGTCATGTAACTCTACATTCAGCTGCTCCAAGTCTACATTTGACACAGAAGCCAAATACACTTTGTCTGCAGGGGTGTGGCCGACCTGCCCCACCCTCCACTCTCATGACTAGCACAAAGCCCTACCCATGGAATGGCATTGAAGAGAAAACTGAGCACAGGGCTTCTAGGCTCAGTATCTGGAGCAGAAAAATCAGTGAGAAAACTCACCATAACCATGTCCTACACTTGCCTTAGAGCTGTAGGTCAGAAGCACCACACTGGTTTCATCTAATTTGATGATCTTGGCGACAGACATGAAGGTAGGAGGCAATCCTACCTGACCCCCCAGGGCAACATTAAACCTTAAACTTCCCAAATAATCCCATCCACTTGTGCATGTGCACACACCTATATACATACACACACACACACACACACACACACACACACAAACAATTCCACTTCAGACACCTTTGTAGGGGAACGTGGGGCCCAAATAAAAAGAAGCATCAGTGAATCAACAAACACAAAATGCCCAGGATAGGCATTACTGCACCTCTCTCAAATTCCTACCTCAGATTCACACTGGTCTTGCTTTCATGACCAGATTTTCCAGATGGCCTCCCAAGTGCTTATTCCTAAATGTAAATTCTCTACCTATATTGGCACTATTTCTTGCAACAAATCCTGAAAGGTGACCATTTCTGATCCCCTTGAAAAGAACTACATCAGGAAGTAATGAAGTACTATATGGTGACTAACGTAACATAGTAAAAAATAAATTAATTAATTAAAAAAAAAAAAGGAAAGGAAAGGAAACTAGGAAATGACTGAATAGCCAGCTCTTTGGGTTCATCATCTCTGCCTAGGCTGGAGAATCCAGAAGTACAGCCCAAATAATGAGAGCATGAGACAGCCTGTCTGGAGTAGCTACGTGTCCCACCAGACCCCGAGAACGGGAAGACTCATGATGATCTCAGGCCTCCCCTGAGGTCATTCAGTATAGACTTGGTGTTTCTTGACTCTGCTCCCTAGGACCAGGTTGACTACAGCCCAGGGGGAAGGCCAAGTGCCAACAAGTGCTGGTCTGGGCTCAGGGGAAGGACTACTGGCACAAGGCAAGAGGTCTCAGGCTAGAAAGGAACCTGGCCCCACAGGCTTCCTGAGAAATTTGCCTGATCTAGAGAAACAGCAATGCAGGAAGGAGGCCCAGAGGAGAAAAAAGGCTTCATGGACTCAGCCACTTTGGGGAATCACAGAATTAAAAAGTCAAAGAAGCAGGTGTCAACCTTGAGAAAATCCACGAGCAGCCGTGAGAGAGACAACAGCAGGATCCACCCACCCACTGAACAACTGTGGACCTGGGTTCCTACTAGATGCCAGGTACTGAGCAATCTGGACAGGGAAGTAAGGAAGTCTTGGGCCCTGTCTTGGAGTGAATCCAGCCTACTTGGAGAGACAGTCCCACACAGAGAGAATATTGTACAGGATAAAAGGAGAACGTGCAGTGATCGGGGAGTGTTCAGTGAATGAGGAGCCAGGTACCAACTCCCTCCTGGAGAGTGGAAGTCCCCTGTTGGGGGTGGGCAGTGGTGGGGCAGCCGAGCATTCCAGTCTGAGGAGACAGCATGTGTAAGCCTGGCGGTAAGAAAGGGCCTTAGGTTAGGGAGTGGTGATTGAATCACATCTTCACATCTTGTGAATAAAGACTGGTTCCTAAAATCAATTATAATCAAAACTAGCCACAAAGACTTCTTAGCTCATGGATAAAGTGTAGTACAGAAAATATAATTTGTGTAAAGAATCCCGGATCCGTTCCTCTGACCTTTATTAATCAATGTTTCTCTATGGCTGCAATTAGAGCTTCATTTTCTTCCCTGAGTGTATTGACGAAACCTTCACCCACTTGCCTAGCCCCTGAAAGCTATGCTCCCAGTCCTGTCCTGTCAGATCATTGTTCTATCCAGTCAGACCAGAAAGCTTTGGAACCTCTTCCCGCCTTGCAGGTTAATGTGGGAATGGTATGGTCAGACCCGCATTCTAGAGAGGTCAGGATGGCCATGCGGAGAAGCCCTTGAGACCATGCACACACTCTTTCCAGCACATTCTCCACTGTGTCGAGCTTTACTGTGCCCATTGCCTATTGACGAGGCCAGTGTGGCATTGCCTGGCCTACGCGCCTATCCACGGAGTTGAATCTGCACACGAAGCATCCCCGCTATTGGTCATTCTGTGGCTCAAAATCAAAGGTGGGAGGATAGATAGCATGAGGAATGAGCTATGATCTGAAATACTGCCAGGTCCCAAACAGCAGGGCCTACGCAGGGGAGCTGGGCTTTTATCTTGTAAATCGGGAGCCCCCAGATTATATACTATGGAATAGAAGAGGCTTAGGAGTTGCTAAGAGTTCTCCTATTTAAGAAAAAAAAAAATCTTTGCTCAGAAAGTTTGAGGTATACTGCACCCTGAAGAATCACAAAGGACACTAACAGAAATGTTATTGGAATGTGACGGGCTACGTTGTGGCCCCTCCAGATTCGTATGTTGAAGTCCCAATCCCCAGTACCTCAGAATGTAACTGTCTTTGGAGATAAGGTATGTGGTGATTAAGTTAAAATGAGACCATTAGGGTGGGCCTAATCCAATCTGACTGGTGTCCTTACAAGAAGAGTAAGCGACACCAGGGATACATGCTCATAGAGAAAAGGCCATGTGAGGACACAATGGGATGACAGCCATGTACAAAGCAGGAAGAGAGGCCTCAGAAGAAACCAATCCTGGCGACACCTTGATCTTGGAAGTCTGGCCCCCAGAACTGTGAGACAATACATTTCTGTGGTTTAAGCCCCCCAGTCCATGGTACTTTGTTACAGTAGTCCTAGCAAACTAATACAGGGGATGCTAAAAGTTCTCCTGAAAACAAACAAACTAACTAACTGTGGTCAGAAAGTTTGAGATACAAGGCATTTATATCCTCACCTTGAAGAACCACAAAGCACACTAACGGAAAAGTCCTCCCATCACAGAAAATCATTGAACTTGGCTGAACCCTGTGTTTATCAAACCTATCTCCCCAGAATATTAAGTTTCTTTGTTCAAGGAACACACAGATATTTTATGGGACACTCAGGTGGCAACAGAACAGGGTGGAGCAAATGGTAGTCCAGGCCTCGGGGGGTTGGGAGAGAACATTAAGATGCGAAGGATCTGGACCATCTGGATTCCAGATGGGCCAGACGGGCCGCATGGAGGAGAAGGTCACAAGCATGAGAGATGCAGGGAATCAGCTAGGAAGCAGTTCCAGTGGTCCAGAAAAATGCCGGCGAGGGCCACAACAGAGAGAGGTCACCAGGCTGGAGAGGACCAATGGAGTGTGAAATGTTTAGAAGGAAAACGTTGACAGGATATGGCCATCCACTGGAAACTGAGTTAAGTGTGAAGGACAAAAAGAAATCTGACGTGACTACTAGAAGCAATCACATAAAAGCAGAGGGTGGATCAGGCTCAGTGAGGAAGATGAATTCAGGTATAACCTCCTGGACAGCAAGAAGTCAGGCAAGTCCTAAAAGTTTGGGAGAGATGAGTGATCATGGCAGTGGACAGAGAGGAGGCAAGGGCTTACCTCAGGCAAAAGGTGAAGGTGCACAGGACACAGTGTCAAGTTAGCCTAGACACCCCCCAACCTCTAGTGTAAGAACCAGCAGTGGCTGGCTTGATCTACAGACCCATTCAGGTGGCTCCAGTGGTAGGACCAGTGACCTGTGGAGGCTGGAAGCCATGGCAGGAGGACAAGAACTTCTTCACCTTCACCTTTGGACCACTATTGCTTCTCCTGGTGCCAGCCAAGCCCCCACCTTCTTGGAGACTACACAGCACACACCCAGATGTACCACTTTCAACCCCCAAGAATGTATTTTTTGAAATTATGAGTTACACACACACACAAACACACACTCCTCTACCTTCCCTCTATACCCTGTACTGATCCAGAGGGTTCTAAACCTAACTGGAACACTTCACATTATCCTTGTAAGCTTCATGCTGCTGGAATCAGTCAGCCACTCTATCCAAACTGTTCAGACCACTTTGGAACTTCTTCCTGCCTCACAACATCATCCTCTTCACCTTGGATTTATTAAAGGGGGGAATTTTATCAGGCTAGCCTCATGGTGATCAGGCAAGGGAGAACTACATGAAGGAGACCTGGGTCCTAGTTCTTGCTTTTCCTGTACGTCATTTAACTTCTCTGGGCTTCATTTTCTTCATCTGAAAAGTCTGAGAGAGAGTCAAGAGTGATAGTTGGTTCTCAGTACATTCTAAGATTCTATGGGCAGGTTCCCAATGGTTTTGGGAACTCAGTGGTTTGGGAGAAGAGAAAAGGGTTGTCCCATATGGGAGTCAGAGACAGTTGTAGGGTGTTGGCCACCCAATATCAGAACACCCTTGATTTGTGGAGACGCCCATTGTATGTGTCTTGGCCAGAGGTAAGGGGCTGCAAAGGGAGGAGAAGGTCCCTCTCCCCCGCCTACACAGGCCACCACAGGACCTAAGCTTAGCACAGTGGATTCCCCTGAGTCATGAGAAAGTGACCCAAAGATCTAATTGAAAAACTAATCCCAGCAATGAGGGTAGTATTGTGAGTCCAATGATGGTGCCTTATCCAGACTTAGAAGTGACCTCGACCAAGTCCCCGCCATCTGGCCTCCCATAGGTCTCCAGTCCTGACTCCCCATCCTTCTGCCCACCTTTGTGAGCTGCCCAATATCACTTGAATATGTTCCTTTCATTTCCTGTTAACTCTGTTATAAAACTTTTTACAAGCAATAGGGAAAAGAATATTTAAAATCTGAATATCAAATACTAGTAAGACCAATGTGCTAAACAAGAACATAATCAATTTTTTAAGGGAAAAGAAATGGAGTAATTTCAAAGCACACTGAGACAATCATAAACCATAGTTTATAAACCTATAATTGTATATACAAAATTATACTTTAAAATCAAGTGGTATTAAAAGTCCTCTGTTGACAGATAGCAATTCCTGGTCCTACCCCCGTTCCCAGTCCTGCCCTCCAGAGGCAAACACTTGTAACTCTTTTAGCTATTTCTTTGAGATTTACTTCCATATTTTTCAATCTTATGTTCACATGCTATACTTGGTTGCTCAGTTTTAGACATTAGCATTATCCATTATCCTCCTGATATGGTAATGAGGACTTAACTTCTTACACAAACCTTCATCCTTTCATTTCCTGTCTCAATATTCCCCATCTACTTGTATCACGATTTTTAAGTAAAAAGTGTGACTCCATTCAGACGATGAAATACTATTCCCTACTAAGCCAAGTAGTGAACTATGATTGTTATTTCCTTGCTTATATAACTTCTGCTTCTCTTGGGTCAATAATTGCCTTAATTTGTATTTATTTATACAAGTGCTATATTATATGCGCCAAATGCTCAACCACATAAAATAGTCTTTCAGTTTCCTTACACCTCAGAGATGGCCAGTCAGAGCCCTGTCTCCCCTGCTCCCATGTGGAACCTTGGTCTCGGGTTGAATGACCAGGAGCCGTCCTGACACCTTCCTTTCTGCTCTGCAGCTTGGAATCTCTGTACCTCTTATTGCTTACTTCTTCTTTTTTTTTGGGGGGGGGCTTTTATTTTATTTTTCTGAAGCTCATCCTAGAGTATCTTCCTAAGAATAGGTACATGAGGTATAAATCTTTTAGTCTTTGACTGTATGGAATTTTTTTTAAATTTTGCTGCCATAGGGGCACCTGGGCAGCTCAGTGGGTCAAGCCTTCAGCTCAGGTCATGATCTCAGGGTCCTGGGATTGAGCTCTGCGTTGGGCTCCCTGCTCAGCAAGGAGTCTGCTTCTCCCTTTCCCTCTGCCCCTCCCCCACTCATGCTCTCTCTCTCTCTCTCTCTCTCTCTCTCTCTCTCTCTCAAATAAATAAATAAAATCTTTAAAACAAATGTTGTTGCCATATTGATTGATTGTTTCACTTAGTACTCTTAGATTACAGTAATCCGAATTCTTCCACAGAAAGAATTTTCTGCAGTATCTTCTAGCATCCAGTGTTACTCTTAAGAATCCTAATGTCATTCTGATTCCTCTCATTCCTGTTCCTTTAATGTCACCGGCTTTTCATCCTCCTCCTCCTGTTCTTCCCTCTCCTCCTGCCTCCCCCTCTCTCCCTAGTCCTCCAAAACTTGTCATTATAGTGCTTTGATATGAGGGTTCTTTTAATTTATTTTGGCTAAGAGCTAAATGGTTGGTAGGGTTGTTTAGTCTGGAGACACAGGTCCTTTAGCTCTGACACATTCTGGTTTGTTTCTTTGATATTTGCTCTTTCTCCATTGTTTTCAGTTCTCTCTCCAGAATTTCTTTCAGAAGAGCTTCCTGGATGAAGCCACTCATTTTTGTCAACTTTTCTCAATCATTTTATACTACTTTACCCTCTGTTTTACTTTCCTCAATTTTGTCTAATACTTCAGTTGGATTTTTACAATTGCAGTTGTCACATTTTTTTAAATTTTCAGCTGCTATTTTGTGTTCTCTGTTCTTTTTCATAGTGTCCTGTTCATGTCTTAAGGATATAATTTATTTTTAATCTTTTTAAGATTATCCGTGATAAGGTGTTTGATGTTCTGTTCCCTAAACTAAGTTTGCCCTGGATTCCTTTTTTATGTTTGTTTTGTATTTTTTCATTCCTATAAGTTCCTCAAATGTATAATGATCTTGAGTTGTCCTTTTATATTTTTGTTTTTTTTTTTTGTTTTGCTTTTTTTTTTTAAGAGAGGGAGGGGGAGGGGCAGAGGGAGATGGAGAGATTGAATCCCACGCAGGCTCCACGCCCAATGAGGAGCCCAACCTGGGGCTGAATCTCACAACCCTGAGATCATGACCTGAGCCAAAATTCAGAATCAGCTGCTTAACCAACTGAACCACCCAGGCATTGGAAATGTCCCTGATGGGCATGGGTGTGGGTTTGTGGATGGATGGATTAGTGGGCTTCCTTGCCTTTGCATTGGAAGACCCACCTCTCTCCTCTACAATCTCAGCTCCTGGAGGTCTTTTCTTCAGAGTTGTTCAGTTTCTCCAGAAAAGATTCTTTTAATACTCTACCTGAATGGTATACTCCAGGTGCTGGCATTCTGGGAGCAGGGCAGGCAAAAGAAGTAGATATCCCACTACCCATCATGCAAATCTCTGTCGAATTTCCCCTGGTTTCTGCTACGAGCCTCATCCCCACTTTCTGGGGTCTCTGGGTGCCAAGGCTCTCAGAGCTGGGAGAACGGGCTCATTTCCCTACATCTCTATCATCAAGCACTGAAGTTGTAATATCCTTACTCTGTTGAACCACCTACTTTCTACTTTTCTAAAATCTAGCCCCAAGCTCTCACCCACTGTTGTCTCTTCTCATGTACTCTTTGATCTTGTTGGTTTATAACATTTAACTTTACTGTCATTTAGAATCATTTAGAGGAAAGAGGGGAAGAACACGAGCAGCCAATCTAATTGTCTCATCAATCAGAAACCCATAAATCAGAAGTTGATCAGAAGTCAGTAAATTCCCTTTGTGCTCAAGCTAGCTAGAGTAGGTGCTTATGGGCAACTGAGAACATTGACTGATAAAAAAGGCTGGAGGAGGACACAGTAGGGACGAGTGTGCCCTCTGCCAGGGCTGAGGGAGAAGGGCAAGTCCTAGGCAAAACTAAAAAGAAAGGGAATATTGTTTTCCTGCACCAACCCTGAAAAGCTAGCAGAGAACCCAAACTCCAAAACTTCTCATAAGAATGCATTTTCATACAGAAGAATGAAACTCGACCATTCTCTAACACCATTCACAAAGATAAACTCAAAGTGGATGAAAGACCTCAATGTGAGACAGGAATCCATCCAAATCCTAGAGGAGAACATAGGCAGTAACCTCTTTGACATCGGCCACAGCAACTTCTTTCAAGATACATCTCCAAAAGCTAGTGAAACAAAAGCAAAAATGAACTTTTGGGACTTCATCAAGATAAAAAGCTTCTGCACAGCAAAGGAAACAGTCTAACAAAACAAAGAGGCAACCCACAGAATGGGAGAAGATATTTGCAAATGACATAACAGGTAAAGGGCTGGTATCCAAGATCTATAAAGAACCTCTCAAACTCAACACCCAAAAAACAAATAATCAAGTCAAAAAGTGGGCAGAAGATATGAAAAGACACTTCTCTGAAGAAGACATACAAATGGCTAACAGACACATGGAAAAATGTTCATCATCATTAGCCATCAGGGAAATCCAAATCAAAACCACACTGAGATACCACCTTACACCAGTTAGAATGGCAAAAATGGACAGGGAAAGAAACAACAAATGTTGGAGAGGTTGTGGAGAAAGGGGAACCCTCTTACACTGTTGGTGGGAATGCAAGTTGGTACAGCCACTTTGGAAAACAGTGTGGAGGTTCCTCAAAAATTTAAAAATAGAGCTACCCTATGACCCAGCAATTGCACTACTGGGTATTTACCCCAAAGATACAGATGTAGTGAAAAGAAGGGCCATATGCACCCCAATGTTCATAGCAGCAATGTCCGCAATAGCCAAACTGTGGAAAGAGCCGAGATGCCCTTCAACAGATGAATGGATAAAGAAGATGTGGTCCACGGGCGCCTGGGTGGCTCAGTTGGGCGCCTGGGTGGCTCAGTTGGTTAAGCGACTGCCTTCGGCTCAGGTCATGATCCTGGAGTCCCAGGATCGAGTCCCGCATCGGGCTACCTGCTCAGCAGGGAGTCTGCTTCTCCCTCTCCCGCTCCCCCCTCTTGTGCTCTTTCTCTCTCTCACTCTCTCTCTCAAATAAATAAATAAAATCTTAAAAAAAAAAAGAAGATGTGGTCCATATATACAATGGACTATTACTCAGCCATCAGAAAAGATGAATACCCAACTTTTACATCAACATGGATGGGACTGGAGGAGATTATGCTAAGTGAAATAAGTCAAGCAGAGAAAGTCAATTATCATATGGTTTCACTTATTTGTGGAACATAAGGAATAACATGGAGGACATTAGGAGAAGGAAGGGAAAAATGGGCGGGGGGAATTGGAGGGAGAGATGCACCATGAGAGACTATGGACCTGAGAAACAAACAGGGTTTTAGAGGGGAGGGGGGCGGGGGGATTGGTTAGCCCGGTAATGGGTATTAAGGAGGGCACGTACTGCATGGAGCACTGGGTGTTATACGAAAACAATGGATTGTGGATCACTACATCAAAAACTAACGACGTATTGTATGGTGACTAACATAACATAATAAAATTAAAAAAAAAAAAGAATGCATTTTCATAAGCTTTGGGGTGGTGAGGCTGCCTGCCCAGACTTTGGGGTGATAGAGGGACAGCTGCCTTCTCTACTCTGATCTACAGGCCCTGGAGGCTGTTTGGGACAGTGTGTTCTTTGGGAGAACATGCAGCTGAACAGGTACGATTTCACAGAGAATTCCTGATCAAACTCATAGCCCATTTTAGGCTTAGGCTCTGTTTATCACTCCTAGAGGGGAAGGATGTCAGATTCTTATCTGACAACTTCATTCCATAGCCCATTTAAATAAGCAGGCTACCCAAGGTAAGGTGAGGGAAAGATGATCAGTAACCTCAGGATTGACATTATATCAATGGATGTGCATGAGGTCTGGGGATTTATAATAGCCTGTTCAAAGAAATAGTTCAAACATACTGGTTCACTTTGATCAACACATCCCTCTAGAAGGAGGACTGATTTAAAAATCTACAGAATACAGGGATCTGGGCTCCTTCAACATAAATCCAGGCTGAGGGTTTCCTAGGTATCCTGTCCTTGGTGAGGGTGAGCCTGAGGGCAACAAGGAAAGCCAAACACGTCTCTTTCCCCAGTCAGACCAGGTTCTGTTAGGAGGTGAGAGATGAGAGACAGATAAAGCGTGTTGTTTGTAGACAAGTGAGCCGTCTGGAGAGCCTTTGACAGGGAAGCAAGAGCAGGCTAGAGGAGTAGGAAAGGCTTCGTGGATGGTCTTGGGCTAGAAGGGTGAGGAGACTTAGAGAGACTTGTAGGAAGAAGAAGGTCATTAAAATCCTGGGTACGAGGGACACCTGGGTGGCTCAGTCGGTTAAGCGTCTGCCTTCGGCTCAGGTCATGATCCCAGGGTCCTGGGATCGAGTCCCGCATCGGGCTCCCTGCTCCGTGGGGAGCCTGCTTCTCCCTCTGCCTCTGTCTCTCTCTCTCTCTGTCTCTCATGAATAAATAAATAAAATCTTTAAAAAAAAATTTAAAAAAAATCCTGGGTATGAAGAGTAAGGATGAGCCCAATAGTGAAGGCCAGAGAACAAAACATCCCCCTGCTCTCAAATATGACAAGTATAGAGACAAATTGCTCTGAATCCCAAGTGCCTACAGTACGCCCCCAAATAGTGGCTGGAAATGCCCCTAGTGGCAGGGATGGGAAACACCAAAAAACCCACAGTAGAGATAGCTACTCACCTAGAGCATATTCAACGAAGATGGCAGGTCAGAGCTAGAGTCTGGCCATTCCTCTGAGAGTCTAGATTCTCACGGATAGCCCCCAGGACCGGGACTATTCAAAAGTGTGTGTATGTGTCCCTCCAGGGCTAAGATTTCTCTGCAAAACCTAAACTTATGGCTTCTTCTTTGATTCTAGTACACAATATACTATATTTACATTAACAAAATCATGTTTTTCTCAACAAAACCACTTCATGTATCACCTTCTGTACAAGTATGATAAAAAGTATTTAATTTCTTTCCTAATCCTTCTTAGTAAAATACCTGTGTGTCTTTCAGAACAGAAAATGGAGTTAGTATGAACAGGGCAGTGAAAAGCTTCTCCTGGCCTGGATGCACACTGGCAGATGGGAAGCCAGGAAGGCCAGCTGGGGTCGCTAGCCAGGCCTGGGTCCAAGTGCCAGGCAGTCTACCTACTGCAGGAAGGCCTTGTGGGAGGGGGCATGCAGGAAGGTCCTATGCCTCTAGGCTCAGGTTGGTGGACACTGACCCCTCCCCACAACTGAGCCCTTAAGGACCTCGGTTGGGATAAATCCATCTGGGAACTTTAAGACATCCTGAGCTTTCCTGGCTATTTTGATAAAGATGAATTCTAAAGTGAGTTCATGTCATGAAGAAAAATGCGGCGTGTAGACTTCAGAGAAGTGAGTTTCGTAAGGTCCAAAAGAGCAGGTTCTTACATGGAACATGCACTAACCACATGCCAGGTCCCAGCCAAGTGCTATACATAGATGACCTCACGAATCCTTACAACAGCCATGCCATCAGGGGCACTGTCAACCCCATCATTAAAGATGAGACAGTAGAGTCTGCAGATGTTATGTTACTCACCCTAGTGCACACAGGAAATAAGAGCCCGAGCCAGGAGAAGATCCCAAGTCTGCTCGTAGCCAAAGATTTCTCAAGTGCCTCCTGAGGGAAGCCGAGGCAGGGTGCGATGCCACCTGAAGAAGGCTAAAATGCCTCAGAGATGGAGTTCCAACCTGGGAATCACAAAATCCTTCCACAAGCAGTGTAGCTGGACAGAGAGCTCTGAGAAGGACACATGGGGTTGTCCAACCTCTAAATAGAGGCAGCCTGGAAAGCCAAAGGGCACAGGTTGTCAGCCTGGTTCCCCAGGCACAGGAGCTGCTCTTGAGTGACCAACAAGTAGCCTGTGCACCAGGCCCAGCATGGACCCCAGCTCAGCCCATCTGTCCACGAACCCATTAGAAGAGCTGGGACATCAAAAACACAAGTCGTCATAGCCAATTACACACGTAGCAATATCTATGCACCAGGCACTGTACTAAGTGCATTCCATATATCAATTCCCTTAATTCCCTCAGCAATCCTATGAGGTTCAGTACTGTTATTAGCCCCATATTACAGATGAACAAACTGAGGCACAAGTAATTCTTTACAAGGTAGCAGAGCTAAACAGTGGTAGAGGCCCTGATTTGAACCCAGCAATCTGGTGCCAAAGCCCAGATTCTAACCACTCTCTGTACTCCCTCTCCTTATACCAAGAACTACTCTGAGTTTTGGCATACCTAATTGATATCCATGAAGGCCGACAATATCCAAAGCCACTGTGTGAGCTGGGAATACACACAGAACTGTGGCCATGCCTACCTTTCAGGATCTCACTGCCTTTAGCACAGACACATAAGCAGGTATTATGAGGGAAGAGCTCTCTGGAGGGGAGGAGTGCACAGGGCATTAGGGGAGCACATAGCAGGGCATCTAACTTGACCTCAAGGAGTCAGGGAAGGTTTCTTGGAGCGGACGATGCTGGAGTTAGATCTTAAAAAATGAAGTAGAAGCTAGCCTGCAAGACAACCTAAGAAACACATTTTAATTCTTCTAAAGCTTTTAAGCTCTACCTTGTGCCAAGTCAAATCCCTAGGAACCTCCAAGTCTGAATGATATCATTTAAGCTTTCCACAGAAAAATTTGCACTGAACTAGAATATCACATTGTTTATGCCTTTGGCTTTCAGCCAGGGCTGATATAGGAAGCAGTTATATGAATCACATTTGCATTGTTTGTAAAACTGCTAGCAAAGACACTATCCATTATGTTGTTCTATGTCCCTTATCTACAGACTGATGTGATAAATGTCTCCCAAAGCACTAAACTAAAAAATAAAATACAGAATAGAAACCTCTCTCCCCATGGACTGGTATTCTTCTTTGTAGTAAGCACTGTGGGTTATGCATTCTATCCAATTCTGTCCTTGTCTTGCCTACCAGGAAGCTCAGAACGGATGTTCATATTGTGAGTTTCCTTTAGCCTATGTTTTCTGGCCCTTGATTATTTGGCTCTTAACACTGTATCTTTATTTTAATGGATTTAAGGTTTTATATCTTTTGGTAACTAGACCTTTAGTTATCAATACTACTGTTACACAGTTCAGCATATGCAAAACAGTTTAGCAGCCTTGCTTAACACTCAAGGCCACCCTGCTCCCCAACCTGCTGATACCTACAATTTCCCATTATTTATTTTCTTCAAACCCTGAGTGTTCCTCCATACCCAGAAGGGATGGGTCTAGATCTACAGTCAAATATGAAAGGTCCATGAGCCGAAACAGTCCCCATTGCTACCTGCAGGATCTGTGATGTGCCGTCTCCTCTCAGAATAGAGGGAAGAATGTACATCACACTTCTGCAGGTATGAGCCTCTCCAGGACTTCAAGAAAACCCTGAAAACATGTTTCTCTGGAACTCCAAGAGCATTTGAGATAACTCTGGTGAAAAGGGGTATGTGGTCATCTTTCACAATGTGTGTGCGTGCGCTGTGTCTGTGCCCACCCAAATTCACCCTAACCCTTCTGCTCCCTCTCAGCGTGACCAAGGCTTCTTTGATCCCCATTCACAAAATGAGGTTGCTGTGAAGCATTACAAAGATGATACATATTAAACACCTGGCATCAGCTGGCACTTAATAAAGATTATCTCTTTATTTGTTCTCTCTATGACAGACCGCAGTCTCCAGGAGGATTTGAACTGTTACTGACTGTTTTAGTCCCCAGTGCCTAATGCAAATCCTGGCCCTTAAAAGCAACCAGACACCCATGCTGAGAACACAGTACTCCCTTGATAAATATTGCTGGAATAAATCAATGACAACAAACAACAGATCTGAACAGATGACATGATATATAGCTGAGTTGCAAATTTATTCCTTTTACTCAATGTGCAAAGATAACATAGCTTCTTTCTTTTCCGGAATGTTCTTCACAATTCTCCATTCCCACCCTTGAGCACAAGGGAAACAGAGGTGTCCATATGTGTGTCTCTTGCACTTCAGGTTTGGTTGTCTCTGGTGGATGTCTTCTAGATACTCCCTCCCCTTGGCCCTGCTCCTTCTTCCCCTGATGGGTTTTCATGACCTAGTGGTATGGAGGGTCTTGGAAAAGAGCATTCTCCTCTGATCCAGCTCATTGGCTCTAGTCTGTCTGTCCCTTCACCCCACGTGCTGGTCTCATTGGCAAGGTTGGTGGTCAGTTCCCTGGCTGGGTGAAGACCTAGTGGTCTTGCCTGGCTGACTTAGCTCCCATGACATTCGGACTTCTCTCACGTTTCTGCCATGCCCTCCTTCTGACCACAGATTACATAGTCTTGCCCCTGTACAAAGGACATTTCATCCTTCTCCATGGCAATTCTGAACCCAGCTGTCTTCTGCCCTCCCCAGAAGACATTAGGAAATGGTCAGATCCCTTGTCTATTCTACATACCTCCTGGCCTGGCACTGGATATGTGGATGGATGAACAAACCTAGGGCATAGTGTATGTTCCTTGCATCTTATGCATGCATTCCTTAAGAGACTGCTCTTTACCCATCTGTCCCCCACTTCTAGGACCATGCTGGGCACACAGTGGGCAGCCTGTTAAACTGAACAGAGCTGTCCGGACCCCAGTGCAACTGAACTGATTTGAGTGGATATGGTTCACTCCTTATTTCTGAGTTCATGTTCATGAAAACTGGACCTTTTGAAAACTGGCTCACAGACTCTATTCAAGAGAAGAACTTGACTCTGGTTTGCGAGAAAAAGCTGACATTCTATATTTTCAGTGAGCTATTTTGAGGTTCAATTAAAAATATCTAGTTAGGGGCGCCTTGGTGGCTCAGTTGTTAAGTATCTGCCTTCGGCTCAGGTCCTGATCCCAGGGTCCTGGGATCGAGCCCCGCATCGGGCTCCCTGCTCGGTGGGAAGCCTGCTTCTCCCTCTCCCACTCCCCCTGCTTGTGTTCCCTCTCTCGCTGTGTCTCTGTCAAATAAATAAATAAAATCTTAAAAAATATATATCTAGTTAAACAACAGTCTGCTTTAAAATGACATTTATAAAATCTCTTCCGGGACTAAGTTTTAAGAGTAGTTTAATAAGTTCATTTTAATTCATATTTGTTTTTTGGATCAATGGAGTTTAATTTTATAAATTAAAACAATGCTTTGGTTGCCTAGAAGTGGCCATTCCCCAGCTTTCCAGACGTGAGCCAGGCCTGCCCTGGAGCACAGACTTGGAGAGATTCAGCAAGCCACATCCCCATCTGCTTCACCCAAACGCTTCCTCAGTCTCTTATCGGCAGTTTCAAGTACATTGGATTCACCTAGCAAGCTTTAAAAAAAGTATGTGTCCAGGCTCATCTTCTGAATTAATTAACACAAGTGGGGTCTGACCAAGCACTAGCACTTTGAGAGAAGGGCAAGAATGCTACAGACAGACTAGCATTAGGAAGCAACAGGAAGTGAAAAGTGCCCACTCTCACACACACAAAACAGATGCAGGAAGTCAAAACATAGAGCAGTCCGGGGTCATTTGCTCTAGGGACAAAAAATGTGCCCTCTGACTGGCCCCCGTGGGTATCAGGAAACCAAAACTGATATTCAAAACACTGCCCTGTAATTACAAGAAATGGGTCTTTTGCCGTTAATATCCAGGAAAGCAGCCATAGTGAAGTACTGGCCAGCCCCTGGCCCATCTCGGTCTTTCTTATCTTCCGTACGTCTTTAGCCCAGTGGTTAGTCTGACTGCATTGTCATGGCCCACTGCTCATGGGTGGGGGAGGAGGGTCTCCCCTCAAAATTGTCAGATTTTTTATGGCAAAGGCTGAGGTTGATAAATTTCTGTAACCCCATCACCTAGTCCAGTGGGCCTCAACCAGGAGCAATTATGATCCCCCACCCCCCAGGGAATATTTGGGAATATCGGGAGATTTTTTTGGTTGTCACAACTTGGGGAGGGGGATGCTAACTGGCAGCTAGTGGGTAGAAGGTGGGCATAGGGCTAGACATCCTACAATACACAGGGCAGTTCCCCACCACATAGAATTATCTGGCCCAAAATGTCAATAGTACCTAGGTTGAGAAACCCTAGTTTAGTTTAACACTTGACAGAGTGACACTAAATATCAGAAAGATAGTCCCATCAGGAACTTTCTTCTTCCCATACGTATTCATCATCCAGATAAGGTCAATGTGATCTATCAACATCGAGACTCCTCATGCCAGATTTGTTAGCTATCTGGTCTCAATTCGACAAGATTTTGAACTTAATATATTAACCAATGGAGTTCCTTCAGGAGGTCTGAAGGCCTCCATTCCAGGGATGCTCCCAAAGCTCTTGCCAGAGGAAATGTGAACAGGAAAGACCGTCTCCCTATGGCCAGTTCTCCAGGAAAACCCACCGGCATTAAAGAGGAAAACATCTGAACACATGTGTCTATACGTAGGGCGCCATACTGAGGGAATGATTTCGGTCACACTCGAGAACCCCCCACACTGGATCACCAGCATCTAAATGCTCAGATGGGATGAAACTCTACCCTCTACTCCTATCCTGACCCTCAATACAGCAAGCATTCTCCAATTTTTCATATTATAGATTCTAAATTTAGAAGAACAAGGAGAGAAGTTGTTATTTTTATTTGAGCACTTACTCTGTGCTATGTGATGTTTTATATGGCTTAGCTCCTTGAATGTTCAAAGCAACCCTATGAGGTAGTTTCTATTTTTATGCCTATTATACAAATGAGAAATGGGAGGCTCAGACACATGATAATATGCCATGATACAACACGGCCAGGATTTCACTGCAGGGAGAGTGAGTAAACACATTGAAAATGTACAAAAGCCTCTCCAGTTATAACCCATAGTATTTGGAAGGTCCAAGTGGTTGTCAACAACCCAGTCCCCTATGGGACATCACCTGTAACAATGTAGCAGCAAGGGGGAAATAGGCCAGAAACCAATTTTGTTAGCCCCCAGTGGGACAATCAGAGATAGTCACTTAACCTTTGACTCAAAAAGCTTTAAAAAATTAAAACGTGCTAATGCCAGCAATAAAAAAAAAATCATACTGAACCCAAAGTAGTCACACAGAAATGCATTATGTAAAATTTCTTTTTAAAATCAATTTCCTAATAACAAAAATTAATCAAATAAACTTGAGCATAGCTGTTCAGACCTGCCAAAGGCTGGTTATTTTAAGAATGGACAATGACAGTTGTGGCCCCCTAGAAAACTGGGCCTTGCCAAACAGCTGTGCCCTGAGGCCAGACCTCTACAGAAGGGGCATTGCTCAGGTCCTGTTCCACCTGGTGCCCTGTCAGTAGGATTGCCTCTCTGCCAGCCCACCTGAACTGCCAGAGGGGGTGGGGGGAAGGTGATCCCTCTCACCTGAGTCAACAACTAAGTCAAGTCAATTGCTTCCCACATCACTCTATCCAAGAAGGCCTTGTTGGGCCCCATGACGCAGACCGGGATGTTCTAGAAAAGACATCACCTATGTTAGTTCCCTATTTTTTTTAATTTAATTTAATTTTATTTAAATTCAATTAATTAACATATAGTGTATTATTAGTTTGAGAAGTAGAGTTCAGTGATTCGTCAGTTGCATAACGCCCAGTGCTCATTATACCACATGCCCTCCTTAACACTCATCACCCAGTTACCTCATTCCCCTCCTCCCCTCCAGCAACCCTCAGTTTGTTTCCTAGAGTTGAGAGTCTCTTATGGTTTGTCTCCCTCTCTTGATTTTGTCTTATTTTCCCTTCCATTCCCCTATGATCCTCTCTTTTATTTCTTAAATTCCACATGTGAGTGAAATCATATAATTGTCTTTCTTTGATTGACTTATTTCGCTTAGCATAATACCTTCTGGTTCCATCCACATCGTTGCAAATGGGAAGATTTCAATTTTTGGTGGCTGAGCAATGGTCCATTGTATATATACACCACAGCTTCTTTATCCATTCATCTGTTGATAGACATCTGGTCTCTTTCCATTGTTTGGCTATTGTGGACATTGCTGCTATAAACATTGAGGTGCACATGCCCCTTTGGATCCCTACATTTGTATCTTTGGGGTAAATACCTAGTAGTGCAATTGCTGGGTTAGGGTAGCTCTATTTTTAACTTTTTGAGGAACCTCCACACCGTTTTCCAGAGTGGCTGTACCAGTTTGCATTCCCACCAGCAGTGTAAGAGGGTTCCCGTTTCTCTGCATCCTCGCCAACATCTGTCGTTTCCTGACTTGTTAATTTTAGCCATTCTGACCAGTGTGAGGTGGTATCTCAATGTGGTTTTGATTTATATTTCCCTGATGCTGAGTGATACCAAGCATTTTTTCATGTGTCTGTTGGCCATTTGTATGTCTTCCTTGGAGAAATGTCTGTATATCTTCTGCCCATTTCTTGACTGGGTTATTTGTTTTTTGGGTGTTGAGTTTGATAAGTTCTTTATAAATTTTGGATACTAGCCCTTTATCTGATAAGACATTTGCAAATATCTTCTCCCATTCCATAGGTTGTCTTTTGGTTAGTTCTCTATTAATGCTGCAACAAATTACCCCAAATTTAGAAGCTCAAACAACACAAATTTATTACCTTGGAGTCCTGGAAGATGGAATTCCAACATGGGTATCCTCAGGCTAAAAATCAGGGCATCAGCAGGGCTGTATTCTTTTCCAGAGGCTCTAGGATAGAACCTGTTTCCTTGCTCTTTCCAACTTTCAGAAGCTGCTCTCATTCCTTGGTATGTGGCTCCTTCTTCTGTCTTCAAAATCAGCAGCATTGCATCTCCCTGGGCCTCTCTTCAGTAGTCACACCGTCCTCGGACTCCTCAGGACCCTCATGATTACATTGGGCCCACCTGGATAATCTAGGCTCCTCTCCTCATTATAAGGTCAGCAGAATAGCAATCTTAGTTCCATCTGGAACCTCTCCTTTGCCATGTAACCAAACATATTCACAGGTTCCAGGGGTTAAGACATGGTTTTGGAGAAAGGAGAACAAGGAGGCATTATTCTGCCTACCACACCACCTCTTAGATGGGGTAGCAAACTGTCCGAGAACTTTGGCCCCCACAAGAATTTAATTGAATTTGAAAGCCTTGCTATGGGACACACTCTGCCCAGTTTGCCCAGTTCTTATCACTCTCTATTGTCTTTCTCCAGCCCTCTGCCCTCACTTACCAAGGAGGCAGTTGGGTTTTCCCAGGTGTAGCCAATCTTCAAGAGAGGGCCAGTCTTGCTTAGCTTGGGCTCTTAGGAAGCCAAGTTCTGAGGAGTGATCTTGTGAATGGACCCCAAGAGTTCCTGGCACCATGCCATCCCCAGCCCTCTCCAAAGCTACTGGAATGAATAATGAATGCAGATTCCAGGATACACATGCACTGGTGTGACGTCCAAAAAAGAAATCAGAGAAGCATTTGTTTCTATTGACGTCCGAGTGACTTACAGCTCTAGATATATATCTCCAGAATGATTTATCTGGATTTTATAGACCCTAGACTTTTCCCAGCTGAAACCCAGTTACTGCTTCCACAATAACTCATTGGATTGATTGCTTTAAATTTAAAGGGACACTGGGAGAACTCTGGCTCCCTGAACTGTTTAAATCTTGTCCTTTGTGGAAGGTTCTGTTATACTTCTGGATGACCTGAACACAAAGCACTGCAGGTCCATGGTAACAACATGGCACCAGCAGGGGTGGGAAATGCAAAGGAGAGAGAGCCAGAGCTGGGCTGGAGAAGGGTGTCAGCCAGAATCTCAAAGAGCAGACCTAGGCAGAGGCTCTGCTCCAAAGGGAAGAGTTCAGGAAGGAGCAGCCCAAGCAACAAGGGCTCCTGTGAAAGGGTGGTTATAAACCAAGACACAGAAGCAGGAACCTGGTAGGGCCTAAGAACTGCCCTGCCTGGGGAAGGCAAGGCGGGACGAAAGAGAGGAATTTTATTTTTTAAGCACCCACACATGTCAGGTACTTTACATCAACCTATGACATTGATTCATTTATACTTCCAACCTTGGGAGGATTGGTCTTAATAGGAAGGTATAGGTTCAAATCCCAGCTATACCTTATGCTAGCTGGGTGTCCTTGGGTAAGTTAATTAACCTTTCTGACCATCATCTTCTCATCTGTATTTAAAAATTACTATATATACATATATATATATAGTAGTGTATATATATGTATACATATAACTACATATAGTTATATATATATAATCTGTATTTAGAAATTATTATATATAATATAGTATACACCTCACAGAGCATGTACTTTTTAAAGGGTGTTTTCAAAAAACATTTAATAGAATGGGAAAATGCTCTTTCTTTAACAACATTAAAAGGAAAAAAAGAAGATGGCAAATACCAATATAATTCTGTTTTTGTAAAAGGAATACATACACTTTGACTATGTGCCCATCTATGTATGCACATATACATATGAAAGAAAATAAAAATATTAATGATAGTTATTTTCATGGTGGGAATTCAGATGATTTAATTTTTAAATGTACTTTTCATATTTTCCAAATTGCCTACAATGAACATGACATACTTCGAAATATTTTTCTAGATTTGCATTTTTATTGCAAAAGTGATCCATGTTCAGGGTAGGAAATTAAACTTTGTTACCACTGGGAACAGCTTGTTATGAATTCTTGTAGATGTTTTTCTGCGCATGTCTAAATATTTATGTAGAGGGCATGAGTTTCACAGGCCAAAAACTCAGGTGTGCAAAAGAGGGCAGCTTTAGTTTCCTGTAATTGAATTTCATTTCTATCTCAAGCCCCCATTCCACCTAGTGGCAGAAACTTTTTCAAGCACTAGAGTACACTCAAGCAAATAACTTATCCCCCCCACTTCCTCTACCTGGATTTGCATCTTCATCCTAGGGGGCTGACATGGTAGCCAGGTTTGTGGGGGTGTCTGGCACTCACTTATCATCTGACTTTGCTAGAGTAAGCAGAGGTATACCTTTTGTCTGGCCTTGGTCTGCAGGATCTATCCCAACTGACAGGCTCTGGGAGACATCAAGTTTCCTAAATCTACTTATCAATCATGTCGAACATTCTGGAACACCCCTTTCTCGACTCTGTGCTCCCTTCTGGTCCAGCAGCTTTGGACCTCCATTTCACATGGAAAACTTTGGCATGCTCTCCCACTCACCCCTAAAAGGTACTTTCTTGGGCTTTCTCAGGCTCTAAGAGAAATTTCTCTTCTTCTGATGCTGCAGCCAGCTGGCTCTGCTCAGGGGACGTTTGCAAGGGTTGCCAGCCCACTGAGTTCTGGTAGGGTCTCTGACTCACATCACCAGTGTGACCCAGCCTTCCCTTCTTCATTCTGAGAGAGCCTCAAAGACACCAACCAAGTCCTCCCCGACGCCCACTAAACTCCAAAATCACTCTCAGCCTCAGATCCTCTGCTCTCTAGGGTGGATGTGATCTGTGATCTTTACTTCCTCTCTGCAGGTCAGACAGCCAGCTTGGATATCTGAGGCGTATGACATAAACCTGATGTCGAGAGCCCTTTGACTCAGCCTAGAGACCACATAAGCCTTTGCTTCTAGCAATTTCGTGTTCTGCACTAGCATTATCATCTCTTCCTTGCAGCGGGACCAAGAAGCGATCTAGTTTGAGAGGGTTGGCAGGCTTGGCACAGAAAGAACAGAAAAACACATCAGTGAATATTTTAGAATATTCACTTGCTGTATTTGTGACTTTGGGGATGGGAAATATAAATACATAGATAGTTGAATAGTAGTGTAAAAGTGGAATCATACCATGGATACTTTCCAGTGTTCTTCTCTTGAAGTTATTGGGCTAAATACATTCTTTGTAATAGCTGAGTAATATTCTATTGTCTTGGTTGGTTATCTAATCCTCTTCCAAAAATAGAGTAGTCCCCAATTTTTCACTATTATAATGCTGCAATGAACATTCTTATTCATTATCTCTTGTTCACTTGATCAACTATTTCTACAGAATAAATTCCTAGAGGTGGAATTGTTATGTCAAAGGATATTGTTCAATAGCCCCCATCAACAAAATATATATGGGAATATTATAGGTTTAAAAATTGAATTCCATGTAAAAAATGATACTTGACTTAATAAATGTAATAATGTTTGAATAAATCAAAATATATAAGATATACACTGTATTAAAAAACATATATGCAATGGAAATAATACAATGACTAAACTTATGGGGGGGGAACACCAGAAACATATTACCTCAACTTGAAATGAGGAAGACTTTTTTTCTTTTTTTAGATTTTATTTATTTATTTGTCAGAGAGAGAGAGAGAGCACAAGCAGGGGAAGCGGCAGGCAGAGGGAGAAGCAGGCTCCCCGATGATCAAGGAGCCCGATGTGGGACTCGATCCCAGGACCCTGGGATCATGACCTGAGCCGAAGGCAGACGCTTAACAGACTGAGTCACCCAGGAGTCCCAATGAGGAAGACTTCTTAAACCAGATTATTTTTAATCCGGTAAAAGATATCATAAACAAAGCCCAGAGATACATGAAAGATCAGGGAATATATTTATAGTGGATATGACAGGCGACTGGTTAGTACCACTAAAAAAAAGAGCTCCCTTAGAATTAATAAGAAAACAAATTGCAAAAAGCAATGCAGAGAAGAAGAAATTAGAAAAGGCTAATGTTGGGGGGGGTGCGCCTGGGTGGCTCAGTCAGTTCAGCCTCTGCCTTCAGCTCAGGTCACAATCTCAGGGTCCTGGATCCAGACCAGGTTCAGACTCCCTCCTCAGCATGGAGTCCGCTTGTCCCTCTACCCCCCACCCCCGCTCCCCGCTCATGCTCATGCTCTCTCTCTCTCCCCCAAATAAATAAATAAATAAAATCTTTAAAAAAAAAAAGAAAAAGAAAAGGCTAATGTGGGAGATTGCCAATGATGACTACAGGATTCCCCCTGCCCATCAGGATATAGGAATCTATTTCTGTGCCCCTGGCCCACCACCAGCCCACTGGCCACGTGACTTGCTTTGGTCAATGGGAAATTAACATATATAATGCAAGCAAAGAAAAGTACTTGGTACTGGGGCTTGCCCTGTGTTGCTTCTCTGAAGAACCCTGCCACAGCCACCCTGTGGCTCAGGCTATCCTGGTGGATGATGAGAGACACATGGCCCACTCACCTCCCTCACCCTAGCCAACAATTAGCAACTGCCAAGCACCAGAGCTGCTTAATTGACCAACAGCTAACCACAGACCCCTGAGGGGGCTGAACCAAGACCAATAGTAGAAGCTGAACCCAGCCCATATTGCTGATCCACGGAATCATAAGCTAAATAAATAGCTATTGCTTTGGGCTACCAAGTTTTGGGATGGTTTATTATGCAGCAAAAGCTAACAAAAACAGCTAATAAATAAAATGTTCAAATTCACAAGCAGCAAATTTAAAACAGAACATCATTTTTTTACCCATCAAATTGACAAAAATGAAGAAGAATGGTAACTTCAGTTCAGGCAAGGATGTGAAGAAATAAATATTTTCATTCATTGCTGACAAGAGTGTAAATTGCTGCAAACTTATTTGTGGAAGTAATGTGACAATACAGATTAAAACTGAAAATACATGTACCCTTTGGCCACTTCGGGGGATTTATTTTACAGGGAAAAAAAATGTATAAGAATATTTATTGGAGCATTGTTTGCATTTGGAGGGGGGAAATCATCACAGAAAGAAAGAAGAAAGGAAGGGATGGAGAAGGAAAGGAGAGAGTGAAGGACAGAAACAAGGAAAGGAAAGAAATCCAGGGAAAACATGTGTATCTCTCAATAGGAAACTTTAATAAAATGTAGTGCATGCATATTATGGATTATCATATAAACGTTAAAGGAATGAATCTGAGCTATATCTACTAATTTGGAGGAATGAATTTGATTTACTGTTGAATTTTTAAAAGCAGCTTACAATGTAATGGCTATAATTCCATTTTTCTAAAATAAAAAATATAATATATATGTATACAAGTTTTAGCAGAATAATATTAACAGGTTTTCATTTCTCTAATTCCTTTTATGTAGTGGCCCCCTAAAGATACGGAAATAATGTATGCCACAGCAGATTATAGAAACAGAGGTCAATTCATGGCTTTTGAGTTTCAAATTCTGAGGTCCTCATCTAAACCATGACTACTAAACATCCTAACTGTGTGCATGTATCAATAAAACCTTTGAAGCAGGTGCCCCATTATATGTGTATTAGGTACTTAAAAATTAGGTACATGAATTAGTATAGGGTATAAAACATACACAAAAATATGAATATTCAAAAGAGAGACAAGGGAAATAAACTATTGTAAATAAGTTATATTATTATATACAATACATTAATAGTACAAAATTGTTTTGCTATTACTAAAAACATATCCTCAATCATAAACAATTTTTAGTAATACCAATGTAATTGAAAATGCTTTTTTTTTTTTAAGATTTATTTGAGAGAGAGAGAGTGCACGCTCACACACACGAGTGGGCGGAGGGACAGAGGGAGAGAATCTTCAGGCAGACTCCCCACTGAGCGCAGAGCCTGATGCAGGGCTCCATCTCATGACCCATGAGATCATGACCCGAACCGGAACCAAGAGTCGGACACTTAACCGACTGAGCCACCCAGGCGCCCCAAAATGCTTTACTGTTTAAAAATATCTTGGTTTAACACTTTGTGATACAGTAATTCAAAGTCCTAATTCCACCTTCAATTTAATTTAGTACTTGATTTTAATGGTTACTATAACTGAAAGAGGTAACTTGCAGAGTTCCACATGTCCAAATGGAAGAAGTTCATCTTTGGCAGTATTGCTTGCTCAAACTCAGCCACCAAAACATATGCCCAAAGTTGGCTAAAATGTTTTCATCTTCCCAGGTGTTAATCATTTCTTCTTGCAAAGGCTTCAGAACACACTGAAATTTCATGTTTTTAGGAAATCATTTCAAAATGCATTGAAACTTTTCACTTTGGAAGATTTTTATATATGGGTTAGAAAATACTGTTTCCTGGGATTTTTTTTTTTTTTTCAGTTGGCAGACCTTAGAGGGGGTTTTTAAATTATTCTTTGTGAATGACATATGTTGCTTTCAGCAACAACAACAAAATAATAGAAATATTTCCAAACATTCATTTTCAAAATGCTCAAGAGCAAGAGTTTCTTTCAAAAAGCAATTACTTTCTCATGCATTGTTAAAACAGGATCTCCCATTGAAGGAACAGATTAACTATGTTTAATTTTTCAAGAATAGCTTCCAGGTAGCATTCAACTAATACTGTCATCTCAAAAAGAGGTCAGTAAACGTGAATGTCTGTCATTTTGTGAAACCAAAATATCTTAACATCAATTTCAATGAGTCTTTTAAACACTTTGTCACAAGATCATCACTGAAGCCCTGGGTAGTGCCAAAGATTTCAAAATTTCTCCCCATTTCTTTACAAAGTACTGTAAAGAATTCTATCTTTTAAAGGTCTTGTTTTTAGCAAAGCAATCAATGGACGGTATCCCACGGCAGGTCAGATGGAATGCGAGACCCTGAAGATACAGACGGTTACCGCTCCAAACACTCCTCACTGTCCACTCTGTCCACTCCATTTGGCCCAAGTGCCAACTCATATCAAATATTTGGGAAGTTTAGTTCCTTTCTTTTTTGATTAAAACAAATAGAAGTTTTGGGGGCACCTGGGCAGCTCAGTCGGTTAGGCATCTGACTTCAACTCAGGTCATGATCTCAGGGTCCTGGGACTGAGCTCCGCGTTGGGCTCCCCGCTCAGCAAGGAGGCTGCTTCTCCCTCTCCCTCTGCCGCTCCCCCCTACTCATGCTCTCTCTCTCTCTCTCAAATAAGTAAAATCTTAAAAAAAAAAAACCAAATAGAAGCTTTAATATTTTCCTCTCATACCACAGAAAAATCAATGTACAACCCACTTTTTTTAAAGACTTATTTATTTTGGGGAGGTGGAGGGGCAGAGGGAAAGGGAGAGAGAATCTTTAAGCAGACTCCGTGGGGAGTGCAGAGCCCAAGGCGGGGCTCGATCCCACGACCCCGAGATCATAATCTGTGCCAAAACCAAGAGTTGGACCCCTAACCAACTGTGCCACCCAGGTGCCCCTGTACAACCCACTTTGGAGAGCACTGCTTTAAACAACCCATTTGGAAAAATACTTTCTATGCCACAAGGAGATAAGAACACCTTGCTAAGGCAAGAAGAGACAGCAGGAGGCCCTTGAGCAATAGAGTCCAATGAGGTGCACGAGGAGTATGCTGTGCCGGCTCCCAAGGGCCCTGGCACCCAACCCAAAGCCATCCCTGGGGAGGGGTGCTGACGGAACTGGCCCATCTCGGGTGACTCTGAGTAAAGGAGAGCTGGCCTTTGATTTCACTGGGAGGCTATGACCTCAAGAAGCCTAGTGTTCCCAGGCACCCAGGAAGGCAGGCGTGAGAACCCACCCACACTCCCCAGTGTGGCACCTGGAGCTGCCTGGTGACCTGGGGGTTGAGGAAGAAAACGATCCCAGATGCAGATGAGAAGAGCATGGTAGAAGTGTCAAAAGTCAGGATGTGGAAATGGGAATACAGCCGGAGAGATGAGAGCCAGTAAATTCTGGAAGGACCAGTGTATGGCTCAGATGAAGGGGGTGGATGATGAGCCTGGCCCAGAGCAGTCCGCACCATCAATACCGCTCCACCACCACCATTTCCTCCTCCAGTGAGAGCGAGGGGGAGACTCAACATGGCTATCACCCCGGCCTCTGCCCCCAGAAGCTCAAGGTAAAAAGTAAGGGCGTCTAGAGACACAGAGAGTGACACTGTTTTCACCTATAAATCTGTGGTTTGACATCCAAATGGCCAACGGACACATGAAAAAGTGCTCAGCATCACTCGGCATCAGGGAAATCCAAATTAAAACCTCAATGAGATACCACCTCACACCAGTCAGAATGGCTAAAATTAACAAGTCAGGAAACGACAGATGCTGAATCTGGTTTGAGATGAATGTGCCCTATGCATGTTATACATCCGTACCTACACAGAGAGGTACGGGGCTAGTTCAGCAGGCTGGGATTGGAGGGTGGCATGCCGTGGGGGTGGAGTCACTGATTTATGCTTCTTTATACTGTTTTACTGGTCCTGATGGCCATTTATAACTTTGTAATTCAGACAAAATATAATTAAAAATATATATATGGAGAGCATTTACCCACAGGCTGGCTGGTTTTGTGAGTGAGGCTATGTTCCCAGATTCCCCCAGAAGCCCCAGCAGATGTCCTGAGGGAGCTGTGGTTCGCCCCCAGGCCCCGAATGAGCAGCACTGTGTGGGAAGCCAGGTGACGTTTCCACACAATGTTGTTCTACAGGAAGATGCGCAAGAAGCAGCACACAGATGCCTCAGCCAACTTCACAGAAATTTCTCCAAAATGCTTTATAAAGAGAAAACCACCAGGTCCGCTAAAGAAAGAGGAGCACTTGGACATACGACAAAAGTATACAAGAACAGCCTCCTGTGACCTTGTTTGGGTTTCCTTCTGCATGTCATCCAGACATCATGGGAGAGCATCTCGGAGACGTTGCAAAATAACTGGGGGAACGGTGAACAACTCTGCAGATGATGAGAACAACTCATCATACATCCGCTCTCCTGAAGAAAATTTTGAAAATGGTATTGCTCTGCTAGGTTGAAAGAGACTCTGGCCTGGGAAGAAAGGAAACTGTCCTAAATGCAGTGTGGTATCCCGGATGGGATGCTGGGCCAGGAAAAGGACATCAGTGGAGAAACCAGCGAAATCCAAATAAGGTCTGGGGTTTAATTAATGGTAATGTGCCAAAGTTAGTTTCTTTGTTTTGACAAACATACCGTGGCAATGTAAGATTGATGAGATTAGATAATTAACATCAGGGGGAACTGGGTAAAGGGAGATGTGAGAATTCTCTGTGCTATGTTTAATGATCAAAACTTATTCCAAAATGAGTTTATTCTTAAAAAAGAGAAGTTGTCAAAGAGTAAAGACAGACCGATTAGAGACGGGTGATGGGCATTAAGGAGGGCACTTGTGAGGAGCACTGGGTGTTGTATGTAAGTGATGAATCACTAAATTCTACTCCTGAAACCAACATTACATGATATGCTAACTAGAATTTAAATTAAAACTTAAAAAAAAAAAGAAGAGGAAGATGAAGTGGCCAAAGACAAATTGATGAACTAGTTGGTTCTACTGCAGGTTTTCCTTTTTTCCAGAGGGATTAACTCATGTACACATCTCACATGTTTTTTACAAAATACTACTGAAATCACAAGGATATGAAAGATCATTTGTTTGTCTACTCCTAAATCTAGCATTAAGATAACCCTGTCTTTCAGGGAGTTTGCAATAGTCATTAACCTTGCATGGTACAGTATAAGGTCTATAAATTGGCATGGAAATTTAAAGCAGGTCGTGTATAACAGACATTATACAAGGGATGGTAGTTTTGCTTTCGGTACAGCTTATGTTAAATCATTGCTCTGTGAACTGAATACCAGTTTATTAAAAAAAAAAAGCTGCAACTGTCTTGTTGACATTCTGAATACTTTAAACAAAAACATGTGTTTTGTGAAAAAAATTTTATAGGTAACAAACCCCCTCACCAAATCCCTCGACCTTTCTGAAAGGTAATATAATAGTGCCTTGTTGTCTTAATTTACATTTTTTATTAGTAAGTATTATTTTTATGATAAGGAAATGGTATCCCAAACAGGAAGCTTTGAGCTCACACAGAACTGGAGACAAGTGGAGCCATGCGGACACAATGGCTTACTCTGGGCAGAGAGGAGAAAGGAAGAACTCTTGCTGTGAGAACAGAAGAGATGCCTGGGAAGGCAGGGCAGAGATGTCAGCCCTTCATCGGTAGCAGAGTGCTAAAGTCAGAAATTGGCTTTTATATTCTTAAAATAAAAATAACTATTATTGGGGCACCTGGGTGGCTCAGTGGGTTAAGCATCTGACTCTTGATTTCGGTTCGGGTGATGATCTCAGGGCCATGAGATCGAGCCCCAAGTTGGGCTCTGCACTAGGTGTGGAGCCTGCTTAAGATTCTCTCTCTCCCTCTCCCTCTGCCCTCCCCACTGCTCATGCACGCTCTCTCTCTAAATAATAATAATAATAATAATAATAATAATAATAATAATAATAAAAAATGTTATTATTAAAATAATAATATTTATAAAAATTCCCAACAAGTTTTAATTAAAAACTCCTTCCTATCCCCTAATCTCATTTCCCAGAAGTAACTGATGGTAACTGCACACTTTTGGGCATTCTTCCAGACTCTTTCTATGCATATGTAAAGATACAAAGATAATCTTCACAGATATGGGATCATATACGCACACTGTTGTATAATTTGCTTTTTTTTTTCATGAAACAATAGATCATGGACATTTTCCCACCCTTTGTGTATGTAGATCTAAGTCATTCTTTTGAGAAGCTGCATTGTATTCCATTTATGGATAAACCTTAAATTATTTATCCAGTCTCCTATTGATTTTCATTTACAGTGCTTCCAGTTTCTTGCTATTATAGATGATGTTGCCACATTGTCTGTGCTCTGAGAGCACAATCTTTACATCAAGCCCACTGAGCTTCCATGCACTTCCAAAGACTAACTCTGTGGTTTTAGACAGATTATTTAAGCTCCTTGAAACTGGGTGCCCTCATTTTAGAGATAATATCTACCTTATAGGGAGGTTGTGTGGATTAAATGAGTTTATGTTAATGAGTGAAATTGAATGAGAGAAAATGTCGGGTAGTTTCCCTGGTGTGTGTGTGTGTGTGTGTGTGTGTGTGTGTGTATAGATGGAGAGAGGAGAGAGAGACAGAGGAATATGGAGATAAAAATGGATGGACCAACAGACAAATGGTTGGATGAATGGAGAGACAAATAAACAGAGAGATAGATGGATAGATACCTGTTATATAAGGAAGCCTTGCAAGTTATTCCTCACTCACAGGACATGGGGGAATTTCAATGATCAATAAACTTAAGTTCCTTCCTTTTCCACTCACAGACATAGGGAGAGACAAAGCACAGAAGCGATAGGGGATTTAAATCTTCTAAGGTATCTGCTTGAAGAGCCATTTCGCCAAGAACAGTGATAAGACGCCTGGAAGTGACAGTCACCCACCTCAGAAGGTGGAGGAAACTGTGGAGGAGATAGCACTCTTCTGGATCTAAGAAGAAGTGGTTCCAGAAATAGGAATGGCAAGAACATTGAGAAAAAGGGGCCCTGTCATTTTAATAGCATGTGTGAGCTGGGGAGGGTAAAGCTCTATATAATCACAAATGTATCCCAGACTTTGGCCAGAGGGATTGTAAAATACCTAGAGAAAAGCAAGACTGAGATTCTTAAAAATAAGACAGCTTCAGATGTGGGAGGCTCCCAGAATCCAAACCTGACCGGACTATAATAAATAGTCCTGGCAAGAAGCAGAAGAGGGGAATATCTCAAAAGGCCTATGAGATAACAAAATATTTAAAAGCAGGAGCATAGCCTTGCAACCACCTTTGATCCATCCTTTAATTTAGTCAGTTCTCAAATCCCATAAACCTTATGCCTGGTACGAACCTCCTGCTGCAGTGATCTTCCTAAACCCACTGTTGATCATGCCAGGCCCTATATTCCTCTGTGATTTACAGAATAAAGTCTAAAGTCCTGGCCTGGCATTCAGAATCCTCTTAAATCTGGTCCCAGCCTGACTTGTACCAGTCCCCTCCCTCCATATACCCTCCACTCTGATCACTCCAATCACACAGAGCCCCCGTCTGTGGTAATGATTGCTTGACTTGTACCCTGGGCCTGGAGTATACATGGTGGACACCTCAAGTTTGGGGCCTGGCTAGACCCCCATTCCATCTGGAAATGGTCCCTATATGACCTCATCTGGGTCTGAGCAAATACCACTCACAAGATACCACTCTGCAGTTGCCCATTGGAGGATCCCAACCATAGAATAGGAACTCATAGAACAGGAACATAACCAAAGCCAGACCAAGCCCAGTCTTTCTAAGAGCAGTGATAGATGAATGCGGGAACAGATTCAGCCTCTACGTTCCTTGGGATGAGAAGCCATTAAAATGTGGGCCGGGGCTACCAGCCACCATCCTACCCACCTTGGGGAACACTGGTCCCTGAGCTCCATAAGGGCAGGGGGGTTCTATCTGGCACAGAGTGCATGCTTGTTTGTTGAATGAGTGAATGTAACCAGATCAAATAGACCAGCAGGCAAATAATAGGACAGATTCCTGAACATGTGCCCTTTAGACCTGCTAATTAAGTGAACTTATATGTTCCATTTCTGCATTTCTGCGTACACTAACCTGAGCTGGACTTCTATCACATGTAACCAAAAGACCCTCCCTGTCACATGCTCAAAAGCTCAAACTTCTCCAGATTTTTTCATATGCTAGTTCTCTCACACAGTCTTCCTAGATGCTCCCAGATCAAGGTACCCTCTATGCCTTTTAAACTGCAAGCACACACTGTTGAAACATTTGTGATTTTCCACCTTGATTTAAGGCTCTTTCTGGACACAGGTGCAGCGGACGTCAATGGTGCCCCACCTAAACACACCCCAGGATCCCTTTTACGGGTCCAGTTGCTACAAACCTGCCCCAGAGCCTACAGGTGCTGGGCTAAAGGCTCAGACCTACAACGTTCCCTGGGACAATTGAAGGCCCGAGGTGCCTAGGACTTATCTGTAGGGCCACGTCCCAGGGCCCACCGGCTGGAGAACCAGAGCTGGGCTCACACCCCAAGGCGACACTCTGCAGCACCACTCCCGCTCCAGGGGGTCACCACATTCTCCAGGAGCCCCGCCCCCTCTGCTCTGCCCCCCCTCCTTCAGAGCCTCTCCCCTCCCCACTAAATAAAGTGCTCAGGGATCTGCCAGCCGTGTGGTGCATGTAAGGAATAGGAGCTAAGGTAACATCCCAACTCCCCAACAAATCTCCTAAAAACAAGCTGCACGTCCACCCCCTTCCATCTCTTGCGGCGCAGCGCTTTCGTGGAACCGTGAAGCACAAACACGAGGGGTTGTGTGAATGAGGAACAAGGGAGCGCTCAGTGGAGTTAACAATCTTGAGTAAACGAGGAGGAGTCAGCCTGCGGCGGGGCGCAAACCTGCCAACACAGCACAGGGAAGCAAGCTTCTAGAGCAGGCGGAAATTTCAAATCAACTCCAGAACAACGAAAATGGCCTTTTTAAAAGCTCTCTCCGGAGGGAAAGCGAGACAAATGTACTGTTTCAGAAATTCTGCTTTTCTTTCACTGATCCTTTTCAGTGTTTCGTAAATCCCGCAATTCAAGTGACCTTCCAACGCACCTGAATTCCCCAATTAATCTGTGATGAAATGGGCACTTGGGTATCCGGCCAACACCACCGCGAGGCCTCCAGTACCTGCACGAAACCTAGTTTCTCAGGAGCTCTGATCTGCTCCAGTACTTGCCTCCCTCTCCAAATAAAGTCTCTGTCACCTAAAGAAATGAATAAATAACAGGAACGGGGTCTCGCACATTGAACTACATCTTGGTGCTGTGGGCTCTCTGCTATGCATTTGTCCCCTCCTCCCCCCCCCCCCCCCCGCTGAGCGATCATCTTGAAAGGACTGTATAGCTTATAGGATATTTTGTAAGACGAAACTTCCAACTACATAAAACCAAAAAAGGCTTCCAGCGGGGCAGAATCCCTGGGCTCTGGAATTCTCCTGGCTTCCCAACATTAAACTTTTAGCATGTACCTTTCTCCCTTGCTTCAGCCCCTGGGGACATTAAAGTCTTAACCAGGAACACCTGGCTGGTTCAGTTGGTTAAGCGGTTAAGCGTCTGCCTTCAGCTCAGGTCATGATCTCAGGGTCCTGGGATTGAGCCTGCTTCTCTCTCTCCCTCTGCCTTTCCCCTGCTTGCTCTCTCTCTCCCTTTCATGAATAAATAAAATCTTTTAAAAAACAAATAAAAAAGTCTTTAACCATTTCACAGTCTCTCTAGTTAGGGACATCAATAATATGCATGAAGGCACAGACATAACTCCTTCCCAGCACAACACATGCACACTCTCACAGAAACCTTCACCGAGAAACATTGCACTCTCTGGTTGTAATATTCATCAGCTCCTGGTGCAACCACTCTGGAAAACAGCATGCAGGTTCCTCAAAAAGTTGAAAATAGAGCTACCATACGATCCAGCAATTGCACTACTGGGTATTTACCCCAAATATACAAATGTAGGGATCCGAAGGGGTATGTGCACCCCAATGTTTATAGCAGCAATGTCCACAATAGCCAAACTGTGGAAAGAGCCAAGATGTCCATCGACAGATGAATGGATAAAGATGTGGTATATATATACAATGGAATATTATGCAGCCATCAAAAGGAATGAGATCTTGCCATTTGCAACGACGTGGATGGAACTGGAGGGTATTATGCTGAGCGAAATAAGTCAAACAGAGAAAGACATGTATCATATGACCTCACTGATATGAGGAATTCTTAATCTTAGGAAACAAACTGAGGGTTGCTGGAGTGGGGGGTGGGGTGGGAGGGATGGGGTGGCTGGGTGATAGACACTGGGGAGGGTATGTGCTATGGTGAGCGCTGTGAATTGTGCAAGACTGTTGAATCACAGATCTGTACCTCTGAAACAAATAATGCAATATGTGTTAAGGAAAAAAAAAAAGAACAAGAAGATAGCAGCAGGGGAAGAATGAAGGGGGGGAAATCGGAGGGGGAGATGAACCATGAGAGACGATGGACTCTGAAAAACAAACTGAGGGTTCTAGAGGGGAGGGGGGTGGGAGGATGGGTTAGCCTGGTGATGGGTATTGAGGAGGGCACGTTCTGCATGGAGCACTGGGTGTTATGCACAAACAATGAATCATGGAACAGTACATCAAAAACTAATGATGTAATGTATGGTGATTAACATAACAATAAAAAAATTCATCAGCTCCTTCTCCACCCAGAATTCCTAATTCTCAGTGTGGGAAAATGTTTTCCTATTAAACATTTTCCCCTAAGCCTCATTACCTCTCTGTGGTAGAAAATCATTGCGGTGCTTTTGCTGTCTTTGCAGGAAAGGAAATTAATTTACAAAAGAGGGAAAAATAATTTCTAAATAACAAATTCTTCTGAACTTGGGGTTTTGGCACTTCACAACCAAGTCAGATAGAAGGGGAGACTAGGACTGCTCCACAAATTAGAGAGAGCAGCTGAAACTGACCCAGAATTAACAAGTGTACAAAATGGAGGCAAGAAGGGGAGCCAGCCGGAAGCCCCGGCCCCAGAAAACCAGGCCATGAAATGCCATTAATGAAGATAATAATTGGGCGGTACTCTCAAGATGTCCAATTAAATATAAATTTTAACAGAAGGAACTGCACTTCCACTGCAGATCAGTGGATGCCAATCATTGTATCAAACAAGTATGCCGAGGGATTATAAACGTCACCGCTCCTTATCCCGCGCCGTATTTAACAGACTGAGAGTAACCGATAGTAATGGGAAATCTTCAGAAATTAAGTCTACATGAAAAGGTAAGTCATAAACACAGGAAATACAAATGACCCTTTTCATCAGCCCTCCTGGCAGGCAAAAAAAAAAAAAAAATCTTTATACCTTTTTTATTATAAAAGAAAGAAATTAGCTCACCAAATACAAAGAGTTAGCCCTGGTTACATTTGAGAAAGCCGTCCCCAAATTGACAACATCACTATGCAATGTGGCTCTTTTGTTAAACTCTGTACTCTAACATGAGAGAAAATAACAAAATCTGGTGATCTTCGTCCCAACACCAGCCTCCCAGCTCCTCCTCACAAGCTTGCTGAACTGTGTTAAACCCCAAAAATGCAGGTCAAGGGAGTAAATTACGTGAATGAGTGTTGAAGTCGTGTGAACCCAGACACTTACTAATTGTGTGATCTACAAGAAGTCACTTAGTCCCTCTGAGCCACAGTTCCCCAAGGTGTTGTTGTGAATCTTAAATGAGGTCCTGGATACAAAGTGTCAAACCTGTTGTAGATGCTTGAGAATGTTAGGTTTTTCCCCCTTTCTAACACATCCTCTGAAACAGGTGTTAAGGATTGGAGTCTACAGGTACCAGTATACCAAATGCTCCTACACATGATGGTGGGGGGGTACTGAGCCCTCCCCTGGGTGGAGCATGCACATGATGGAGGAGAGAGGACAGCTGACTGCCCTCAGTGACTCACGGCTTCAGACAATGAGCTGCTGGGGGTTGAAGGAGAGAATCCATCACCTTGTCCCTTGGATGGTGCAGAAAGAACTTGCTCACCCAGCAGGAACTGGGACAATGGAAGCTTCTGTGACCTTGCCCCAGTGTCCCATCTCATAGGGACTAGTAGCAGTATCGAGGAGGTGAACCTCGAGCCATGAGCAAGCGACATATGGAGAAGCCAAGAGGACCCTCGGAACCTGCATCTTGGTTGCCAGCCTCTAGCCATGCGAGGCTCGGAAGGCTGCATGCAAGGGTCTCCTTGAGGGATAAAACTGGCGAAATCAGTGGAGGAGGGCCCGGCAGGCCCTCTACCTGCCCTCTGCCTAGAAGGGTCTCTGCAGTCAACAAAGGAAGAGCAGGGCCTGGGAACATGAACTCATTAAGCTGATTGTTCTGCTGAAAGACCGTGGGCAGAAGAAGAGAAAGGTGTTTCTAGGCCTCCAATTGGAGAGCTGCCACCAGCCTCCCAGCTCCTCCTCACAAGCTTGCTGAACTGTGTTAAACCCCAAAAATGCAGGTCAAGGGAGTTTTGCCTGGGATAAGAAAAAAGAAAGTTTCTAGCCAGCTACTAAAAGGGTGCAGTGGGGCAGAAAGGTCTCTATAGACAGACAGGTGGAGGCTTTGTACCCCCCCGATTCCTTCATTCAGCCCGTCCATTAGTTAATAGCTTTACTAGACATCCTACGTCCCAGGCACTTTGCCCCTGTCTGCCAAAGGCACAGCACACACAGTACCGACAACCCATCCCTGAGTCCTCCCTCTCCCACCCCCCCAGCACCCATATGCTGCCGGACGCCCTAGGGAGCTCCTCCAGCTCAACTTCCACAAGAGGGCCTGCTCGCTAGCCTCCAGCCATCGAGGGCCCCCAGGCCCTTCCTAATTCTCAGTGTAACAAGGAAACTGGAATCTGACATGCACAACAGTCTCTTGTGAGCTTGACTAGCTTGAGTCACTTCCAGACACCCTGGCAGAACTGAGTCTCGATTCCGGTCCTCAAAGTAAGGGCCATAGTCCAGACATGGTTACTTAGGATGCATGATGCTTGGTATACTGGACAGCCTTGCTACCAGCCAGACATCTCATCCTTTCTCCCTTCAAAACCTGTTATGCTCATGTTCCATTATACACGTATTTTTTTCTCATTTTAATTTTAACCAAAATAACTTCCTGAATCAGACTGTAAGCTACTGCCTCAAATGGTCTGTGCCTGCCAGACAAATCCTGGGCTCCAGAAGTCCAGAGCAAGGTCCTTACAACCGGGCCCCACTGACTACCCGAGCCTTTATTCGGCTGTGCCAACTCCCTTCCCAAACAATTCCTATTCCAGCAAGCTCCTTCTAGCCCAGACCTCCCTAATACTCTTCCCTGGACACTCACGAGCTGCTAATGCTCATTCTTTTCAAAGTTCAGGAGGAGGTTTGCAACTTCCATACGTTACATAAATGTCATGTATTAAAAAAGTATAAAATAGATGCTCCGGATTTCGCTTTTCAAATGGGAGCAGATGGGGATTAAGTGCAGTTTTGACCCTGAGAAACCATCCTAGCCTTGTCTGTGCTCATGCACGTGGTCTGATTACCATAAGCTGACCAAACCTTCTCTAGTAACACAGGAACAGCCCCTATGCAGGTCAGCACTCGACAGACTAATTCAGAGAGGTCTACCGAGCTGAACTGAAAACGCCCTTCTCACATTGATGAGGTCAGTGCAGAACAGGGTGGGAACAAGAAGTATCCATTTGAAAAGGGTCCAGGAGGCTATCATCACCACTGGGTTTTTTAGGGCAAGCAACAGAAATTAATTCTAATTAAAGTTGGGGAATTATTGGAAGGAATCTGGGAGCTCACGGAATCCCTGGCAAAGGCTGGAAAATGGAGCTGGGATATAAGGCAGCTCCAAGGGGTTGGAGAGCAAACTACACAAATGGCCTTCGGAGCAGGAACAGTGTGACCAATCTGTCCCCAGCCCCATGCCCCCAGATGAAGGAACCCTAGCAGGTTTTCGGTCCTCCAATTTTCCAAGCCCCACAAAAAGCATGTCATCAGCCAGGTTAGGTCTTAGTGCTCCCTCTGGTTGTCATAGGCAGCGAGAAGAAATATCGGGGCCTTCTGGCATCTATCATTGGGAAAATCCCCCCCAGACTCTACATAGGGGCAAGTGGCAGCTCTCTAAAAGGAAATCAGAGAGCTGCAGGAAAGAGGAAAGGATGAATACGCCCCCCCATCCCCGCCCCAGTGAAAATGAAGACAAGAGGGCTCACCTGGTGGAGTCACGCCCTGCTTCGGACACCCTGCCTCACAGCCCGTAAGCCTGCTGTGCAGACCACTCTCTCCCCACACCCATCCCGAAGGTTGGCCACACTTGCCCCAGGGAACGCTTCCCCAGAGCTGGAGAGATGAGGGGTTAATGGGAAGGCAGCAAGGGTTGGGATGTGTTGTCTGTCTGATCAGGTGAAACTGCCACTCAGAGGTGGCTTTGCACACTCAGCAGTCACCTGCCACGGCGAGACCAGCTGCAAACAGGGACCTTCCCCCAAATGGAAGATTACAACTTTGGATTAAAATGAAAATGGAACATGAGAGGTCAGGCAATGTGCTAGCTAGTCAGGTTGGTGATGGCAGAACCCAGCAAGTGGACAACAAAGGCAAGCCCCACAGACGTGGGGCCAGCATGCTCAGGACAGCCCTGCAGACACCCCGCCAGTCAGGGGAGCCAGGTCCACTCCCGGATCCCACACGGCTCTTGCATGGACAGGACTGCAGTTTGACTGATACTTCCTTGGGTGACTACGTTTTGGTGATAGTCTCTCACTGAAGCATAATCTCCTCAGTGGCAGGGACCCCATCTGGTCTTCACTCCTACAAATGTCACCACTGCTTAGCATCTGATCCATAGAAGTAGGACCTCAGTAAATATGTGTAGAATTAGGCAATGAATGAATAAATGAATGAACAAACTGAGCCCGACTCGCTTGTTTTCCACAGCCCCATTATCCAGGGATCACTCCTACCTCCATGTGGCCAGGGTTCTATAGAAAATGCCAATTTTCGGGGCGCCTGGGTGGCTCAGTCGTTAAGCGTCTGCCTTCGGCTCAGGTCATGATTCCAGGTCCTGGGATCAAGCCCCGCATCGGGCTCCCTGCTCGGCGGGAAGCCTGCTTCTCCCTCTCCCACTCCCACTGCTTGTATGCCCTCTCTCGCTGTGTCTTTCTGTCAAATAAATAAATAAAATCTTAAAAAAAAAAAGAAAATGCCAATTTTCTTCAATTGTGTAGCAGCAACTCTAAACATGGATTGTAGGGTGTGGGATGGAAAGCATGTGTCTCTGTGGGCAAATCAGTTTCTACTGGGGGAGGGGGTTGTTACAGACTACCTTCCCTCCCCCACCAGGAGCCTGGTCCACTGAACCTGAGCGCATACAATACGTAACACTGCACCCATTTGCTGCTCCAAGATCCATTGGTGAGCCCTGTGATGGTTAATTTTATGTGTCAGCTTGACTAGGCCATGGGGACCCAGACATTTGGTCAACCGTTATTCTGGGTGTGTCCATGAGGGTGTTTCTGGATGAGATAAGCATTTGAATCAATAGACTGAGTAAAGTCAATTGACCTCCCTAATGTGGGCGGGCCTGGCCCAATCAGTTGAAGACTAAATGGAACTAGAAGGCTGGGTGAGAGGGAATTCCTCCTGCCTGGCTGTTTGAGCTGGGATATCAGTCTTTTCCAGCCTTCCTACTTGAACTGAAACATGAGCTCTTTCTGGGTCTCCAGCCTGTTGGCTTTCAGACTGGAATTTGTACCCTGACTCTCCTTGAATCCCAGGCCTTTGGCCTCAGGCTGGAATTACATCACTGGCTCTCCTAGGTCTCCAGCTTGCTAACTGCAGAGCTTGGGACTTCTCAGATGCCATAATCGTGTAAGCCAATTCCTCACAATAAATCTCTTTATATATGTACATACATCTTATTAACTCTGTGTTTCTGGAGAACCTGAATACAGCACCCCTCAGTAACACCCCTTGGTGACACTGGACCCTCCCTTGGGAAGCCCTGGGCCTCGTCATAATCTAGCAGATAAAGGGGGAGAGCTGTGGTGCAGCAGGGGGTCTCCGGGACATTGCCCAATGTTCTGCCAACACCAGCTTCGAGGTGCGCAGGTTATAGAGTTGACAAGTATATACACCTGTGCACCCATCACTATAATCATCACCCTGGACAGTTCCCTGCACCCTGCCTAGTGAGCTCCCACCCCACCTCACCGCAGGAAACCAGGGAACATTACCATAGATCAGATTAGTCTTTTTTAGGGTTTCACATACATGGAATATACATACATCTGGCTTCCTTTGCTCAACATAATGTGATGTGGGAAACAAAAGCAAAAAAAAAAATTTAAATTTCCTTACTACCTATAGCCCACTGACAGGTCCTTGAAATAGGCAGAGTGACATTCCTCTAGAAACTCAGCTGCTTCGATGTTAATACTTTCCTAAGGGCAAAAGGCAATCTTACCCTGATCCCAGGATCCTATATGTCTACTTTAACATATAAAATTCCTTTGGAAACTTCTTTTATCTCTATACCTCCCCAAAAACAGGTTGGCAATCATTCCCCAAGCATATGACCCACCGACATACATCTGAAGGGTCTCATGACTCAGGTTTTATTAGACAGTAATAAATGACCTTTTCCCAACAATAGCTAGCCCCCTTCAAGGTCCTGGAAACCTTGCTTCTGAAGTTCCTTAGAGACTTACACTATCCCTAACCACCCCCCAACTTGAAAGTCTATAATGGGCCACTCCTCATGACCCCGGTGCAGCTCTTTCTGCCCATGGGTCCTGTCCCTGTGCTTTAATAAAACCACCTTTTTGCACCAAAGACATCTCAAGAATTCTTTTTTGGCCATTGGCTCCGAATCCTAACATCTTTCCTACATCGTAATGTTCTCAAGATTCATCTTTATCATTATATGTATCAGTAGGCTGTTTTCTTTTATTACTGTTTAGTTTTCTGTTATCCGAATACCTCCCCATTTCTTCATCTAGTCACCTGTTGATGGGCATTTGGATTATTTCCAGCTTTTTCTATTATGATTAAAGCTGCTTGAAACATTCACGTTCAAGTCTTTGTGTGAGTCTATGTTTTCATTTCTTCTGAGTAAATATTTAGGTGCAGAAGAGTAGCTCCTAAGGTAAATTTATGCTTAACTTAATAAGCAATGGACAGATTGTTTACCAAAGTGATTGCACCATCTTCCACTCCCAGGAGCAAAGATTTCCTATCATTCTGCCCCCACAGACAGGTGGAGAGGTGTTCATGCGGGGCCTACAGGGTATGGGGGCCGGAAGACATTGTGCCTGTATCATAGCATGGCGGGCCCTCCCGGCCAGGTCTGGAGCCCCTTCCTTGCTGACGTTTTCCCCAGCCCTCAGTTTTGCACTCTCCTCTGTACCTCGGTGTGCACAGTGACCCACATGTACCCACACAGCACTGGCCATGCTGGGGAGGGAGAGCACTGTATACTTCTACCAGCCAAGGGCTCCAGGACAGGGCTCCATTTTATTTACCTGGGAGTCTCTCCTCCTGACCCCTAATCCCTGAGAATCTTGTACCATGCCTGGCGTTACCACTTGCTGGTACACATGTGATGAATGACTGAATGAATAAATGGAGTCTGGTTTAATAACTTCTATCTCTATGCCTGCCTCACTCAGTTGGACCACTGCTTTCTCCGCTTAGGCACATGATTTGAGCACTGACCTCTCTTGGGGAAAACATTTCTCTCAGTCTTCTGAGAAGAAAACTAAGCCTGATGTTGACAGCTTGCGGGGAGAGAAGGGGCTTCTGCAGCATTCCCTTGCCTTGACCCTGAAGACTGACCGAAGGAGGCCACCCCCAGGTGGAGCTTTTCTTTCCACACGCACAGTCTTTGCTTCCACACTGGAAAACAATTCTCCTGTGTGGTTGTCCTGGTGCTGGGAGTGAAGGACTCCAGTGGAGGGTCTCATGAATCTCAGGAGAGGTCCCCACCTTGGTTGATTGGCAAGACCATTCCACACCTGGGTTTTCTCCTCCGGAAAGAACAGAGTGGTGATAACACATTCACAGCATTGCTCTGAGGCTAGAAGGAGATCGTGTATATGATAGTGCTCTGAAAACACAAATTGCTCCCCCAATGTTAGGCCCTATTATCATGCAGCACTTGGTTCTCTTCATGCAGCCTGCCCACCAGCACCACCAGGCTCATTAGCTGTGCTGAACAAATCCTCATGTATCTGTCAGCCTAGAAGCTATGAACAGACCCACTGTCAGCACCCACCAGTGACCTTGTATGATTAGCACTGTCAGGCCCAAACCAGTTAAGGTGGTTTCCCACCACTGGGGCTCTGAGGCCAAAGGAAGCATGTGCTTCAAGGCCTCAGACCCCAGGACCCATGGATTACATCATCCTCCCTTTCTCCCTTCTGTCCTTCCTTTTTTCCTTCCTTTTTTCCTTCCTTCCTTCCTTCCTTCCTTCCTTCCTTCCTTCCTTCCTTCCTTCCTTCTTTCCTTCCTTCCCTCCTTCCCCAGTGTTTTTTCCCAGCATCCACACTGATTTACATTTTTTACCATGAAGATGCTTAGTATCTGGTGGCTGGACCTGGCTGGTCCTCCCTACAGCCTTCTCTCCCAGTTTCCACTTTGCTTCACTTAAGGAGTCAACCTGAAGCTGCCTGTCTCTCAAATCAGAAAAAGCCCCTGCTCAGCAAAGTGGCACTACTAAGTATCTGGCAAATTCCATGACTGTTCAAAAGCTACACTCACCAAAGATGTTCAGGGAAGTTAAATTGCTTAGAGCAATATTAGCTCCCCAAATTGGGAGAGAGGGAAGAATACACCATCACAGTGTTGTTGGTTGGGCCTCCAGGCATACTGGGGGCTCTCAGCAGGGATTCTGAAAAGCAAGATGAGGGCTCTGGAGAAACCACTGTGCATCAGGGGCCACCCTTGCTCTAGCGAGAGTAGGTGTCTCAAGCACTGAGAAGGACCATGACAACCTCACACCTAACTAGTCTGCAAGGGCCCAGTTCCAGAAGCTGGCAACAGTCCTGCTAAGCATGCGGAAACAAATATGGGAGTCCTAGTTCAGCCCCCCAAGTCAGCGCAGATCTCATAAGCTCCTGGAGGGAAAGAGTCAACAGGGGCTCGGAGGGGGCCATAGTCTCGCATGACTTGAGCAGATGAACAGAACAAGGATGGCAGATGCAAGTAGGGAGTAGACAAATTGGCACTGGCCATCCTGAGTCAAGAGGCTGAAGCTCCTTGCTCAATACATAATCACAATGCTGCCTACTCTTGGCTCATTGATCACTGGATACCAGGGACACAGTCTGTGGACTTTCAGCTCTTTGGGGTGAAGACACTGAGCACACTGCTCAGGCTTGGGGGGGTCCTGAACTGGGAGAGGGATTTAGGAACTGATGGACTCATTCAGTACCAGCCTGCCAGATTCCCTTTTTCTCCCAACCTACTATACCCACCCTCAGTTCCACACACAATTGTGAAGCCCCTACTCTGGGACAAGCCAGCAACACAGTGGTGGTTCCTATGCTTAAGGCACTCACAATTTACAGGGAAAGATAGGCACATAAGTAGATAGTTTAAAATATTATACTAAGTGCTTCACAGGAGATAAAATGTAGATTCTGTGTGAGCCTAAGAAGAGATGCCCAACCCAGCCAGGGGAATCTGGAAGAATGATCTGTGTTGCTGATGCCTGAGATGAGGAGTGTTTCTCCTCTATTCACTTCTGCTGCAACTGTACTGTGGATTCTGAGACATGTTCCTAAAGGTAGTTCAAGCACAGAGCCCATGGCATTCTTCATATGGAACAAGCTACATCTTTCAGACACAAAGTGATTGTTCTGATCTTGTCCTCCACATGCAACCAGGTCCCAGGCCCTATGGATTCTATTACCAAATTTCTCTCTCCACTTTGTTCCTTCCTTCCCTAGTCCACTGCCACTGCCTTAGTCCCAGGTGCTGGTCATCACTTCTCTGCTTAATTTGTATGGCAATCATACTACAAACAGCTATATTGGAGTAAAGTTTTTGTATAATATTGAAATTAAGCTACTATTAATCTGAACTACACTGTTTTAAGTTAAAGTGTTAATGTAATCCTCAGGGCAATCACTAAGAAAATAACTCAAAAAATAAATAATAAAAGAAACAACAACAGAACTAAAAGGCTACGCTAGAAAATATCTATTTAATGCAAAATAAGGCAGTAATGGAGGAATAGAAGAACAAAGACATAAGGCATACAGAAAACAAATGGCAAAATGGAAGATGCAAATTATATTTCATCAGTAATTACATTAATTGTAAATGAATCAAATACTCCAATCAAAAGGCAAAGATTGGGAGTTATAAATTTTTTTTAAAAAATCTAATCAGATGCAGTCTACAAGAAACACACTTTAGATTCAAAGATGTAACAGGTAAAAAGTAAAAGATGGGAAAAGATGTACCATGGGAACATTAACCAAAAGAGACTAATATCAGACAAAATAGGCTTTAAGATAAAAGTGTTAGCATAGATAAAGAGGGATACTTTATAATGATAAAACTGTCCATTCATCAAGAAGATATAATAATTATATCTAATTGCATTAGGTATATAATTCTATCTAATTCTAATTGTATTACATATATATTATATAGCTAGATATAAATATAATGTATATGTTATATAGGAGATATATACATGTAACAACACAGCCCCCAAAACACATGAAACAAAAACTGACAGAATTGGAAGCAGAAATAGACCATTGAACAATAATAACTGGAAACTATAATACCTCATTTTCAATAACTGATGGAACAACAAAGTAGAAGGTCAGCAATGAAACAGACCTGAGCAACACTATGAACCAACTAGACCTAACAGACCTCTATCACTCTATTTGAAAAGAGAAGAATACACATTCTTCTCATACACACATGGAACATTCCACCAGGATAGATAATATGCTATGCCATTAAACAAGCCTCAATAAAACGAAAAGGGTTAAAATCACATAAAGTGTGTTATCCGGCCTCAGTGAAATTAAATTAAAAATCTAGAACAGAGGGTGCCTGGCTGGCTCAGTCAGAAGAGCATGCAACTCTTGATCTCAGGGTTGTGAGTTCAAGCCCCAGGTTGGGTGTGGAGATTACTTAAAACTAAAATCTTTAAAAAAGAAAAGAAAAAAAAAGAGGGGCACCTGGGTGGCTTAGTCAGTTAAGCATCTGCCATAGACTCAGGTCATGATCCCAGGGTCCTGGGATTGAGCCCCACATCGGGCTCCCTGCTCAGCCAGGAGCCTGCTTCTTCCCTTTCCCTCTGCTGCTCCTCTCTCTCTCTCTCTCTCTCTCTCTCAAATAAATAAATAAAATCTTTTAGAAAGAAAGAGAGAAAGAAAGAAAATCTAGAACAGAAGGAAATGTTGGAAATCCATGAATATGTGAAAATTAGACAACACACTCCTCAATAACCAATGTTTCAAAGAAGAAATCACAAAGGAAATTTTAAAAAGCTCTGAGATAAATGGAAAAAAAACCCACAACATACCAAAACATGGCATGCGGTGAAAGCAATGCTTAGAGGGAGATTTGTAGTAGTAAACACCCCATTTTTAAAAAAGAGAGCTCTCAAGTCAGTAATCTAACCTTCCCCCTTAAGTAACTATAAAAAAAAAAAAAAAATGAAGACTACATTAAACCCAAAATAAGCAAAAAGAAGGAAATAATAAATCTTAGAGTGAAAATACATGGAAAAAAAACCAGAAAAACAACAGAGAAAATCAGTAAACAAAAAGTTAGTTATTTGACGAGATCCACAAAATCAACAAACCTTGGGACTCCTGGGTGGCTCAGTTAGTTAAGCCTCTGCCTTCAGCTCAGGTCATGATCCCAGGGTCATGGGATTGAGTCCCTGAGCAGGGAGCCTGCTTCTCTCTCTGCCTGCTGATCCCCCTGCTTGTGCTCTCTCTCTTTCTCTCTCTCTGACAAATAAATAAATAAAATCTTGAAAAAAAAATCAACAAACCTTTAGCTAGACTGACCAGGGAAAAAGGACAGAAGATTCAAGTCAGTAGGGTCAGGACTGAGAGGACTTCAATACCAACCTTACAAAAATAAAAAGAACTATAAGAGAATACTATGAATAACTCTATGAGCAACAAATAATATAATTTTGGTGAATGGACAAATTCCTAAAAAGACACAAACTACTGAAACTGTCTCAAGAAGAAATGGAATGTCAAAATAGATTTAAAACCAATAGGAAATTGAATTAGTAATATTAAAACTTCCCACAAAGAAAAGCCAAGGCCCAGATGTCTTCACTGGCAAATTTTTATTTAAAGAAGAATTAATATCAAGCTTTCACAAACTCTCTCCTACCCACTCACTCCCCCCAAAAAGAATGAACATTTCCCAACTCCTTCTATGAGGCTAGTATTAACCTGATACTAAAATCAGGCGCACACACACACACACACACACACACACACAAAAATCACAAGCAAAGAAAATCACAGATCAACATCCCTTATGACTATAGACACAAAAAATAGCAAACTAAGTCTCGCAGCATATAAAAAGGATTATATATAATGATCAAGGACATTTATTCCAAGAATGCAAGATGTGTTTAACATCTGAAAATCAGTCAATGTAATACTCTGTATTAACAGATAAAGGACAAAACCCATATGATTTATCTCCACTGACGCAGAAAAAGCATTTGAAAAACTCCAACACCCTTTCATGATAAAACATTCAACAAATTAGGAATAGAAGCAAACTTTCTCAACCTGAGATAAGGGCATCTATGAAAAACCCACAGCTAACACACCGGAAGACTGATTGCTTTCCCCCCTAAGATTATAAACATGACAAGGATGGATATCCACCAATGATTCTGACTTCTACTCAACATTGTACTGGAGGCTCTAATCATGCCAATTAGGCAAGGAAAGAAATTAAAAGGTATCTAGAAGTGGGAAGGAAGACGTAAAACTCTCTCTATTGGTAGATGATAAGAATTTGTATATAGATAACACACACACACGCTAATAGAGTTAAAAACTATAAAATACATATTTATAAAATATATATATAATAAAATAATGATTTTTAGTTATCAGGGAAATAGAAATTAAAACCACAATGAGACACCACTATATTGCCTTCCAAAGACCTAAAATTAAAGAGACTGACAACATGAAGTGTTGGTGAGAATGTAGAGTAGCTGAAACTTTCATACATTGCTTGTGGGAGTAAGAACTCCTGCAACCACTTTGGCACAAAGAGGAGCTGCATCTTCTAAAGCTAGACATATGTTTATTTTATAATACTACAATCCCATTCCTATGTGCACATCAGAGGGAAATAGACATACGTCCACCAAAACCATGGACAAGAACGTTCACAGCAGACTTCTCCATAATATCACAAAATTAGAAATAACTCAAATGTCTGTCAACTAGGAAATAGATAAATAAATTGTGGTATATTTATATAATGGAATTCTACACAGCAACAAACCACCAGATAGACATAACAATACGGAATAATCTCAAGACATTATGTTACATGAAAGAAGTCAGACATAAAAAGTATATTCTGTATGATTCCGTTTATATGAAGTTCAGGCAAAACTGAATTGACGGTGATCAAAGTTAGTGGTTATCACCAGGTGAGAAATAGACGAGAACTGGACTAGAACATGATGGAAACTTCTGGAATACCATCATGTTCTGTATCTTGACCCAGGTGCTAGTGACATAGGAGTGTACATATTTAAAAATAAGTCAAGCTGTGTACTTAAAATCAATGTTTTTATATACTTTACCAAACTGTGATTAAAAAGGTTTTTTGATGACATTATCAAAGATAAAATTTAAATAATACAAAACAACATAAATTATTTTAAAAACTGTATCCAGGACTCTAACCTAAGTCTGCCCCAGCACCCAGCACACATCCTATCTATTCCCCCATGTCCCACAGGCCTCAGGCTGTATCTCAAAAAAACAGCCAAGGATCTCCTAAACATTTTTCACTGACTCAAAATGTTGATGGCTCATAGTGAACTCTCTTTCACTAAAATCTCCAAGTCTCTTTTTTCCTATGCACAGCTAGGGCCCATTGTCCTCATTCTGTCCTTTTGCATCTTTAAAACATTTTTAATGTTATTATTATTATTTGTTGCTGCAAGATGTAACAACCCTAATGGAAATCAGATGCAACTGGGAAGAGAAAATTTCCCCCAGGCCAGCCATCCCACAAACTGTCAAGTTCCAGAGCCCCCCAGGCCCTGTCCACTCACATATTTAATTTTTATGTACTTATAATCACCTCATAGATACAAGTCTGCTATTCTTTAAATATACATACTGTTATATCATAAATATTCCCCATAGTCTTTATAATTATCATTTTTATTGTCTGCAGAATCGTCTATGGTGTGGCTACACCCATAATTTTCTTAGCTACTCCCTGCATTGAACATTGAGGTTGTTTCCAATTTTTCAGTCTCATGGATAGCACTGCAATGAAATGCTTATATATTCATGTATTTCTCATTTAAATTATACCATTAGGCTAACATCTTAGAAGCAAGATTTTTGGGTCAAAAGGTATGATTCCAGGTACGTATTGCAGAATGGTTTCCTAATTGACGTGACCACCAACAATGTATAAACATAGTTTTATCACAACCTTGACAGCATTATTGTAACTTTTAACCACATGCAATAGATATAAGATTATTTCATAAATATCACTTTATTTTATAATTCACTCCAGTAGTTGTCCATCCTGTCATGTGTGTTTTGAAATGCAGGTATCTGATGCAGGGCCAGGTATAGAGGAGGAGTTTGATAAACATCTTTTGAAGTGAACTCAGCTTTATTTCTTCTGATGTCAGTTGTTCATTCATGCCTTTTGCCCATTTTTATTTTTTTTAAAGATTTTATTTATTTATTTTTGAGAGAGAGCATGAGCGGGGGTTGGGGAGGGGCAGAGGGAGAAGCAGACTCCCTGCTGAGCAGGGAGCCCGTCCCAGGACCCCAGGATCATGACCTGAGCCAAAGGCAGATATTTAACCAACTGAGCCCCCCAGGTGCCCTCTTTGGTCCATTTTAAAATCTAAGTTCTAACGTATGCCTCACTGATTTGAAAGAGGCAAAGTAAGCATTTCTGTCTTGTCGTATCTGTAACATTTGTTACTTTACCCTCTGTTATCTTTCTTTTTTTTTTTCTTTAAAAGAAGTTTTAAGTTTGGGGGTGCCTGGGTGGCTCAGTTGGTTAAGCATCCGACTCTTGATTTCGGCTCAGATCATGATCTCAGGGTCTTGAGACTGAGCCCTGTGTTGAGCTCTGCAGTGAGCCTGGAGTCTGCTTGGGATTCTCTCTCTCTCTCTCTCCCTCTGCCCCTCTCCCCCCACTCGTTCTCTTTCTCACTCTAAAAATAAATAAATTAAAAATAAAAGAGGTTTCAAATTTTTATAAAGTTGTGTCTATACTAGACCCTCTAACAACACAGGTTTGAACTGCGTAGGCCCACTTATATTTTATATGTGGGTTTTTTTCAACAAATACAGTACAGTACTGTAAATGTACTTTCTCTCCTTATGGTATTCTTAACATTTTCTTTCCTCTAGCTTATTTTATGCTAAGAATACAGCATATAATACTTATGTATTATACATAGGTATTACATAATATTACATAATAATACATAATATTACATAATACATACTACATAATAATGATAATATACAAACTATGTGTTAATCAACTGTTTAGGTTATCAACTGTAAGGCTTCCAGTCAACAGTAGGCTATTGGTAGCCATGTTTTAGGGGAGTCAAAAGTTAAATGCAGATTTTGGGGCACCTGGGTGGCTCAGTTGGTTAAGTGTCTGCCTTTGGCTTGAGTCATGATCACACGGTCCTGGGATGGAGCCCCCTGTCGGGCTCCCTACTCAGCAGGAAGCCTGCTTCTCCCCCTACTGTGCTCTCTCTCTCTCTCTCTCTCAAATAAATAAAGTCTTAAAAAAAAAAAGAAAGAAAAAGAAAAAAATTTAAAAAAATTTTTTTAAAGTTAAATGCAGATTTTTGACAGCACATGGGTGGGGGTTGGAGCCCTAGCCCCCACACTGTTTAAGAGTCAATTGTTTACCTTTATAATATTTTTTTATCACTTTAAATTTTAGGAAATTATCTGAAAAGTCTTATGGCCTATCTTTTGCTCATTTTCCAGGATTATTTTTCCTACTTAATTCCTTAATAGAACTGTTATTTATTTTTGGCTTATGATGAGGTATATAGCTTTTTTCCACCCCAAATAACTAATAATTTCTGCTAAAACCATTTATTCAACAATCCTTCTTTTCTCCATAGTGTCTGATTCCTCCTTCATCTTCTATTAAATTATTTTATGTAGGATCTCCTTCCAACTTTGTTGTTGCTGTAAATCTCTGTTTTGCCCAGTATCAAAGTATCTCTGTGATTTAATTATCAGTGTAAATGTTCTAAAATCTGTTAATACTGGTCCCCTTCATTATTTCCTGTTTCCTAAGTATTTTTATATTAACCAGCTTTCCCTTTCCAGTACACTTTTCTAATTATTTTGTAAACGCCCAATAAAAAAAAAAACTGATTGGAATTTTGATAGAGATTGAACGATATTATAAACTGAGAATAGACTTTTTTTGTATTTAGCCAAAACATGATATCTGGGAATATTGTAAGTCTCCTCCATTATTCTTCCCTATTTCTTTCAATGAAATATGGTGAAATGCCAAACAACATGGGTTCTGGAGTGGATTATCTGGGTTTGAATGCCAGGTCATCTACAAAGTGGAGCTATGTATCAGTCAGCATTACTAAGTGACAACCAGAAATTCCCTGTGGCATACAACTTTGAGGATATATTTTTCCCACTGGCATGTCTCTGGGTCAGCTGAATGGTCCTGTTCTATATGCCTCATTCTTGTGCTCAGGTGGGAGGGCAGTGAGTGAGTACCTAGGGCATGTTCTTCTTGTCGTGGCCAGAAGTGGAGGGACAGGTGGAAACATGCCTTGCCACTGAAGGCCTAGGCTCCGAACTTACACATTCACTTTTGCCCACATGACATAGGCCAAAGCAAGTTCATGGCCAGGTCCAGGATCGATGGTGCACAGGAGTAAACTCATTGATGGATATTTAGGGATAGGAATAAATTTTTGCTGCACAATAATTTCATCTACTATACCCTATGACCTAGGGAGATTTACTTAAAACCCAAGGTTCAGTTTCCTTTTTTTGTAAAACAGAGATTACCACCCTACCAACTCATAGAGCTGCCCTGAGGACTAAATGGGATAATGTCTGGAAACCACTCAGCATTGTGGCTGATGAGTAAGAGAACTCAATAAATGTCAAGTATTATTACCGTTTTTAATTCTAGACTAAACACTGCGATTGACCTTTCGAACCCAGGTGGGAGACTTGCCGTTTTTCCATGTTTCAGATTTTATCTTGTTATCTCTGACATATTGTTCCAGTCATTGGAGATATTTGGAATCATCATCTATCAAGTAAATAAACAAATTCCGAGAGCACCACACCACATAGGTTCCCACATATTCTTACGTGGCGGGCTCATGAGGGGCTGATGAAACAGCCATCCCTCTTGACTTGCTGTCATTTGCATGTTCGATCTCCCTGCCACAGCTCCTCACAGACTGTGGACGTGTTGAAGGAGACAGGGCCAGTGCTGAAGCCCTCTTTTGACTGACATCGATCAGTGGATCAATAACTTCTGGACACATGTTTAAAGTTACACATCAACCTCACTGTCCTGCTTCAAATTCAGTGTTTCCCTGTTTTCTCTAGAAGGGCTCTATCCAGGGCCTCCTACAAATCTGAATAGGCATCCCCACTCTTATTGTGGATCCATGTCCTGAGTATGAGTTTCTCCAAAATCTCTGCACATGGCTCTGTGGGCTTATTCCGACCTTCTCTGTCTCCACTCCTCCATTATTCTTCCCTATTTCTTTCAGTGAAATATGGTGAAATGCCAAAGAACATGGCATTTCACAATTATGTGCCCACGTTCAGTTCAGAGTCTCTGCAGCCCAAAGAGCCATCTTCCCTTATTTTGACAAAAATACTGGTATTTCTTCAGGACTTTTGAAATCCCCCTTACCACGGTATAGGGTGAGAGCATGTGCTTGCCCAGCCTTCCTTTTCTGGCTTTGGAAACGGAAAGGTCATCTGGGAAGCCTGTCCCAAGCTTCCCCTCACTTCCACTTTACCAAATGGTTCCTCCACATTGGCCACATTTAGGGCCAAGGTGGCAATGGTCCTCGTCAAAACCTCTGGCATATGGGAAATAAAAGTGTCAAAAAGTTGTCGGATGTTCAATGAGACCTAGCAGGTGGATAGTCTGTGATTGGGATCAGCTTAGGGGTCAGCCTAGAACTTTCAAAGGGAGGAAGTAAACTGGCCTCCATGCAGACAATGAGCTGGGGCCAGTTTGTAGTAGGCTAGGCTGCAACCCCAAACTCCAAGGACTGACTTTTCCTGGTCCACGCTTGTGGTCACTGGGTCTCCAAGTGGCCTTGCTTTAGCCAAGCTCCCACAAGGCAGGAGACCACCCAAAAGGCAATCAAGAAAATCAGTGCCTAAGGCCAAGCTCTCACATAGGTCATTTGCCCAAAAACTAGGTCAATTGTGCTCCCCCCAAAAAAGATGATAGTGATTTTTTTCTTGTTACGTAGATTTCACTTATAAGAAAAATATTAACTTAACCACTGGGTTGGCGAGTGCTATCTCATAGACACTCATGCCTCTGTGTGGTGGGTCTTGTCCTTCTTCGAATCCAAACATGATTGTGCTTCTCACTTCCTTTTTTCTCATTAATATAAAAGCACTTATTTTCTCTAATTTAATTATTGGGTTTTTGTTCTGTTTTCAAGTGAAAACAAAATGACCAGCGATCAAACTGTGATCATTTCCGGCAGCGATTAATCTGTCTGTAAGGCCATGTTCTGCTGAGCACTTTGATCCATATTAATCATGACTCGGGACCATGCTCCATCAATATGGCACAATTACTAGAGTGGCCGGCAGTAAAATGATTTGGAATCACTGCCCCAAGGAGTGGGGATGCCTCCAGACTGAGGGAAGGCAGTGAGAGGTATCGCTCATCAGACCCACGCCTGGCTCTCTTTGGAGACCGTGGGGCGAGTTACTGCCTCGTCTTAGAAAACTGACCCCAGCCCGCTAGCCTCCCAGCCCCTTGCCGCCCCTTGCCCTGCCCTGTGTGTGCACCAACAGAGGGGCGCTCGCCTTCCAAGCTGATCCCAGGACAGAGTCCTCCTGTGTCCCAGTGCCCCTACAGCGGCTGCGCCCTCAACCACAGCCACATCTCCTTCTGTGTATGCTCTTCAGTCCTGACTGTCTTCAGAAGCCCCAGATGACAGGCAAAACCAAAAATCCAGAGTTGCCCGGGACCCAGGAAAATATACCACATTGGCACAGTTTGCTCCAACCATAATGGGAACTGATCTGGGAGCCGTGGGACCGTAAGCCATCTGAAATCATCCAAGGAACCACTCTCCTTCTCCTGCCCCATATGGAAGGCACTTAGGGAGGACTTATTTCTAAGCAGCAGGTTCTGGCCCATGAATTCCAGTGCAGTCTTTTCCCTGACAAAGCCCAGCTCTCGGGGCGGGGGGGGGGGGGGGGGGGGGACGGAATGACAGATGATGCCCGTAAAGCCTGTGTAGAAGCCAAAGATGCCTAAACCCTGGCACACACTCCGCTTACACCTTTGGTTTGGGGTTCAGCCCCTCCACTGTACACATAGTTAATGTCCACGTTGTAGCGTTAATACAGTTTGAAGAAGAGTAGAGTCGTAAAAATGCTTGGAAAATTGAGTGACAGACATATGGTGGATGGTCGGGAAAGGTTTTTCTAACACTCCCCAGCCTAGTGTGGTGACAATGCAGATGCTGGAGGCGACACAGACTCTGCCCCAGGCAGATCTTAGGGTGAGGAGTGAGGGGAACAGGTTGGGGAGGGGTGAGCCCTGTGCCTGACCCAAGGGCGACCCCCCATCTAAAGGCACTGGCGACGCACTGTGCTGGCCACACACACACATCCCTGAGCTGAGTGCAGCACCAGGCAGAGAGTTTTCAGTTCTACAAAAGAGAAAAATCTGGAAAACAGGGGAATAATAATAGCTATGGGACATTTCTAGGAACGTAAAGTGAGCCAGTCGGAGCAAGGCCCCCACACAAACTTGCTGAGCCTGGAAGCTCTCACATTTGCACACGCACACTCAAGGCTGCCCCCTCAGGACGCAATACTCTGCGGTGATCTCCTTCCCTTCCCTGGATTAGATTACGAACCCTCAGATCCCATGTAGAAACACCGGGCCAATCTATACGTGGCAAAAACCCACTACCTGCTAAAGACCCTCCACTGAAAGTGAAATCCTAACCACTGTTTAAACAGATGGGCAAGGCTGACCCTCAGGATGCCCTCGTGGACCGCCACCGCCCCCCCCAGGAGCCTGGCAGCTGCCTGGCCCGGCCAGTGTGCTGGAGAATGGGCATGATGGCAGATATGATAACTGATGGCCATGGCAGAATGCCATGTGAGAATGCCCAGGTCAAGTTGGACCTGAGGGCCAAAGGGGCCAGGGAACTCATCCAGCTCTCTGAAAGCATTTTGCTAACCTTCTGGAGTTTCCCCAAATACCTGGGGTTATCCTTTTAATTCTTGCTCGTGATAGAAAATAAAGCCATCAAGTGCTGCAGAGATGGGCATGTTTCCAGGTCATGCAGCCTCCTCCTGACTCACCCTGTGATCAAAGAAAATCCCTGAAGCCATGTCTTCGGGGTTCAGGCTCAACACCATGCAGCTGCTAGGGCTACTCCACTCATCTCTGACCAGCTGCCAGACTTAAGGACCCAGAACAGCCCCATGATGTGCTGGCCAAAGTCTGAAAACATATTGCATTTGCTTATAAACATTTTCTCAAAGGAACTGGGATCACTTACCACAAAGAACTTATTTAATCAACGGATACAACATAAATAAAGCATAATAAATTAGAACAGGGGAAAAGGGAAATGCAATTGTACAAACATAAGAATTAATGGTCTCGACCTTCCTGATGGTGAGAACAAGAAAGAGAAATACATTCAGTGACATGCATCAAGATACCAGGGAGGAGGAAACAGACGTTCACTAAATTCTGAAAGATATCCCTCCAGGTCGTGTAATGGACAATTCTTCAAGGGACAAAGCAAACTATCAACTGCATGCTGGGAATGCTATGAGACCCTTGACATACAGGGTCACCCCAGCCTGTAGGAGTTCGTGAGAACACGACCAGTGTGGAAGGGGCGCTGAGCAGTGGGCTGGCCAATCCCAGCTCGGCTGCACCCCTTGGCCACCCCGTGCCCAGCTGTACGGGCAGCCTTGTTTACGCACATCCTCCCTGCATCCTTACAGTGACCCTGCAAGGACATGGTTCCACCTCACAGATTTAAAAAAAAGGGGGGAGGACTCAAAGTGCAAGCATCTTCGCCAAGTTCAAGGCAGTGAGTGACAGAGCTACATTCTCTGAGTGCCATGTCCAACCTCTTCCTCCTACACCTAAATAAATGACAGTGCCAACCACCACTGTGTAGGGGACTCTGAAGGAGCCTAGGGGCATACTGAAAGCCGAGTGCAGAGCTTTCTGGTGGACTGGCTCCTCCATGGACAGATCCGAGGACTAAGGGTACAAAGGCATAGAAGATGGCTTGTGTGAGACCTGTGCTCTGCAGCCCACCCTCCCCACGCCCTGGATACTCATCACCACCACCCAGAGAAACCCCACCCACCACCACATGTGCACCTCCAAGAGTGCGACCCAGGTGCTGATGGTTAGTAGGTCCCCAAGTTTCTCTACAAAGAGATAAGCAGGCATTCATTTGCTAGGGTTACTGCAACAAAGTACCACAGACTGGGTGACTTAAGCAACAGAAATTTATTCTCTCCCAATTCTAGAGGCCAGAAGTTCAAGATCAAGGCGTTGGAGGGGTTGGTCCCTCCAAGGGCTGGGAGGGTAAGATCTGTTCCACGCCTCTCTCCGAGGCTTGTGGACAGTGTCTTCTCCCTGTGTCTTCACATCATCTTCCCTCTGTGCATGTTTGTCTCTGTGTCCAAATCTCTCCTTTTTATAAGGACACTAGGCACCCTATAATGATCCCATATATGTCACCCTAATGGCCCCATCTTAACTTGATTATCTACAAAGACCCTATTTCCAAATAAGGTCACATGCTTCAGTACTGGGGTTAGGATTCCAACAGATCCTTTTTGAGGGGACACAACTCAACTCATAACCAAGGGCTACAGCATGGATAGCCTCTGTGACAGACACTGGTCCACAGGGATCAGGATGGGGCCAGGAGGCCAGGCCTCCTGCCAGGTTCCAGGTCTACCCGTTGGCCTACACCAAGCCACATTTGTCTGTTGCCAAACCACCTCAATGGCCTCCTACCTGGTCTTCGATAGTCCACAACTGTCACCTGCCTCCAGGCTCCATGCAGCAGCCAGAATGAACTTTTCGATCAAACACAAATCTCATAATAGCCATCACTGCTCAAAAGCCTTCAATGGCTGCCCATTAGTCTCAGGGGACAGACCAAAGCCACTCCATCCTCGTTACATTCCAAATGCTGTACCAAGTCCCAGAATGCTCTCCCTTTCCTCCTCTTCCTACCTGGGACTCACCCAGATCTGCTCACAATCAAGTTCCTCATGCATTAGATCCCAGCTGAGAGATCTTTTCCCCAAGGGTCTGGTATCACCCCACAGCCCCCAGCCTGAGAGTGTCAGTCTGTTTTGCTCACCACGGGATCCTCAGCACCTAGAACAGTGCCCAGGATGGCAGTGCTCAATATCTGCTAAGTGAAGACAAAGTGTGGCAGTGGTGCATTTAAGTGTATTATCCCAGATTACTTTCTCTCCTTCTGTGAATGTTTCTTAAATCCTTACTATGCATGAGGCACCCCACTAAGAGCTTCAGATACAAAAAGAACCTTTATTTCCACGTAATGGATGAGGATACTGAATTTCTGCAACGAGGTGACTGTCCAGGGTCACATAGCTAACACGTCAGACGCCTGACCCTGAGTGTTCAACCACAAAGCTCTACCAGCTCTCCAAGCTGGGAGTTATCCAGAACAGCTCAGATTCCTCCTTCTGCAGCTCATCTCTAGCTGTTTCTTGGCCAGCAGACAAACCTTTGCTCCATGTTCTCCATGGAAAAACACCCTTGTGTTCCCATCCAGAGGTCATGGGGCAGAAGGCTGATAAGAGACTAATAAAACAGCCAAGCAGGATGGCCATGCTGGCCAGGCCCCAAGCAGGATGGGAAAGGGAGCCTGTCTCCAAAAGGCATCGTCATGAATGGAGCCCTGGATCTGGAGTCCCTGGATGAGGCATCGGATATTACTTCCGCTGCTTATAGGACAAGAACTTGGGAGTTACACAGTTTCCTTGAACCCCACTTTCCTCCCCTGTAAAATGCAAGAGAATATTTCCATGAGAACTTAGGACACCACAGACGCCTAGCTCGATGCTGGCTACCATGGGCATGCAGGAAATGACAGGTGTCTCTTTCTTCCTCTAGGGTAAGTTGTAGCTCAAGCAGCCCCAGCATGGAGGGGCCAGGAGCTCCCACAAAAGCCATGGGACCAGGCGCTGTGTGGAGTAAATCTCAGTTAACCACCATTCGACAATAGCCCATGAGTGCAGAGAATCAAGAATTGCCCAATAGGCTGCATGTTCCGGTTCAATCCCTGGAAGGAATGACCACCAGTGGACAATCATGAGAAAGACGCCTCTCCACGCCTGGACAGGAATAACCCATGCTTCTGCAAGGCACACCTTTGGTCAGACATGCAGCTCTATTTTCTGCCTTGAAATGTGCAGGCAAAGGATATGAGTCACAGTTGCTCCAGGGAAAAAGCCTCACGGATTATCAGCCTTTGTGAAAGGGAATCTGGAAGCATCTGGCTACCAAGGCTGCTGACTTCACAAGGGCTTCATAGCCTGTCCGGCTTTAGATGGGTGTGGAGCAGTCACTAGGAACCTTGGCAAAGGACTTCATGCCTGTCTCCTTCAAATGGTGTCAAAGTTCCTCCAAGCTCTGCCTCTTGCCCCGGGGTCCCTGGCAGGCCAGTGTCCTTATGCACAGATGTCCACATTTGGATGTTTTGTCTGAAAGACCTGGCCTTTTATTTCCTTAACTCACTGTCCATGTTCCAACCCCCACCCATCGTCCCTTGATCCTGGCGTTCATTCAATGAGTCCTTCCTGCACCAAATGCCTCGAATGCCAACTCTGTGCCAGGCACCATTGTCAGCACAGAGGGTACAACAGGAGCAGAAAGACACAGCCCCTTTTACTGCAGTCTGGTAGGAGAGAGACAATCAAGTGACCTGCAAACTAACACGGGATATACTATGGGGTCATGGCAAACACTACGGAATAAAGCAGGGCGAGGGCCAGAGGAGAACAGGGAGACAGGGACAAGGAAGGGCAGTCAGAGACGGCCTCTCTGATGAGGCAGCAGTGCAGAGAGGTCCCAACAAGGTAATGAAATGAACCTGAGGCCATCGGGGGAAAGAGTGATCCAATTAAAGGAGCCAGCCAGTGCAAAGGTCCTGAGGTGGGCGTTTGTTTGGCATATTTGAGGACCAAAAAGGAGGCACCAGATAAGCATGGGAGATAGAAGTCAGAGAGAGACAAGGCCAGAGGGAGTGGCAGCCATTTTCTGAGGGCCTTGGAGGTGATGAAAGGGACTTGAGATCTTATTCTGAGTGAGAATGGACATCACTGGAAGCATTCTGAGCAAAAACGATCTGGGTTATATTTAAGAAGTTCAGTTCAGGTGCTCTACGGAAAACTGTAGTCAATGGTGAAGGGCGGCCACCCCTGAGGACTCCTGTGGCCGTGGTCAGCCACCCCGTGAGGGTGGCACAGACAGTATTGCTGGCAGGGAGGAGGGGAGCAGGCTCCTGGGGAGCCTAGCCTTGGCAGCTGTATGATTCCAGACAAGTCTGTGGCTTCTCACAGCCTCTGTCTGTCTCTGGGCAATCCCAGGATCACATAGGTTCCCAGCGGGAATGCAACAAGGTAGCATGTGTAACCAGCTTTGCACAGCGCCTGGATCCTATCAGGACTCTCCTTCCCCCTCCACTACCGTCTCTACCTTCCGAGGGGAATGCCTCCCCACAGCGGCTGCTGCAGCTGGAAAATACTCCCTCAGAGGAGGCTGGAGCCTTTCAGCGAGAGCAACCCAGGGGCAAACATAGGAAAACTCAAGAATCTCTTATATCAGGACCTAAAACCCACCATGAAAAAGAAAACCTGGCACTTTGATGGCTCCCTAAAAACCCGTTAGAAACACACATGGCGTTTTTCTCCCGAGGCCTTCTGTGGTTGAATCAATTAGCCAACCTGAGGCCCAGAACAACACAGATTCCCAGAGGCTGGTGGCCCCTAGAGAAGGAGGAGCTGTCCGAGGGGGAGCGGGTGCTGACCATGACCCGGACGCAGGCCTCCGGGGGAGCAGGGGGACACCCACCACCTTGCCTGAAGTGTGAATGCACAACCTCTGTTGAGTCGGTAAGTGAGGAAATGGAGTCTCTCCCCACATGCTGCCCAGCCCTGGGCATGGGGTAGAACCCGGCTCAACCAGGGAAGCTGGGGTAGCTACCTGCAGAAGCAGAGAGGAGAAGACAGAGCAGGGCACACATATGAATTCACCTGGTGGGACTGAGCTGTGTGCCCCAGGCACTGGGCCCCAGCCCTGAGTAGCCCCTCAGTGTGCCACAATCCCCGAGTTCACCGTGGCGCACTGCCTCGGAAATGAGCCCAGTTCATTTTCACAGACGCCCTCTAAGATAGGCAAGGCAGAAATGATGATCCCATGTTAAAGAAGAGAGAAGTGAGGCTCAGAGAGGGGATGTGGAGACGTGCACAGAATGGACCTCCTTTGGAGACCACTCAGGAGTCCCAGCTGTCAACCTCTCCTGGGCCTGAACCTGGCCTTCCTCTTCACCCCCTCCATGACCTTTCAGTCATCCCCCTCCTCGACCACACAGGGAGGCCCTAGCACATCCCCCGGGCTTCCTCCCTGCCCTACTCATCTTCCTTTAAGCTTCTTGCCAGTGACTCCTTCCTAGGCTCCTAACAGATGCCCTTTGCCCCTGGCTCCCTACCTGGTGGCCTCACAAAACACCTGGGACTGGTCAATGTGGAACAAGGTAGAAATACAAGAGCTGCCCTCCTTCCTATGGACTCACCATACCCAGCCTAAGCCCAAACCTGGTGGGTCTAATCCATCCACCACCTCAACACCTGGCACCGAGGCACAAGCTGCTGATGCCAAGAAAGAAGCCCAGGTACTGAGGGGTCCTGGGGAGGACTCCAGCCGCCAACCGCCAAGCCTTCTCCTACCACTACAGGCAGGTGGGGTGGGCCTGGTCCAGAACCTGGAGCCAAAGGGGGGTGGGCAGGACCCCTGTGAAAAGCCCTCAGAAGCCCGGGTCCTGGCCAGAGCCCAGAACATGCCAGGCCCTGGGAAGAAGCATCAGAGCCAGACAGCCCACAGAAGCTGCCAAACCTGTCACGTTACAGGCAGTGAAATCGAGGCCTGAAAAGGAGAAGGGAAGTGTTTTGGGTCAGCAGCAGACTCAGGACCCCTCATATTCCCGACAAAGAATACCTCCTACTCGCAGCCCCCCATATTGGAAGCAGCCCAAATTTAACAGAAAAAAAAAAACACCCAAAAGGTAATGAAGTTGTCTCAGACTACCTCTGTCTTAAAGGCAATTGCCTACAGATGGCTAGCCCAGAATATTTCCCAATGAGATGCCCTGGGAGAACCCTTGCTGGACACCGAAGCAGTCAGTCCAAGAAAAAAAATGTAATACAGGTTGTTGTCTCAGGCCCTTGTCTGTTGGGGAAATAGCATGACCCACAGAGGTGGGCCTGGCAGGGATGGTGGGGGGCAGCTGGGGGGAGCATGGGGGATACAGCAGCATGGAGAAGTTCAGCATTGCCGCCAAACCCTTTCTACAACCTGCCCCACCGGCCAGCCACACCGGCAGAAGGAAAGGGTCTGACGGAGCAAAAGCATGTCAGGATCCTGCCCACGGACTGCGGAAGTGGACAGGGATGCCAGGGCTTCCTGAAACTTGCCCCAGCTCCTCAGTCAGCTCGGCCCGCATTTGCACCTGAGTCGAACATATGTGCAATATTCATTTATTCAACAAGTGTTTGCTGATTACTAAGCCCAAACCACCGTTCTAGGTACTGAAGATTCGGCCAAGGACAGCACAGATAAAACTTTCTTCTCTCAGAGCGTCCCTGTGAGAGGGAAAAGAACAACACTGCCCCTTTGTTCAGTTCATTCCAGGGAGCTGGAATTCCGCACGCTCCCTTGCTCAGCACCCTGACCCAGAGCAGCTCCATGGCTGCATCTCCCAGCTATGGGTGCTGATTCCAAGGGAGGACCACCAGCCTGAGCTCCAGGACAGCCCAGAACTTCCCTCTCTGCACCCCCACCACTCCAGCCATCTAGGGCCAGTCACTGGGCAGGGGGGGGGGGGGGGGGGGCAGGGTACCACATCAGGTACCAGGGAAGCCACTCGATATCCAGTCCTCAGAGTTGCCCCCACCTGGCTTGCCCTCCAGCCCAGCTGCCCGAGTGGTCTCTGTAAACCTACCCTGGATGGGGTTGCGTCCCCACCTTCTAAAGACTCACTTTTTAAAAATCACATCCTCCCTCTCAGTCTTCATCACTCACATGAGGCCTCACCTCCCTCCTTCCAGCCTCACTTGCTTCCTGCCAGACTCCCTGCCTCCTCTTATCCTCACCTCCCTCCTCCCAACCTTACCTCTCTCCTCCCAACCTCACTTCCCTCCTCTCAGCCTCACCTCCCTCCTTCCAGCCTCATCTCCCTCCCCTCAGCCTCCCTGCCTCCTCCCAGCCTCCCTCCCTCCTCTCGACCTCACCTCCTCCCTACCAGCCTCACCTCACCCAGCTCTTTCGCCCTCTAGGCCTCCATTTCTTTCACCTGGATCCAGGATGCTCCTCCCCCATCACTGCGGGAGTCAAGCATTCTCACCCTTCAGATCCAACTGTAAGAGACACTTCCTCAGGGGTCTTCCCAGACCTTGCATCTGGATCAGACCCCTAAGAACACCACCTCCCATCTTAATACACTTGACTTTTCCTTCACGGTCATTGTAATTTGTACTATTTTATGGAACTGAGCAATTATTTGCCTGATGTCTACCTCCCCTACTTCCTGAAAACCCCATGAAGGGAGGTAAAAAGCTGAGTGTGTTCACCACTGAATCCCCTGCACCTAACACAGACTGTGAGAGGCCCCTGTGAGGAGTTTAAGTTTTATTTTAATAGAAAACCTTTGAAAAGTCTTACACAGGAGGTGATGAGGTCACTTTTATTGTTGTTGACTTATTGAACAACCCGACCCAGGAGAATAAAAATATTAAAAGTTCCTTTTCCTTTAGTCATTCTCCTTGGTTCCAGAATAACACTCAAAACTTTAAGTCGCTTTTAATTATCAAGAGGTCCAGGCTTATTTCAGTGCCTCTAGTGCATTCCTCCACCGTCCCTCAAGTCATGGCTAATCTTTGTCCTGGCGGAGGAAGCATGATTTCCAAGAGATTCTTTTCATATCCCTCCCTCCTCTTCAGGCCTCCCCTCCTCTGGCCCGTGGGGACAGGGGGCAAGTATAGAGACATGCCCAGCATTGTCTGAGGCGTCTGATCACCTGTCTATGAGGTGAGGTGCCCCTGGTTTTCCTGTGGCTGGATCTAGTTCCTTACGATGCTGGAGGGCGTCCACTGCGTGGAATGTGAAGAGCGACAAAAAGGAGGATCAGGGATGATTTCTGTTTTGGGCTCAAGCATCTGGATGGTTGTGGAGACATTTTGTGAGGTGGGTTCCTGGGGGAGGAGGAGGCTGGAGAATTCCCTCTGGGGTCTGTTAAGGCCAAGGTATGTGGGAAACATGCTGGCAGATGTCAAGGCTCAAAGGAAAAGTCTGGGCTAGAGACCAGCATTGGGAGTGGTTTGATGTGTCAATATGCAAAGCCCCTGGGATAGATGAGGTCTCCAAGAAAGGAGAAGAGAGGAAAAAGAAGTGGCATAGCCCTGCCCCTTGGGGACTTCCAACAGTTCGGGTTTGGACAGGAGACAGGGAGCCCAGGAAGCTGGAGGGTGGCAGCTAATGACAATAGCGTGAAGACCAGAGAAGGGACTGTGTCACTGAGGTGGCGCTCAACCTTGTCAGGTGTTACAGGGAGGGCACAGAATAAGGGAGGGAGCTCCAGGCCGGAAATGTGAAGATGGCTGGCCTTGACAAAGGCAGTTTCAGGGAAGGGAGGGTGACGTCAGTAGCCACACTGCGGTGAGCTAAAAGGTGGACAGAAGGAGAAGAAATGGAGATGAGAGAAACAGGGCAGTAGCTGGAGGGGAGTGTAGAAAAATGGGTAGGGGTTTTGCGGTTTTGTTTTTTTGATAGAAGACTCTAAAACAAGTTTCTAGGCAGAGCAGCGGGAAAGGAGTGGAGAGGGAGAGGTGTTAAGGGAGGAGGGAGGTGTGAAAGGGGGAAAGGCAAAGTCCTGGGGAGGCAAAAGGCTTGGATCCAGAGCCCAGGGCAGGAAGTGGCTTTCACAAGTGGAGGGACACCTGCTTCCTTGGGAGCAACAGGACCAGGTCACAAGCCGAAGGGTGCAGACGCAGATGGTGTTATAACTTTGGAGCTCCCAGGTGATGGTTGAGAAATGGGAAGGGTAGAGGATGAGGGATTGAGAGCAGATGACAAAGTATGACACGGGGGTTTCGGGAGGTCGAGCGAACGCTTAGAGATGAAAGCTGAACACCAGCAAGTCAAGCCCTCTGCCTGGCTCTCCTCTCCAAGGAATGCCAGGCACCTGTGCGGGGTGCAAGGTGGCCACCAAGTTCAGCTCCCGTTGGAGGTTCACCTGATGAATATCATAAAGGAAAGGGAAGAGGGGAATTGGGCAGGCAAGGGAAGGATCATTATGGAACAAAATTGTGAAGCTTAACTCAGAAGACATGAAGACAAGGGTTTGGTGGAAGAATGTGGGGTTAGAGGTCTCACTATCCCAGCGGAAGAACTGGCGGCCGTTGGAGAACAGTAGAGAACAGAGAACTGTGCCTGTGATTTCGGATTTTGGATATGGGGTAGCTGTCGCCGGTGGGCTTGTCTAGAGTATGAGATCCACAAGGCTGGAAGGCTCAGGTAAGTGGGGGAAGTCTAACTGGAGATGAAGAAGTTACAGAAACAAATGGCCGAAATGTGAAAGTCATCAGCATTGAGGTAGATCTGGGATGGAGAGAGAGTAAGCCCAAGGGTAGTAAGACCTTCAACTTGACAGGCTGTCTCCAGAGGACAAGCAGGTGTCAGTTAAGGTGAGAAGGGGAGGAAGTCATGGTGTTTGCCAGCCCCAGGGCAGCAGCTGCCAAGCGAGAGGAAGGGTGGGGAAGGGGAGAGCGGGTGGAGCTTGTGCAGGCTTGGGGACAGCTGTGACAGGTCAGCAGAATGGTAGGATGGAAAGTAAAAGATGCAGCGAGGAGGTGGGACAGTTCTGGAGCCAACATCCCTAGGACTCTGGTTGATGGTGTAGTTAATCCCAGGACTCTACCTCTATGGGCAATTCTCTGTACAAGGGCCACCTTTCTTTGTATTTTCACCAACATTTTCAAAGGACAAGCATGTACGTTTATCAAGGATAGGGAGGGAACTAATATTGGAAACCTACTGGTCCCAGGACATGTATATTTATGTCCATTTAATCCTCTGACATGTCTGTGGAGAAAATATTACTCTTCCACTTTACACATGAGAACAGGTTCAGAGAAATTAGGTACCTCACCCAGGGCCCCCACCTAGCAAGTAATAGAAGAGGAAGGAGGAGGAAATGTGAGAAGTATTATTATTTAGATTTATTTAGAACTTATTTATGGCAGGCCTATGGCTAATTGCTTTTACACACATTCTTATTTAATTCTCATGATAAAACTAATAAACTAAATCGCATGATATACCCATTTTATAGATGATGTAATTGTGACTTAGAGAGTAATGAGACTTGCCCAAAGTCAAAGGCAGACACCCCTATCTGTTGTTGGACATGATGTCGCTACCCACAGAAATCGTGCTCTAAGCCCCGTCAGGCAGCTGCCCCATCAAGAGACCAGTTTAAATACAGAGCAGGTGCCCCTGCCATGGAGATGAATGCCACATCTTTTAACCTCATTGGACTCTGGCCCTGCTGAGCCACCCTCCATGATGAGTCAGCTAATCAGACATGTCCTGGGCCAGGGGCTGCAAGCTGTTTTCATTTTTCAAACATAACAAACAACAAGAAAGAAAAATGACCAAACCAGACCCAGAAAGAGGCTCGACCCAAGGCCCCCAAATAGCTCTTCCAGCCAAGAAACAGACCCTCCATCTGGGCTTACAGATGTTGTTCAGTGACCCACAGTCAGGCAGCCTGGCCCCACAGGGGAAGCCGTGAGGATCGCAAGTGGTGGTGCCTGTGAGTGGGCAGTGGTAAGGCAGGGTGGTTTCCTGGGAAGAAAGTAGCGGGACTGAAGCTGCCTGAAATCCAGCCGGTAACTGCCCATAACTGCAATGTCTGCACAGAGCATCTCTGCCCTGAAATCGTATTCCGAGAATCAGAGGTTGAGGACCACAAGAGCCCCAGCTGTCCACTTCTGTGTCGCTATAAAACTGACCAAACCTGAGATACTGGGAGGACTTGGGATAGAGAAATAGGGGCCTTTCTTGGCCAGAGCATCATTCATGCACTTCATCTACTGGTGAGCTATTGGATGCTCAGCACATAAGCGTTCATCTGCAAGTGGACTGAATGCTGGGGTCACCCCCAATGGTCTGGGAACAACACTGGAAGCTTATCTCCAGGTGCCCAGGCAGGAATAGGAGTGGTGGCCTCTGATTTTAATGAAAGAACCTTCTAGACAAGAATTCCTTACTTCTAAAAACAGTTTAAAGGTTCTTGGAGCAGTAAAAAAAGCACCTAATCTTGGAGTGTTATTAAGAAGACAGTATCTTTGGTCCAAACGCCATTGGGCTTATATTTTTTAACATCTGCTAGCCACGACCTGGCTGAAACAGATGCAAATGTAAAACTAACCTTTATAGATCCTGCTTCGTTTCATAAACTTACTATACATGTTTCAAAAGCACATATTTGTGTTTTAGATTCTTTTTATTTATTTTCATGTTAGACTTGGGGTTTTATCTTATAAAGTGGTTTTACAAAAGTAAAATCCTCTACCCTGACAAAATGTTGCACCCATAGGAAATTGAGACTTCATATATAACAACTCAATGCAGAGGCATCATCTAGAAACAAAGTAGTTCTCTGGTACGATGAGCCAATTCTTTGATTTGCCCTCTATCAGCTATCTTGGATTTTGTTTCTGGGTATACCAAGTGTTCTAAGAGCATCTGGTTAGTGGAGCAGTCCCCAGCTAGTGAGCAGCTGGATCCTCTGCTCTCCATCTGTTGGCTCTGTCTTCGTCTCCAGGGACTTCTCCACCATGGCTACACTGTTCAAGGGTCTCTGCCTTAGAGGCAAGGAAAGGTTGTGAATCCCAGTTAGAGGGTTCCATTAAAACTATGCAAGGGAAAAAAACATTCCACAGCTGATTTAGAGGTGCACATCTTGTAAGAAGCACACATCATACTTAAATTGTTTAAAACTAGGCAAAAAGAGAAAAATCTCAAAAACAATCAAGTTTATAAATAATAGACTATTCTCCTCTTGAGTTCTTTAAGACATGTTTGCAGGCTAAAAGAAAAAACCATAATATAGTCTGGTGGGTTTTTTGCTGTGTATATATAAGACAGTTATAGGGGGCATCTGGGTGGCTCAGCCACTTAAGCGTCTGCCTTCGGCTCAGGTCATGATCTCAGAGTCCCGGGATCAAGCCCCACATTGGGCTCTGCATTCAGTGGGGGTCTGCTTCTCCCTCTCCCTCTGCTCATGCACTCTCTCTAATAAATAAATAAAATCTTTAAAAAAATAGACAATTATAACATAAATTGGGGGAGAGTAAAAAGAACTAAATGCTGGTAAGATTTATACATTCACTTAGAGTAGTAAAATACTGATTCTCAGCACACAATGAAAAAATAAATATGTATATTTTACCTCTAAGACAACCATTATACAAAACAACCAAAGAAATATAGCCAAAATCACAACACATATATCCAAAAGAAATACTAAAAAATATTCATATAACCCAAAAAAAGGCAGGAAAAAGAAAACAGAATAATGAAAAACAGAAGAAACAAGACAAATAAGAATGGAAGATCTAAGTCTAAACATACCAACAAATGCATTAAATGTAAATGCCCTAAATATATAAATCAAAAGACAGATGGTTAGAATGATACCTTTTTTAAAAAAAACACACAAACTGCTTACAAACAACTCATTTCAGATATAACAATATAAGATTAAAGATAAAAGGGTGGAAAAAATATCATGTAAACACATAATCAAATGAAAGCTGGAGCAGCTATATTAATATCAAAGAAAACATCAGAGCAAAGAAAATTACCATAAAGAGAAACACTACTTAGTAATAAAAGGTTCAATTCTCCCCCACCCCCCCAATCTTAAATGTGTATGCATCTAAAAAGAGAAAGGCAAATATGGAAGGAAAATAAAACCTGGAGGAACTGAAATGAGAAATAAATTCAGGGGCGCCTGGGTGGCTCAGTCGTTAAGCGTCTGCCTTCGGCTCAGGTCATGATCCCAGGGTCCTGGGATCGAGCCCCACATTGGGCTCCCTGCTCCACGGGAAGCCTGCTTCTCCCTCTCCCACTCCCCCTGCTTGTGTTCCCTCTCTCGCTGTGTCTCTCTCTGTCAAATAAATAAATAAAATCTTTAAAAAAAAAAAAAAAGAAAGAAACAAATTCAGAATTATAGAGATTCCAACACAACTTTCTCAGTAATACAATAGACAGATAATTAAAAAAGATATAGAAGAACTAGACAACCCCAACAACCTACTAGATCTTATTGACATTTATAGAACACTTCACTCAACAACAGAATATACTTCATTATCAAGTGCACATGGAACATTCCCCAAGAAATATTGTATGTCATATCATAAAGAAATCTTTAAAAACTTAAAATAATTGAATCATAAAAAGGCTTTCCGACCATAATGGAATTAAACTAGAACTGAGTAAGAGAAAAATAACAAAGAAAATCTCCAAACACTTGAATACTTATAAATTATCCATAGATCAAAGAGAAAATCTAAAGAAAAATTCAAAAATATTCTGAACCAAACAAAAATAAAAATTCGACATTTTACAATTTGTGAAATGCAAGTAAAAAGCAGTGCTTAGAGAAAAACTGTAGCATTGAAATACTTATATTAAAAAGAAAAAAGAACTCAAAACAATAATCTCAGATTCCATCTTAAGAGACTAGAAAAGGAAGAACATATTAAACCCAAAGCAAGCACAAGGCAGGAAATAAAAAAGATAACATCAGAAATCAAAGAAATTGAAAACATAAAAACAACAAATAAATGAAACCAAACAGTTTCTTTCAGAAGAACAACAAAATTGATAAATCTCTGGGAAGACTAACAAAGAAAAAAGAGAGCAAGGACACAAACTACCAATGTCAGACATGTAAGAAGAGATATCACTACAGACTCCACAGATATTAAAAGGAAAATAAGGGAATAAAATGAACAACTCTACACCCATAAATTCAGCAGCTTAGATGACACAGAGCAATTACTTAAAAAACACAAAAACCAAAATTCACCCAAGATAAAATCAATAACCTATTCAGTACTGTAAGTACTAAATAAATTTAATGCATAATTAGAAGCCTTCCTGAAAAATATCTTCAGTCAGATGATCTTATTGGAAAATTCTACCAGGGCGCCTGGGTGGCTCAGTCGGTTAAGCAACTGCCTTCAGCTCAGGTCATGATCCCAGAGTCCTGGGATCGAGTCCCACATCGGGCTCCTTGCTCCACATGGAGCCTGCTTCTCCCTCTCCCACTCCCCCTGCTTGTGTTCCCTCTCTCTCTCGCTGTGTCTCTCTCTGTCAAATAAATAAATAAAATCTTTAAAAAAAAAAAAAAAAGAAAATTCTACCAAACATTTAAAGAAGAAATAAAACCAGGGTGCCTGGGTGGCTCAGTCATTAAGTGCCTGCCTTCAGCTTAGGTCATGATCCCAGGGTTCTGGGATCGAGCCCCATATCAGGCTCCCTGCTCCACGGGAAGCCTGCTTCTCCCTCTCCCACTCCCCCTGCTTGTGTTCCCACTCTTGCTGTGTCTCTCTCTGTCAAATAAATAAAATCTTTAAAAAAAAAAAAAGAAAGAAAACCAATTTTACACAATCTCTTCCAGGAAACAGAAAGTAAGTGTACACTCTCTACTTATTTTGTAAAGCTAGCATTCCCCTATTACCAAAACCAAAGACAGTACAAAAACAGAAAACTGCAGATCAATATTCCTCAAGAACATAGACAAAGAGAGAGAAAGAAAAATACCATATGATTTTACTCATATGTGGAATTCAAGAAACAAAACAAATAAGCAAAAAAAAGAAAGAGAGAGAACAAGAAACAGACTTAATTATAGAGAACAAACTGAGGGGAAGGGGGTAGAGGGATGGGTTAAATAGGTGATGGGGATTAAAGAGTGCACTTGTCATGATGAGCACTAAGTGATGTATGGAACTGTCAAATCACTATACTGTATACCTGAAACTGATATAACAGTTCTTCTAACTGGAATTAAAATTTTAAAAATGCTTTCAAAAAGAACACAGACAAAAAGATCTTCAAGAAAATATTAAATATTGGCAAATTGAATTTAGCAACATATAAAAAGAATAGTAACTATAACCATGTAAGATCTAACTCAGAAATACAAGACTAATTTCAATACTTAAAAATAAAGCGAGGGGGGGGCACCTGGGTGGCTCAGTCAGTTAAGCGGCTGCCTTCGGCTCAGGTCATGATCCCAGGGTCCTGGGATCGAGCCCCACGTCGGGCTCCCTGCTCAGTGGAGAGTCTGCTTCTCCCTCTCCCTCTGCCTGCCTCTCTGCCTACTTGTGCTCTCTCTCTATCTCTCTGTCAAATAAATAAATAAAATCTTAAAAAAAAAAAAAAAAATAAAGCGAGGGGTGCCTGGGTGGCTCAGCTGGTTGAGCATCTGCCTTCGGATCAGGTCATGATCCCAGGGTCCTGGGATCTGGTCCCACATCAGGCTCCCTGCTCTGAGGAGAGCCTGCTTCTCCCTCTGCCTCTGTCTCTCTCTCTCTCTCTCTCTGTTTCTCATGAATAAAGAAAATTTTTTTTTTAAAAAACAAAGCAACGTATTACACTATTTTAAGTCTAAAGAAGAAGACCTACATCAAAAGATGCAGAAAAATCATTTCATAAAATTCAGCATGATTCGGCACTAAAAACTCTCAGCAAACCAAGAATAAAAGAGAACTTCCTCAACTTGATAAAGGGTACACACACACACACACACACACACACACACAAACACACACACACAACTATGGCTAGCATTGTACTTAATATTGGAAGACTGAAAGCTTTACTCCTAAAATAAGAAAAAAGCAAAGATTTCTACTTTCACTATTCCTATTTCATATCTTATTAGAAGTCATAGCCAGTGCAATAAGGCGAGAAATATAAATTAAAATAAGAGTAATCCAAGATAGCAGCAAAGAAATACCCTGAACTCACCTTGTCTTATAGACACACAAAATCTATAGCTACATATGGAAAAATCCCCACCAAAAAAAAACAAAAAACAAAACAAAAACACTGAAAACTAGCTGAATAGCTCTCTTCAAAACAAAATATAAAAGGACAACATTGAAACAGGAAAGGCAGAGATGCAGTCTTGCTCAGTGCAAGGACATAGTAGGGAGGGATCTCATGGTTCCAAGGCTTCTCCCCAAGGAGCAAGGAATTTGTGCCCCATATCAGGCATCCTAATCCTTGGGACTTGCTCCAGAGAGACGAGGCCCTAAAAATGTCGAGCTCTGGAAATCAATGGGGCTTTACATCAAGGAGAACTGGGGGGCTGTGGGGATCTGAGATACTCCTTTTGAGGGGCTCACATGCAGATGCACTCATCCCAAGACCCATTGCAAAGACAGTAGTTTGAGAAATGACTGGATTATATGTGAAGGAGATTCATTTGCAAATTTTAAGGCATCTGCCACAGGGGCAGGAACCAGTTGGGACATTCTTTGGGGACTGAATTGCTGGTGAGCACCCATTTTTGTACTCTCCCTCTACCTTGCTAGCACACACAGGCATGCACAGACACAGCCTTGTTAACACTGCAGGGTGCCTTGCCTCCAATACTCTTCTAGGACACTAAAGACACCAGTGTACCCCTCCCCCAGTGCTGTTTCCCGGCCTCACTAAAACCACAGGCATGCTTGCCCCCAGTGCTTTTCCTCAACCTCACTAAACCTGCAGGTGTGTCCTGCCAACAGCACTCTTCTCCAGTACTGCTAAGGCTGTGGACAGGCCCCACCCTTAACATTCTGCAACCTCACTGAAGTTGGTGATGAATGTGATCCATAGAGAAGACACCTCTAGCCTGACTGGCTCTGGTGGCCAGAAGGGCTTGTGCTCCTGGGCCCTTCAGGACTGTAACAATTGGAAAGACAGTTCAGGGCAGGCTATCACACCCAGATTACTGCACAGACAACAAACTGAAATATAGCTCCAGTCTGCCTGTGAAAAAGGGACATTTACTTTTCCTTGTGCTTCAACCTGAGGGATAGGCTACAGAAGTGCTCTCAGGTAATGCAGGCAGGGAGACACTATCTTTGTACCCCTTCTTGACCTTGCCACAGCTCACTGGGACCTCCCAGAAAGGAGATAATACACTTGTCTGAAGCCTTAATTCTGCAAATGTTGCCCAGGGGACATCTCCAGATCTCCTGCTCTGGAGATAAGCAAGGTTTATAATTGTAGCCCCAAGGGAGTATATATGTTTACATACATTAAAAGCTGCTGACTGAGGAGCTGGCTTCCAATCAGCCTGAAATTAGGTGCTGATAGAGATCCCTCCCTTTGGAACAGTGACAGGTCTTGGAATACCCTTAACAACTGGGACCTACCAAGAACAAAGTCAGGTTGCGGTGGCTGGGTGGCTCAGTCGGTTAAGCATCTGCCTTTAGCTCAGGTCATGATCCCAGGGTCCTGGGATTGAGCCCTGTATCAGGCTCCCTGCTCAGTGGGGATGCTGCTTCTCCCTGTCCCTCTGCCCTTTCTACCTGCTTCTGCTGGCTTGCTATCTCTCTCTCTCTCATGAATAAATAAATAAATAAATCATTTTTAAAAAGAATAAAGTCAGGTTACTTAGACAATCACAAAGGTTTGAAAGACAACAAAAAACTAGGGCAAAGTTGAACAAAGCCATTTCTTCAAGACTGGGGGTGGTAGTTGTCTTGCATAATACATAGAAACAAACACAGAAAGTTAAGCAAAATGAGGAAACAGAGGGATATGTTCCAAGCAAAAGGACAAGACAAAACCTCAGAAAAAGACCTTAGTGAAACAGAGATAAGTAATCTACCTGAAAAAGAGTTCAAAGTAATGGTCATAAAGATGCTCACCAAACCTGGGAGAAGAATGAATGAACACAGTGAAAACTTCAACACAGAAATATAAAATATAAGAAATATGAAACAGAAGATACAGAGCTGAAGAATAAATAATTGAACTGAAAAAGACACTAGAGGGGTTCAACAGCAGACTAGATGAAGAAGAATGGTATTACATAACGATAAAGATATCAATCCAACAAGAGGCTATGACACTTGCAAATATTTATGCACATAAGAGCACCTAAATATTTAAAGCAAATATTAACAGACATAAAGGGAGAAATTGACAGCAATACAATAATACTAGGGGACTTTAACACCCCACTTACATCAATGGATAGGTCATCCAGAAAGAAAATCAATAAGGAAACATCAACCTTAAATAACACATCAGGCCAGATGAATTTAATAGATATATACAGAATATGCCACCAAATAGCAGTAGAATATACATTCTTCTTAAGCGTACATGGAACATTCTCCATGGTAGACCACATGTTAGGCCACAAAACAAGTTTCAATATATTTAAGAAAACTGAAATCATATCAAGCATCTTTTACAACTATGATGGTATGAAACAAGAAATCAATTACAAGAAGAATAGTGGAAAAATCAGAAATATGTGGAGATCAAACAACTGAACAACCAGTGAGTCAATGAGGGAAGTGAAGAAATTAAAGGGAAAATAAGAAAATACCTTGAGACAAATGAAAATGGAAATACAACAATCCAAAATCTATAGGATGTAGCAAAAATGATTCTAAGAGGTAAATTCATAGCAACACAAGCCTACCTGAAGAAACAAGAAAAATCTCAAATAATCTAACTTTACACCTAAAGAAACTAAAAACAACAAATGAAGCCAAAAGTTGGTAAAAGAAAGGAAATTATAAAGATCAAAGAGGAAATAAATGAAATAGAGACTAAAAACAAACAGAAAAGATCAATGAAATTAAAAGATGATTCTTTGAAAAGATAAACAAAATTGACAGACCATTAATTAGACTTACCAAGAAAAAAAAGAGAGGACTCAAACAAAATCAAAATGAAAGAGAAGTTCACAGAAATACAAAGTATCATGATCACTATGAACAATTATATGCCAACAAAATAGACAATATAGAAGAAATAGATAAATTCCCAGAAACATGCAATCTTGCAACCCTGAATCATGAAGAAATAGAAAAGCCAAATAGACAGATTACCAGTAAGAGATTGAAAAAAATAATCAACAACCTCCCAACAAACAAAAGTCCAGGACCAGACAGGTTCACTGTGAATTCTACCAAACATTCAAAGATTTAATGCCTATCCTTCTCAAACTCTTTCCAAAACATTGAATAGAAGGGAATGCTTCCAAACTCACTTTACAAGGCCAGCATTACCCTGATACCAAAGCCAGACAAAAACACACAAAAAAAGACAGTTACAAGCCAATATACCTGACCTGATAAGTAGAGATGTAAAACTCCTCAACAAAACATTAGCAAACCAGATTCAACAATATAGTACAAGGATCATATCCCATGATCAAGTGGGATTTATTCCAGGATGCAAGGATGGTTCAACCTCCACAAATCAATCATGATACACAAAATGAAGATACAAATTATATGATGATCTCAATAGATGTAGAAAAAAGTATTTGACAAAATTCAACATCCATTTACAATAAAAATACTCAGTGAAGTGAGTATAGAGGAAATGTACCTCAACTAATAAAGGCCATATATGACAAACCTACAGCTAACATCATACTTAATGGTAAAAAGATAAAAGTTTTCCCTCTAAGATCAGAAACAAGAAACAATGCCCAATCTCACCATTTTTATTCAACACAGTATTGGAAATCCTCATCATGACAACTAGGCAAAAAAAGAAACAAAAGACACCCAAATTGGAAAGGAAAAAGTAAAACATCACTATTTGCAGATGACATAATACTGTATATAGAAAATCAGAGACTCCACCAAAAAATTGTTAGAACTAATAGATGAAATCAGTAAAGTTGCAGGATACAAAATCAATATACAGAAATCTATTATGTTCCTATACACTAATAACAAACTATCACAGAGAGAAATTAGAAAAATAATGCCATTTTCAATTGCATCAAAGGGAATTAAATACCTAGGAATAAATTTAACCAAGGAGGTAAAAGACTCATACGCTGAAAACTGTAAGACATTTATGAAAGACATAGAAGAAGCACAAATAAATGGAAATATATTCTGTGCTCATGGATGGGAAGAATTACTATTTTCAAAATGTCCGTACTACCCAAAGCAATCTACAGACTCAATGTAATCCCTATCAAAATTCCAATAACATTTTTCACAGAATTAGAACAAACAGTTCTAAAATTTATATGGAACCACAAAAGACCATGAAAAGCCAAAGCAATCTCGAAAAAAAGGAAAAGAGCTAGTGGTATCACACTTCCTAATTTCACACTATACTACAATACTATAGTAATCAAAACAGTATGATATTGGCATAACAACAGACACATAAATAAATGGAACAGAATAGAGAGCCTGGAAATAAATTCATGCTTATATAGTCAATGGATTTATGACAAAGCAGCCAAGAATACAATGGAGAAAGGGCAGTCTCTTCAATAAATGATGTTAGAAAAACTGGGCAACCACTTGCAAAAGAATGGAAAGAGACCACTGTCTTAAATCATACACAAAAATAAACTCACATGGATTAAAGACTTGAATGTAAGCCAGCAAGAAACCTCCTTGACATTGATCTTGATGTTTTTTTGAATCTGACTCCAAAAGGAAAGGTAACAAAAGCAAAAATAAACAAGTGGAACTACATTAAACTAAAGAGCTTTTTCACAACAAAGGAAATCATCAACAAATTGAAAAGTCAACCTACTGAATGGGAGAATATATTTGTAAATCATATATCTGATAAGGGGTTAATAACCAAAATATATAAAGAATTCAAACACCTGAAACTAATATAACACTGCATGTTAACTATACTGGAATTAAAATACAAAAAGAAAAAGAAGGAAGGAAGGAAGGAAGGAAGGAAGGAAGGAAGGAAGGAAGGAAGGAAGGATGGACCCAAAAAACTCAATAGCAAAAAAAAAAAAAAAAAAAAAAAACCCTGATTTTAAAGTGGGCAAAAGATCTAAATAAACACTTCTCCAAAGAAGACATCCAGATGGCCAACAGATGTTCAACATCACTATCAGGGAAACATAAATTAAAACCACTCTGAGATATCACCTCATACTTGTTAGAATGGCTATTATCAAAGATACAAAAGATAACAAGTATGGAAGAGGATATGGAGAAAGGGGAACCCTCATACACTGTTGGTAGGAATGTAAATTAGTATATCTACTATGGAAAACATAGATCTACTATGTGATCCAGCTATTCCCCTTACAGGTATTTCTCTGAAGAAAATGGAAACACTAATTCAAGAAGATATCTGCATTCTTCTATTCATTGCAGCATTCTTTACAATAGCCAATATATGGAAACAATCTAAGTGTCCATTGATGGATGAATGGATAAAGAAGATGTGGTATGTATGTACAATGGAATACTACTCAGCCATAAAAAGGAAACATTACTATTTGCAACAATATGGATAGACCTTGAAGTTACTATGCTAAGGAAATAAGTCAGACCGAGAAATATAAATACAGTATGATTTCACTTACGTATGGAATCTAAAGAACAAAACAAAACTCAAACATACAAAGAACAGATTGGTGGGGTTGGGAGGTGGGCAAAAAGGTTAAAGAGAGTCAACTATATGGTGATGGATGGCAACTAGACTTATTGTGATCCTTACTTTGTACTGTACACAAATATCAAATTATTATGTTATATACCTAAAACTAATATAATGCCATGTACCAATTTTACCTCAATAACAAAAAAATTAAAGCACATGGATTAGAAAGGAAGAAATAAAACTGACCTATTCAAAACCAACAAGATTTTCTATGTAGAAAACCCCAATTAATCTACAAAACAATTCCTAGAATCAAAAATTAAGTGTATTAAAGTTGGAGAATACAACGTCAACACACAAAAAAATCCATAGTATTTCTATATACCAGAATGTAGAATTGAAAAACAAAATTTAAAAGGAATGTTATTTATAACAGTTCCCCCAAAAGAAATAAATATAACTTATGGGAAAGATCTGTACAAAACACTAATACAGGAGATCAAAAACCTAAATAAATGGAAGGATAAACTGTGTTCACAGATGGGGAGACTCAACAGTGATGCTAATTCTCCCCAAATTGGTCTACAGATTTAAGGTAATTCTGATCAAAATCCCAGAAGGATTTTTTAAATATAGACAAGTTGTTTCTAAAATGTATATGGAAAGGAAAGGAATTAGAATAGCTAAAGCAATTTTGAAAAAGAAGTTGAAAGAATCACTCTGTCCAATTTTAAGACTTACTATAGAGCTATAGTAATCAAGACAACATGATATTAGTGAAAGGATAGACAAGTAGATTAGTGGAACAGGGTAGAGTCTAGAAACAGAGCCACATAAATACGGCCAATTGATTTTAACATTGCAAAAGCAATTCCATGCAGAAAAGAATCTTTTCCACAAATGGTGTAAAGAACAACTACACATCCAAAAACAGACAAAAAACCTTGAACTAGGCCTCACAACCTATACAAAAGTTAATTCAAAATGGATCAGCCATTCTGGAAAAGTTTGGCTGTTTTAATAAAGTCAAATATACACTTACCATATGATCCAACAAACCCGCTCCTGGGTGTTTATCCAAGAGGAATGAAATCTTCAGACAAAAATGTAAACACGATAGTTTTTATTTTTTTTTAATTTTTTATTGTTATGTTAATCCCCATACATTACATCATTAGTTTTAGATATAGTGTTCCATGATTCATTGTTTGTGCATAACACCCAGTGCTCCATGCAGAACGTGCCCTCCTCAATACCCATCACCAGGCTAACCCATCCTCCCACCCCCCTCCCCTCTAGAACCCTCAGTTTGTTTTTCAGAGTCCATCGTCTCTCATGGTTCTTCTCCCCCTCCGATTTCCCCCCCTTCATTCTTTCCCTCCTGCTACATTCTTCTTCTTTTTTTCTTTCTTAACATATATTGCATTATTTGTTTCAGAGGTACAGATCTGAGATTCAACAGTCTTGCACAATTCACAGCGCCTACCAGAGCACATACCCTCCCCAGTGTCCATCACCGAGTCACCCCATCCCTCCCACCCCACCCCCCACTCCAGCAACCCTCAGTTTGTTTCCTGAGATTAAGAATTCCTCATATCAGTGAGGTCATATGATACATGTCTTTCTCTGTTTGACTTATTTCGCTCAGCATAATACCCTCCAGTTCCATCCACGTCGTTGCAAATGGCAAGATCTCATTCCTTTTGATGGCTGCATAATATTCCATTGTATATATATACCACATCTTTATCCATTCATCTGTTGATGGACATCTTGGCTCTTTCCACAGTTTGGCTATTGTGGACATTGCTGCTATAAACATCGGGGTACACGTACCCTTTAACACGATAGTTTTTAGAATCACTATTCAAAGTCACCAAAAATTGGAAACAAACACAAATCTCCTTCGGCAGGTGAATGGATAAACACACTATGGTTGATCCAATGAAATACTATTCTGTGATAAAATGAGCGAACTATTGACACACACATGGATGAATCTCAAGGGCATTATTCTGAGTAAAAGAAGCCAGTTTCAAAAATCTACACACTGTCTGATTCCATTTATATGACAGTGTTGAAACTATGAAACTATCATGATGGAGAACAGATCTGGGGTTAAGAATGCTGGGACCATAAAGGAATAGCATAAGGAGCTTTCTGATGGAACTGTTGTGTATCCTGATTGGGGTAGTGACTCCATGAATCTCCACATGTGTTGAGATTCAGGGAACTGTAAATAAAATAAAATAAAGTCACAACAAGAAACATGACACAAATAGGATGGGGCACCATAGCAGCCCTCAATCAGTCCCCAAGGTTCTCCATGAGAACTTCTCAGGTTAAAAACTTATGAATAAGATAAGAAATGCACTGGAAACCAGAAGACACAGAAAGAGACTGAGAAAGCATTGAAGAGACAGATGTGGACCCTTGAGGATCTGCCCTGACTTCATATCCAAGCTTCCTCCTCCCAATCCTAGAACACCGTTCAGCCACTTTTCCCTGAATGCAGTGAGTCCTAAGAGCACTGGTCCTCAAATTCGCTTGTATACAGAGTCTGAAAAGGCTTCCTAAAGGAATTTGGCCTTGCAGCAGAAGGGCATCTGTTACAAATGCAGAGATGCAGCTTCCGTGGGGTCTGTGATACAGCCACACGACTTAGCATCCAATGCTCCAGAAAGTTCCCTTATCATCTGTGGGATATATGTCTGACAATTAGCAGGACTGTTGAAATGCTAGGTGCATCAACCATGTTAGTCTGCTAGAGCTGCTGTTACAAGGTACCACCAAGTGGGTGGTTTAAAACAAAGCAATGTATTCTCTCACAGCTCTGGAAACCAGAAGTCCAACATCAAGGTGTTGGCAGGGCCATACTTTCTCCAAAGCCCCTAGGGGAGCATCCTGCCTTGCCTCTGCCAGTTTGAGGTAGCCTCAGACATTCCTTGGCTTGTGGCCACATAACTCCCAATCTCTGCCTCCATCCTCCCATGGCTGTCTTCCCTCTGTGTCTGTGTCATCATATGACATTCTCTTCTGTGTGTCTGAATTTCCCTCCTCTTATAAATAAGGACACCAGTCATACTGGATTAAGGCCCACCCTAATCAGATCTCATTTTAACTTGATCACATCTGCAAGGCTTCTATTTCCATATAAGGTCACTTTCACAGGTACAAGGAATTAGAACTTCCACATACCTTTTGGGAGAATACAATTCAACCTATACCATCGGAATTTCATAGAAAATAGGAAATGCAAGATAAAACAATAGTACCGGCATTCATTTGTGTAAAGTACTAATAGCAATTGATTCTAAAGAGGCTGACTGGCATGAAGTCTCTGCTCTCCTTACCCTGAATCGCCTTTTTGAATTGCTCGGAAAAACAAAGCCTCCCTTGAGTTGTATGTTTTTATATAATGCAGGCTGCGCCTCTTTTTAAAGTTTTCAAGCCAGCCCTCACTGCTGTAGAATTTAATGATTTTTTGCACTTGCGTCTGCTGTGTTTCGATTTCCCAAGTCTCAGCAAAATCCTTATTTAACCACTTGGCCTTTTCACAAAATTATCATGGTACTTACTGGGCCTGGGAGGGATATAAACAAGTCTCTCTCCCCTTACAGCCCCTCAGACTCAGCCACGTGTTCTAGGTGGAAGGAGCCATACTTACCACTGTGTTCTTTTGTTTAAAGGTACTATGTCAAACTAGGCATACATGAAAACATGGAGTTTAAAATATGCACTACACAGAAACAAAAGTGACATTTCAAAACTATGGTTGGCAAGGATCCTTGCACCTTCCTCCATTGGTTTATATATTCACCTGGTAAATACTCACTGAGCACATACTGTGCTCTGCACCCTATGTCATACTAGAGGTACAAAGTCAAATAGGACAAGCCATAACAATGACAAAAATGCAGCGTTTTATGTGTTTTCATGGGATTAACACAAGGTACCTCGGGATCTTGGGACTGCTCCTAACTCCTCCCGAGAGTGAAGGGTGACTGTCCTTCAACTAGTTTGATTCATTTCACCAAGTCAATGGCAAACCCGTAAGGGCAAAAAATTCTTCCCTTCCTTCTGTCTCCCCCGCCTGATGCAGCCCAGAATCAGACTAGCTCAGAACCTCTAGGCAACCAGAGGCACCTGACACATTCATTTACCAAACGGAAGTATACAGGGACACCTGGCTGGCTCAGTAAGTAGAGCATGTGACTCTTGATCTCAGGGTCATGAGTTTGAGCCTTACACTGGGTACAGAGATCACTTTACTATAATGGACTATAATATGCCACACTTGGTGTCAGGCAGGGGGGATATAGGAGGAGGACCACAGGGCACCTGCCCTCCCTGAGCCACTGTCTACCAAAGACTGGTTCCTAGGAAGCCGGGGAGCTGGGCTAATGGGGAGCCCTTGGCACATCAGCTGGCTGGGAGAGCCCGCGAGGCAGCCGACAGCTGCTCATCCAGATATAGCCCTGCTGTCCTGAGAACATGTCAGCTTCTTATTCAAAAACAAGAAGTATTTTTAATTCTCTGGCACTTGTGCCCCACTTAGAATTATTACTTCAGTCCCTCATCAGGGGAGCCCAACTGCTCCAGACGCCTGAGAGCCCAGGCAGCTTGCCAAAGGTACAAAGGCTACCAGCAGCCAGCAGACATGGGGCAGCTAGCTCACGCAGCCTCCCAATCTCCACCAGTGGGCCCCAGTATGTGGAGAAGGCTGCCATAGCAGACCACAAATATGAAAGTGGCTCTCTTTCTCTAAGACTTTGGAACCCAGTGGCCAATGAGTCTCTGAAAAGATGTTCAAACATCTGCAAACAGGGAGATGTACATTATAACAAGGCACTGCTTACACCTACCTGGTAGGCAAGGACTTTGAAGTCTAACAACATCAACCAAGTATTGGCCAGGATGTGGAGAACAAAGTACAACTAACTTGGAGAGCCCCTTGGCAGTACCCAGGGAACCTTCCAGCATGGATGCCCTACAGGGCAGCCCCACACACAGCACACAAGGAAAGCCCTAGGATGTGTTCATCATAGCACTGCTTGGTACAACAGAACCTCAGAAACTCCCCAGTTGTCTGGCAGTAAAGGAAAAGGAAGATAAACGAGTCACATCCAAAGGAATCCAATCAGCAGTTGAAATGAAACAAATCTCCATACATTCGGGTTTGTTAGATCCCCAAAACATATTGCTGAGTGATAAAACAAAGCAAGATAGAGAATATTACGTACAATATGATACCACAGTCTATCATTTGAAACAGAAAACACTGCTATATCTTATTAATGAAGATGTAGTTAAAATGTAGAAAAAATAAGTGCCAAATTAGATGCCAGGTTTAGGACAACGCTGCATTTGAGCAAGGAGAGAAATAGAGGAGGCTTCAACTGGAGATTACTTTTTATTTAAAAAATTGTAAGTAAACACATCATATCATAATGGTGAGTTTTATCAACCCTGGGAGGTGAGTGAGAGAAGTAGCCATGTGTCAGGCACTGATCTATGCTTTACATACCTTTCAACATTTAACCCTCACTATACCTCTGTGACGGAAGTGTGTAGTCACCCCCATTTCACAATGGGGCAATTGAGGCACTGAAAGGCTAAGCAATTTTCCCAAACTTACACATCCAGGATTTAAACTCAGACCATCTGGCCCAAAATCTGTGCTCTTAACCACTCTGGAATCCTGATTCTGTGGAATGGACATGCCATTCTCCCCGAAGTTTACATGTTTGAAGAATTTCCTAATTATCAAAGAAGAGCTAGAAGTGCTACAAGAAAGAGCTTCCCAAAGCCCCTCAGTGATGGTTAATTTTATGTGTCAACTTGGCTGGATCACAGTGGCCAGATATTTAGTCATGTGTGATTCTGGATGTTTCTATGAGGATGTTTTTGGATGATATTTACATTTAAATCAGTGGACTTTGGGTAAAGCAGATTGCCTTCCATAATTTGAATGGGCCTCATCCAATCCGTTAAAGGCCTGAATAGAACAAAAGGCTGGCTTCCCCCAAGCAAGAGGAAATTCTCCAGCAGATGGCCTTCAGATGTGATCTGCAACATCAGCTCTTCCTGGAGCTCCAGCATTCAGGCCCACCCTGCAGATTTTAGATTTACCAGCTTCTATAACTGCATGAGCCAGTTCTTTAAATCTCTCTCACTCTCTCCAGATAGATAGATATATACACTGCATATGTACACACGCACACATGTATGTGCACATCCTATTGGTGTTTTTTCTGTGGGAACCCTAACTAATACACCCTCCCTCCAGCCCTTGCCTAGCAGAATGTAGTACAGCTGTCAAAGGACAGATGGAAAGAAGCCTGGCTGGGTTGTTCCTACTCCTTCCTGTCTAGAGTCTTGACAGAAATAACCCTAAAGGAGCCATTAATTAACAGAACATCACACTCCAAGGTAGCTATTGTTAATCACATCTTATAAGGAGAAACACTGAGGCTCAGAGGAGCTAAAAAGCTTGCCAAGTTCTCCCACCAGGCAAGGACAAAGCACATTTCCCTAAAGCATACAGCAAGGGCTATCTGTGGGTGCACCTTGATTCTGCCAATGATCAAACCCAAATAAGGCAAATGCCAGGAATCCTAAGAGTTGACCAGGTTGGGTACTAGGGCCACCAATGTGAATATGCTTCTCACTGCAGAAGACCTTATGTTTGGCCCACAGTTCCAGCCAACCAACCACAATGGCTATGCCCAGTGTTCCCTGGACACCTTCCTCCCCCCAGGACATACATTTTTGTATGTTTTCCAGTGGCCAGCTCTACTCAGTAAGTACTTATTAAATGGATAAGTACTTGTTAAATAAGGCAAAACTTATAGATCCCCTCCTCCCCCAGATGGGGCTTCCCTTAAGACAGTGAGAAGAGAAACCAAGGACAAGGGTGAATGTTATTGGGGAGTGTACTGGTTAATCAGGTAGATTAGACAGCAAGTGGAAGAGAGTGTGGTTTGATTGAAATATCTAATAACAAAGTACAAGATACCTAGACTACAAGAAAATAGCAAAAAGAGAGTGAAAGAAAACATCTATAGAAACCATTATTAAATTAACTGCCAAGTTCAGATAAGGGACCTCATTGTGTGGTCAAAATCCTGATGGGGGACACGGCGATGGCTCCAATACACACACCCAGAATCCTCAGTGTCAGAAAACCACTATCACCTAGTAATCTTGAGTAACTGAGCAGACACTGAATTAAGACAATATACAGGAATGATAATTACAGGGCCTAGCTCCTGTGAGGACTATGGAGGAACAGATGAGGACTTCTCATAGCAGCAGGCAAGAGAAATATTGCAGTACAAGGTCCTGTCTGATCTCTGAAAACCTTAAATAAATGAAGATACATACCATACTCATGGATAGAAATATATACTATTATGTAGATGTAAATTCTTCCCAAATTTATCTGTATATTTAGATCAATTCTAGTCAAGATTCCAACAGTATTTTCAGGGACTCTAACAAGCTGATTCTAAAATTTACATGGAAGAATAAAGAACAATGAAGAGCCAATACCTTTCTGAGAAAGAAGACTGATGAGGAGAGGCTTGTTTTACTAGATCTCAAGAATTATTATTAAGTCATAGGGATTAAGATGCTGTGGGACTAGGGCAGTAATAGATAAATTAACCAACAGAATAGAATACAAAGCCCTGAAACAGATGCTAAAGTTATATGAAAATTGTCTAAATGACGGAAGTGGCAGGTCAGGTCATGGAACACAGTCAATGAATGGAGGCAGAAAATATGGTTGTCCACTTGGGGAAAAAGTGAACTTCAATTCCTAACTCACTCCAAACATAAAAATTAACTGTAGTTGGATTAAGAACTTAAATGATAAAGTCAACTTTAATCCTTTTATATAGCTAAATATCTTTTTGATCTGGGGATGAAAAAAAGACACATACACAAAGACAAAAGGAAAAAAAACACATAAAATAAATGGTTGATAAATGTTGACTATATCCAAACTAAGAATTCCTTTATCAATGAAAACTTTCAAGACAATAAAAAGGCAAATAGGAAAATAATATTTGTAACATCATCACTGACAATGGATTAATATCAGTAATATATAAAGAACTACAAATCAATAAAGATCTTCAAACCAATAGAAAAAGGATCAAGGAAATAAACAGGCAGTTCACAGAAAAGTAAACACCTGCAAAAAATAAAGCTGTAAGATCTTTACTCTCCTTGGTGATCTTTATTATGTTAATAAAGACCATAATAAAAAAACCACTTTACATACATTATGTCCACACAGATTAAGAAGCCTCCATGTGTGGCAGAGTATGTGGAACAAGAGTATCTCCTATTCATCACTGGTAGGAGGATAAATTGATACAGTCAGTTTAGAAAATAATTTGTAATTTTCTTGTAAAATTAAACATTCAGTTGCCGACAGTCCAACAATGCCACTCCAAGAGAAACTTGGGCATGTATAGCAGGAAACGTGCACAAGAATGTTCATAGCAGCACAGTTCATAATAGCAAAATCTTGGCATCATGCCTAATGCCCATCAACAGGAGAATGGATTAAAAAGGAGACACCATTCACAATAGCGTCCCATTGTAATGTATAGTACTAGAATGTTAGGTAATGAACCCTGACTACACACTGTAATAATGAGAGTGTGTCATAGACCAGAGATTATGATTAATCCAATTCTGAGGTCCAAAATACAAATGAAAAGAAGTAGAAAAAATTTTTTGAAAGGACACTTATCTTTCCGTGGTCAGACAAATGCTGTGATCTCATCCTTGCAAGGGACATAAATGTTTATTCCAGGAGAATTTTTTAACAGCAAGTCCCTTCTGACATTCCTCAAACCAATACTATAAGTGAAATTTCTATGCCAGCATCCCAGAGTGAGATAAATTGGGATTTAAATGGCAGAGGACGGGGGGCTTAGCTGCAGCCATTTTTATTTATGCATGCATTCAGGCAGAGTGAAGAGAGAATGCTACAACCCTGATGGTAAAAGTGTACAGGAACATCAAGCTACAGAATTTGGGAAGGAAATGGCTTCTAATCAGTCTGTCTGATGGATCCGATTGCCTGAGATAAAGCCAGGCCACGCTCTTGAAGATGGATAATCGGGACTTTATTGGACAAATGAAACAGCAGTGATAAAAGAGGTAACCTTGTTGCCAAGAGAGAAGGTAAATAGAGCTGGAAGAATGGTAAAAAGCTGTTGTTAGATTCCAGTCTTGCAAGGGCTGTTTATGCTCCTCCTCTGCAAAGGCTTTCTCACTTTCCTAAAGAACTTCAGAGAACCAGGGACATGGACACATTACCTAATCCAACCTCAGCTGAGGTCTGTAAACTGCCTAAATTATCTGTATCAGACAGCACAATGGACAAAAGAGGGGATACACCCAAAAAGCTGGATCACAATCATTAGCAGATAAATGAGCAGGGAGGTTACAAGGCTGAAAACCCATGTCTCAATGGTCTCCAATGGCTGTCACAAAAGAGCTACCTCTTTCCACTTTTTTCCCTCCAGACAGTTATTTCAAACCAACCATTATCTCATCCAGTTTTCACCAGGCACAGAATAGGATCCAGAACAAAAAGATCCTCACCACTGTCAAACATCCATTTAGAGACAAATTCAGTTCACTTCTTGGCTCAAACACTTTCTCCTCCAGGAAGCCATCCCTGATTGTCCCTGAAACTTTGAAGGGCCTCTTACCTAACTGACAACAGTATCAGTACTCTGCAGATTCTGGCACTTAGACAATGCCAGACAATCATTAGAATGATATCATGATGTTATTAATTCATTAGACAAATACCGTTAAATATTACCATGTGCCAAACGGTGCGCTGAGAACTGGGAACATAGCAGTAAATGAACACAAACAGGACACCTGCTGTCTGGGAGCCACTTGGTAGCAAGGGAAAAAAGCCCTTCATCAGATAGTCATAATACTGTCACGATTACAAATTAAACTAAGGGCAATGAAGGGCAGGCAGGGTGCTGAGGGACCAGATCATGTTGGCAGCTGTGGGAGTAAGGTCAGGAAGTAATGTGTAAATTGTTTTTCAAAGATGAAAAAGAAGTAATCTGTTGAAGGAGTGTGTGTGTGTGTGTGTGTGTGTGTGCGCACACATGCATGTGTACATGTATGTGTGTTTGAGTGGAGGAGCAAATAAGGCAGAAGAAAGAAGTGCACAATTAGGTGGTTAGATGGACTATAGAGGCCACGTTCAAGATTCCCATGTGTCCGTCGAGAGATGAGTGGATAAAGAAGATGTGTGGTATACACACACACACGCACACACACACACACACACACACACACACACTCACTCACTCAGTGGAATATTACTCACCCATAAAAAAGAACGAATCTTGCCATTTGCAACAACATGGATGGATCTAGAGGGTATAATGCTAAGTGAAATAAGTCAGTCAGAGACAAATATCATATGATTTCACTCATATGTGGAATTTAAGAAACAAAACAAGCAAATGAACAAATAAACAAAAAACAAAACAGACTCTTAAGCACAGAGAACAAACTGGTGTTTTCCAGAGGGGAGAAACAGTGTGGGGGATGGGTGAAACAGATGAAGGGGATTAAGAGGACACTTATTGTGATGAGCACTAGGAAATGTATAGAATATTTGAATCACTGTACTATATACCTCAAACTAATATAACATTGTATGTTAACTATACTTGAATGAAAAAAAAAGATTCTGGTCTTTACCCAAATCCAAAGGAAATCTTAAAAGGAACTTGGGGTAGGAGACAGTAGATGCAGGAAATGACTTTTTCATTTTGCCTTTTGAAAAAAAAAACACTCTGAATAAAAATTAGAGGTGGTCACTGTGAATATGTGAGAATAAGTTAATAGTCTATTGCAATAAGAAATAATAGATGATATCTGGGACTAATATTCTGGCCCCATTGGGGGCTACGGTAATGAAAATCTTATTAGGATTCAGGAATGAGAAACAGAAAATGAATACTTCGCAGTGATAAAATAACTCATTAATTATCACCTGTGATCATTTGAAATAAAATGTCTGCAGATTGGGAACTCCATGAGGTGAGGGATTTTTCTCAGTTATTTTTTATCCTTTGCTGTATCCTAACACCTAGAATAATACCTAATAAAAAATAGATACTTGTTAAATATTTATTCAATGGATGGAAGGAAGGAAGGAAGGAAGGATGGATGAATTGCAGATAAGGCCCTGGGGAACTGAGGCTCCACTCCCCAAAAGCAATATGAAAAGCTTGAAGAGACAGATGCCAATGGAGTGAGTTATAGTGGCCGTCTCTAACTGTACTGTATAAATGGAAGACAGAGAAAGAAAAACTCAGATCTCTGAATTTTAGGCCCTGCAGGTGCTGAATCATAGCATAGTTGTATTCACAACCTCACCAAGTCTCTTAGGGTGAAGTTGGGGCATTGACTGGGAACCAGGAGGGAGCTGAGGATTAAAATGGATATTAAAGGGAGAGTGTAAGATGGCTCAGAGTGGCCTCACTACCCCCAACCCTGTCGGTCCCCAGCATGGGCCAAAGCGGCCTCTTCTCCTTTCCCTGCTGGTACAGCCCTTCTTTGTTTGAAGACTCAAAACTCCCTTGATTGTGGCTTCTACTTTGAAACAAGAAACTCATTTTCATCGTACCCTCACACCACTCCAAACTATCACACACACACACACACACACACACACACGCACGCATGCACGCACATACACTTCATTGTCTCTGTATCTGTAATGAGAGTATTATCCCAGCATCTCCTGGAGGACCAATTACAAAGTTAAGCCTGGGAGTGGAAGGCTTATTCATACAAAAAAATATAGCAGGACTTGGCTAATTTACACCAGGAATATATGTATAGGAATGGGCCCTGAGAGGCTAGACCAAAAAGAGGGGAATATAATCTTAGACCAGACAGAAATCACTAATAGGGAGGCTTGCCAGACTTCTAAATTCAGTGTCCTAGCTCAAGCAGCTGGGACATTTGCTCAGCTATTTAATGGAAATCTAAACTCAACAGTGATTTACTCTAAATGAACTTTAGATGCCGGAACTTCTTTGACATAATGTAGATGAAGTAGTCCACAGACCACAGAATACTGAGATCAATTTAACGTGTGCTATCTCCCCCTACTCACCCTTAACCACACTCCCAAACACCACTCCCTCCCCCAAGTGCTGATACGTACAAAGGTGGGGGAAGCACCAGCATTTGGGGAAAACATTCAGTGCCTGGTCTCTATAGGCTATAAAGTACTGGTTCAACAGCAGTAGAAGTTGTGGGCCCCTGATTTCAACAGGGGGCAGAGGCCAAGTGCAAGCACCTACAGACCCAGGGTCAAGAGAGCTGGGTAATTGGAAGAAGCAGCAGGATCAGAGGGGTCAGCACAATGTTCTCACCCACAGGATGGCTGATGGTGATTAATTGACCCTGACGTCTGGAAAATAAAAGTAAACAGGCGATCCACTAAGTTCTTACTTAATGTGTATAGCTGAGGGAAAAAAGAGGCCTTGTTTAAGCCATAAAAATGAAAACATAGACTGTTTTCATCCAATCTCCAAACCCTGAGCCCCGTGAATAACCCTGAACCCTTTAAATGAAAGAAGCCCTAAACCCTCCCTCGAGCATCACAATTAAATACTATGAATATTCTTAGCCTTTCTCAAAGGGACGTGAAACTACTTATCAAGATCACTTTGCACTGGCAGACAGGAAATATCACGACCCACTGGGTATTACTGAATGCTAGATCTTGGCTCATCCTAATTCCTAGAAACCTGGCACATCACTGGGGCATCTGTCAGAGTGGGGGCTAATGGAGGTCAAATGAAAAATCGAATTTTGACCCAAGTTACCCTCATAGAACATCCAAGGAACCCCAGACCTACTCAATGGTTGTTTCCCGATTTCCAGAGTGAAGGTTTGAAAAAGACATCTTCAGCAATCTGATGAACTTCCTAATTGACTCCCTGGAAATTGACTAAGGGCTAATAAGGCAGAAAGGGCAAAGTGGAAGCCATTTCCCTCTCCCTGCCAGAATTAGAAAACAAAAGCACTACTACATCCCTAGGGAAATCAGAGAACTTAGCATCATTATTAAATATTTGAAAGGTGCAAAGCAGAGGATCCCAATCACATCGCTATATAATTTTCTAGGTTGGCAGATTCAAAAGATAATGAATTCTATGCAGTAACAGTGGATTATCATGAACTTAATCAAGTGGTAACTGCCAATTTGTACCTGTTGTTCCTAATATGGCCTCCTTATTGGATCAAATCAATACAGACCCTAGCAACTGGTACACAGTTATTGATCTGTCGGTATATTTTTCCTCTATCCCAACAAACAAAAACTGCTACAAGCAGTTAGTTTTCTCCAGGCAGATATAACAATAAAACTTCACTGTCCTACCTGAGGGCCAAATCAACTTTCTGGCTTTAAACCACACAGTCCACACGAATTTGACTCCGACCATCAAGCAGGACATCACGCTAGTCCAAGACATGGGTGACATCATGCTGATAGGATGTAGAGAGCATATATTAGCATGTACCAAGTGTGTCTATAAATAAATATATAAATGTATGTGTGTATATATAAATCTGGTAGAAAATAACTTCTATGAAAGTATAGGAACTTGAAAACTTGGTCAGGGTTTTTGGAGTCCCAGTGCTCTGGGGTCTTTCAGGATATGCTCTACAAAATAAGGGACAAGATGGTGCTCCTTGTATCCCGTGTTATTAATAAAGAGGCACAACAATAGGTAGGTCTCTTTGGATTTTGGAGGCAATAGATACCATATTTAGGTATGCTGCTCCCATCCACTCACTGGAGGAGTTGAAATTCTGATAACTTTGAGTGGGGCCCTCCAAGAAAGAGTAGGCTCTCTGCCTTGTCCCTGCTGCCATGCAAATAGCTCTGATACTCAGCTCTCCTAGCTCAGAATTCAAAGTGGCTCCAGTAACTCAGGATGCTGTATGAGCCCACACAAGTCAAGCATGCCTCCACATCCATCCACGTCCCCAAATCAAGGTCTTCTCATTTGTTGTCCTCTCTGTTCAGAATACCCTTTCCCAGTTATTCAGATACCTGACTTCTCCATCCTTTATGTCTTTGCTCAAATTCCAACTTCCTAGTAATCCCTTCCCTTCCCACCCTATTTAAAACTGAATCTCTCTTAATGGTTTACATCACCCTTTCCTTTATTTTTCCCATAGAACTTATTATCACATAACATACTATATTCTTATTTATTTTATTTATTGCCCATCTCCCCAAAGTTTCACCTCAGCAGGAATTCTTATGTTTTGTTCACTGTCCCAAGCCTCTAAAACCGAGCCAGTCACATAGCAGGTGCTCAAAAATAGTTGCAGAATAAATGTTTGTGGGTATCGGGCAGCCAGATGGGTATAATGTAGTGACCATTTGGCTTTGTTTTGGCTGCCCAGCGTCCTTTGGGGGAAATTCAACCACAGCTTTAGTCTTTCTGGAAGAAAAGGTCATTCCTCAAAGGATGCTGAATGGGGCTAGATATTTTCTTTCCCAACATCCTGGCAGCTACAGTAAAAAGGGGAAACTGGATAATCTTGCCCAACTCTTTAACTCTGAGGAAAGTACACAAAGAAGTCTAAGAGTATGGGCACCACGACCATACAATCACGAGTGCCCCCACAGTGGCGGTGGTGGGGCAGAGGGGAAGTGGCAGCCGGAGTTCAGCAATGGCCCTGTCACCTCACCAAGGTGTCACTGAATGTGCGACCTCCCTGTGTTCTCCGTGGCTCACACTCCCTCAGCTGGTGCCCATTTCCTTAATCAGGTTTTCCAGACTTCCCATCAATTCTATGAGCTGCCCAATATCCTAACAATTCATTTTCACTATTTAGGCTAGCTGGAGCTGACTTGCACTGTTTGTAATCCAAACTCCAAAGGTACTGGAAGTGAGGGACAGGGAAGTGTTAAGGTTGTGGCCAGAAAGTAGGAGCTGGGATGGAATAGTTTCAGAGGATGCTTAGGACCAGGTGGTGAGGCAGAAGAGGAGAGGGTCACTGGAAACAAGGTCAAGGAAATAAGAGGTCATGGAGTTGGAGGGTCACCGCATGGTCAGCGAAGTCACCCAGCATTATGTCTGCACTGGGGCTGGTGAAGGAAGACGGTTATCCAGGGGCTAAAGTCTTACACGAATGAGAGGAAGTAAGCAGTGAGTGGGTTAAATTGTCAGATTGGCCCCAAAGGCAGCCTATCTTACAAGAGTATCAGAGTTCTCTGTAACTGAATCCCACGGGTCTAGAATAGCACATGTGCGCTGAGGAGTCGCAGGAAGTCAGCCTTCTGCATGTTTAACCCCACGAGTAAGAGTGAAAAATAAGAGTTCACCTCTCTGACTCCTCTCTAAGGTGTGCATGTATGAGTACACAGATTTTTCTGTATTGCTCACTCTTTTTTTATGGTTTAGTTATTTTTTATTTTAATTATTTATTTTATTTTATTTTTTATTTTTTAATTAAGTTTAATTAAGTTTTTGATAATTAACATACAGTGTTATATTAGTTGCCGGTGTACAGCAGAGTGATTCCACAATTCTCTGCATTACTCAGTGCTTATCATGATAGGTGTCCTCTTAATCCCCTTCACCTGTTTCTCCCCATCAGTTTGTTCTCTACAGTTAAGACTCTATTTCTTGGTTTGTCTCTTTTTTTTCTTTGTTCGTTCATTTTGTTTCTTAAGTTCCACATATCAGTGAATTCATATGGTATTTGTCTTTCTCTGACTTATTTCACTTAGCATTATACTCTCTACCTCCATCCATGTTGTTGCAAAAGAAAAAAAATTATTTTTTATGGCTGAATAATATTCCATTATATGTATCATCTGTTTTTATACATTTATGTATATATACCACCTCTTTTTCATACATTCGTCTATGGATGGACACTTGGGCTGATTCCACACTTTGGCTATTGTAAATAATGTTGAAATAAACATAGGGGTGCATATACCCCTTCAAATTAGTGTTTTTGTATTCTTTGGGTAAATACCCAGTAGTGCAATTGCTGGATCATAGGTTAGTTCTATTTTTAACTTTCTGAGGAAACTACACACTGTTTTCCAGAGTGGCTGCACCAGTTTGCATTCCCACCAACAGTACAAGAGATTTCCTTTTTCTCTACATCCTTGCAACACCTGTTGTTTCTTGTGTTGTTGATTTTAGCCATTCTGACAGGTGTGAGGTGATATCTCATTGTCATTTTGATTTGTACTTCCTTGATCATGAGTGATGTTGAGCTCTTTTCATGTGTCTGTTGGCCATCTGGATGTTTTCTTTGGAGAAATGTCTGTTCATGTCATCATTTTTTAATGGATTATTCAATTTTTAGGTGTTGAGTTGTATCAGTTCTTTATATATTTTGGTTACTAATCCTTTATCAGATATGTCATTTGCAAATATCTTGTCCCATTCCATTGGTCACCTTTTAGTTTTGTTGATCATTTCCTTCACTGTGCAGAAGCTTTTTATTTTGATGTAGTCCAAATAATTTACTTTTGCTTTTATTTCCCTTGCCTCTGGAGACATATGTTGCCTCTGGAGACATATGTTTCCTCTGGAGAAAAATGTTGCTGCGGCTGATGTTAGAGACATTACTGCCTGAGCTTGCTTCTAGGATTGTCTTGTTCACTGTTATCACCTAGGGGCCTAGAACAGTGCCTGGCACAAAGCAAGTCCTGAGTAAATACTTATGGAAAATAAAATAAGTAAAATACTTATGAACTTAAATTTTCCTTTCCTCCATTTCACGTCTTTCCTGCTACTGTAATACTTTATTTTTGAGGCTCTGAAGAATAGCTGGCCATATACCTTGGTCCCTTTCTCTCTCTCAAAGCCTTGGCTACCATTTCTAAACTCATCTCCCTGTGTTATGTATACTATCCTGTCTCCCCACCAAACAATGAGCACATTGATGGCCAGAACCATGTGGCAGACAGACCACAGACTTGAGAGATGAGACATCATTTCTCACACTCAGCAGCCACAGGCTGCTCTGATGAGGGACAATATCAATCTTGAGTCTGGCACTGGCTCATTCATTCACTCAACAAACCTTTACTGAATGCTACTCCTGGCCATATTCTGCTGGGCCCGGAGCTAGAAAGGGTCCAAAACCCCAAGAAGGGGTCATGCACACACAACCATGGAGATAAAAGGGTATAGACAAAAACTGGACTTGCTGACAGCTATTTCTGGGTACAAATTCTACCCCCACACTTACTTGCTACAGTGAGAAATTAAGCAAATGTCCAAACCTCTCTGAGGCCCAGTTTCCTCATTTATCCATGAGGATAACTAAACCTAAAAGTCCTGGCATGTGGATGAGTATCAAGAGACATCTATCATCTTTCCTTGTTCTACTGCCCCTTCCTCTGCATCTCTCATTAAGACGAATCCATGGCTGGGCATACAGCAAGTGTTCAAAATATGAATTGTTGATGAAGGCTGGGCTAAAGGGTCCTATGTCAGATTTGGGGGAACACTGACCCAGCCCCCACCACTGCCTCACCTTCTACTGCAATACTCTCACTCATCAGTCCGCAGAGGCAGGACTGGGCACCAGGCCGCCCATCGCCCCAGCCGTGTTTGCAGAAGCCAGGGTTCACCAGTCACTTTCTCTGGAGCCCTTGAGCAGGCACCCCTGGGTCACTGTCTAATGTCACAGCCCGTTTGGCTGCTTTGGTCCTGGTGTCTCCAGGACAAGAATCGGGCATGGATGGCAAATATCCAGTCTGGAGAAACGCGCTGTCCAGCTTACAACTCAGACATCCTTCCAAGCTTGAGTCATTTGAATCAATGTAGCCAGTCTTGACAATTGAGAATGATTTGGTAGCTAAGCATGCCATGGCAAGAAAATCCTGCATGGGGATTTCAAGTAGGGAAGACAAGGAAGAGGTGGGGAGGACGCCAGTCCTTTCTGGACTTTGGAAAGTTTCCAAGAGAGAAGGAGGGAGAAGGACAGAGAGGACATTGGCACACCCCCAAGTGCTTGGCCCAGACGCTACCCTACCTCACCGTAGACCTGCTGTACCCATGTTCCTCAAACAGACTCTTCCAGGCACCTCACCCCCAGCTACAAGGTGCTTTCCTGGCCTCACATCTCTGGGAAAGGGGGACCAGTCTGGGGCAATGGGCACAACCAGGCAGGATGATCCCAATGTGTAAATTCAGGAGTGATCTGGCTCTGAGCCATCCCCCTTCTGCTTCTAGGATTGTCTTGTTCACTGTTATCACCTAGGGGCCTAGAACAGTGCCTGGCACAAAGCAAGTCCTGAGTAAATACTTATGGAAAATAAAATAAGTAAAATACTTATGAACTTAAATTTTCCTTTCCTCCATTTCACGTCTTTCCTGCTACTGTAATACTTTATTTTTGAGGCTCTGAAGAATAGCTGGCCATATACCTTGGTCCCTTTCTCTCTCTCAAAGCCTTGGCTACCATTTCTAAACTCATCTCCCTGTGTTATGTATACTATCCTGTCTCCCCACCAAACAATGAGCACATTGATGGCCAGAACCATGTGGCAGACAGACCACAGACTTGAGAGATGAGACATCATTTCTCACACTCAGCAGCCACAGGCTCACAGGAACACAGACTGCTCATGAGTTCCTTTCCACCATGAGCCATAACCAAACCCTAACATTAAAACTCCCTGGAACACACTAAAAATGCCCCAGCTTGGTCACAGTTCTGTGACCACCTGTGGTACACACAAGTGAAGGGGTGACCCGCTCTCTGGCCCCCACAACTCTGTGGGGAGAGACAAGACAGGCCTGTGTGAAGCAGTCAACAGATGTGACAAGACAGACAGCACCCCACGCCAAAGTGTCTGGGGGAACTCTACCTACTGACACACGCAGCCTTCTCAGCCCTGCCTGACAGCATGCCTCTCACTCCAGCAAGTCCTGGTTCTTTATTATGGCTCCAAGGTCAAGAGCAAACAGCTGGCTTTGCTACAGGCCATATGACTACAGGTGCCCATGTCTTCTGCTGGGCCCAGCCTCCCCTTCCAGAGCTGTGGAGGCTCTTCTTTCCAACTTCCGGGGAGCGTCCATGGGCCCACCAGCTCTTCACGGATAGCCAGAATGCTGGGGTTACAGACATGCCCCCCAAGACTTGCTGCAGGGGGGCTCTGGCCTATCTCCCCGCCCTGTCAGAGGCTGCATGGCAGAAGACTGCTGTGTGTTCCGTGGTGTCCACCAGCCACAGACCGAGGGTTCTGACACCATCCACAAAATACATCCCCTCCTTCCTCATGATGCAACCAGATATTTTTCTTCATATGGGAGATCCCAAGAGAGCATGCACATCTAGTCCACAAAGGACCTCCTCCAAAAGACCCCAAGATGTGGAGTGAGGAGTCTGCAAACCCCAAATTAGGATGCACAGTCAGGCAACCTAATACTGGACGCCCAACTGCAAGGGCCATCTAGGACACCGAGGCCCTTACTGGACACAAAGCTGCCTCGGGAAGGTGGAGCCTCCTCTCTCCAGTGAGAGTACTGGGGATGGACATGAGCTGCTTGAGCCAGAGGCCTGGCAACTCCCTGGGAGCCCACTCGGGGACACATCTGGACAAGGTTTGACTTCTGCACTGCAAAGGTGCCTGGGAACCTCAGCACACCCCCCTGACCCCCCGCCCCGTGCTGATGATCACAAGCCCTGCCTCCCAGCTGCCGCCTCCACCCCAGCTGCCCTCTGCACAGACACCCCCTTGACAGGACAGTGCTCCCACAGGCACTGTGACAGCAGGCCCCCCAATGCCTCAGCTGTGGGTATCTCATGGGATAGTCACGGCATCCCTGTCAGAAAGGAGCCAGCAACCTTGGGCTTCTGGAGGACTCAGTGGGGTGGGGCTTCAGGACCCAGGAGGCTTCCGCTTTTTGTGCCCATGACCCCAACCCCACTCCAACCTGCTTACTCCAACTCAGCTGGGTAAGCAGGTGGCCTCTGTGCTCTGAATTTTCAGTGAGGAAAAGTAGTTCCCATGCATGGAACACCCTTGCCAGGCCCTTGTCAGACTGTCAACCTGATCCTCCCAGAAACCTCTGAGCGGAGGTTAGCGTTCAGGCGCAGAACAGGCACGTGACCGGCTTTGAGCCACACCCTAGCGTGGTAGCTGGTAAGTAGCACAGGACTCAAATAGAGGTGGGTCCTACTCCAAGCCGGGTCCGACTCCAAGCCAGGTCCGCAGGGGCCAAAAGAAGGCACAGACACATCTGCTCGGGGCCACGGGGCATCCTGGACGGGCCTCCTCGGTGGGAAGGCCAAGGGTCAGGACGCCCGAAGGCCCTGCTGGCCCCATCCCCATGCTTACAGAGGGGGAAACGGCTGTCCCAGACACACCAGAGGCTCGGAAATGCCCAACCCAGAATAAATTAGCTCTGCTCTAACTGTGATACCACAGGGGGACACGTGACAGACCTCATACATCACCTAAAGCCAAACTCGATTTGTACCCATTTATAACAGAAACAGGTCTCAGGTGCAACATCAAGGGAGCTCATTTAGCATTCTGCACACTCCCCTCCAAGAGCTGGCAGAGGCGAGACGGCACAGATCACTTAGGAGCAAACTTGTTCCAAAGTGGGAGAGAAAATCAGCTGAGTTTCGATGACGGGGGTGGGGGGCTGGGGGTGTGGGGGGCCCTCCCACATCTGTGAAGTGCCAGACAGGAGTGAGGATGGAGCCTGGCACAGGAGAGGACCCTACGTTGAGTGGAGCACTCCCATCCCCCATGACTGGCAGGATGACTCCAGGCCACCGACAGATGGACAGACCAGCCTGAGGAGGACGAGCAGCCCATCCACTCAGCTCCAGCCTGCGGGCCCCTCAGTGGTCGTGGACATGGCCCCAGGCACAGCCTGTAGGGCCCAGGGAACTCTAACTGAACTGAGTTCAAATCCTTGCCCAGTGACCTTGTTGCCATCTCTTGACTTCTCGAGGCCTCCCTTTCCAGCCTATTAAAATGAAGACAGGTGTGTGAACGTGACTGTGTGTCAGAGGAAGTAACAGGGAGGGGAAAAGAGGAGAAAGTGCTTTGTAACCCACCATCATGAACTCCATCCCTGCCCTCTGCAAAATCCTAAACCACTATGTCATTTCAGCCAGCACCCCGGGCCCAGCATGCAAAGGCCGCAGGCACGGCCACAACCCTCCCTGGGGAGGTAGGAAAGACCCCCTGGGAAGAGCATCCTCCTGCCCCCTTGTCGGTTTGGTGATGGTGGCAACTAACTCTGGGGCCTTTTGTTAAAGAAACGATGTCCAGTGAATATGCAAACAGAAAAGTGCAAAAATCTAAGACTGATGAATTTTCATAAGAGAACACACAGCAATGAGGAAATTGGATATTAGCAGCCCCCCCCCTCCCACCGAGAACTCTTGAGGACCACTTTGCAAGGTGTTCCCACCCGTCCTGATTCGAAAGCCTGGGCCAGCCTGCCTGGGAAGAGGATCAAAGTGTCAGAAAGCAACTCTCCGATGCAAAGAGGGCATCGTGATCAAAGCTGGAGGACAATCTGCTTGTAATCGCGGGGTTTGATTTAAGGCCTTGATCTCCAACATGGAGGCCGGCCAAATTAAGAAAAGGTATTCTCTTCCTTTCTGGGCCCTTCTGGGTTTCTTGGTGAGACTCTCATAAGAGACTGCTTGACGGGCACGCATCAAGCACTGCATGATGGGCGGCCCCAGGGATGCTCTGATGAGATGCTTTGATGAGCAGGTGCCTTCCCAGATTAGCAGGGATTGATTGAGCAAATTCCTCCCCCATCCAAAAAAAAATTGATGGCACTCTGAGATGTCTGGTTTTTTTTTTAATTTTTTGTTTGTTTTTCTTACTCTTCTGCTTCAAGGTTTTTTTTTTAATAGACTTTATTTTTTTTTAGAAAACTTTCAGTTTCACAGCAAAACTGAAAGGAAGGTACAGAGATCTCCCCTATATCCTTTGCCCCCCCAAACCCTCCCCCCACTATCACCTCCCCCACCAGAGTGGTCCATTTCTTACAGCTGATGAGCCTACACGGACACATAGCTATCACCCAAACTCCATAATTTACATTACAGTTGAGGTCTGCTTCAAACTTGCAAATCTTTTTTTTTTTTTTTAAGATTTTATTTATTTATTTGACAGAGAGAGACACAGCGAGAGAGGGAACACAAGCAGGGGGAGTGGGAGAGGGAGAAGCAGACTCCCCGAGGAGCAGGGAGCCTGACACGAGGCTCGATCCCAGGACCCTGGGATCATGACCCCAGCCGAAGGCAGACGCTTAATGACTGAGCCGCCCAGGAGCCCCGCAAATCTGTCTTATTCACCCCACCAGCATATGCTCTAGCTGAAGCCATGGGCTTCTCAGACCAGAGGCTGAGTCAGGCCTCTGTCATTTTCTAGTTTCTATTAGCCACCTTAAAAAGATAAAAAGCAATGGGTGAGATTAATTTCAATAATATATTTTCTTTAGTCCAATGTATCCAAAATGTTATCATCTCCACATGCAATCAATATAAAAATTATTAATAAGATAGTTTACATTTGTACTGAATCTTCTCAAGATCTTATTTATTTATTTGTTTGAGAGAGAGAGAGCTCAAGCCTGGCGAGAGGCAGAGACACAGAATCTCAAGCAGACTCCATGCTGAGCGCAGAGCGTGACACGGGGCTCATTCCCACAACCCTGAGATCACGACCTGAGCCAAAACAAGTGTCAGACGCTCAACCAGCAGCGCCACCCAGGTGCTCCTGTACCAGAATCTTCTGGTGGGGGAGGTGATAGTGGGGGGAGGATTTGGGGGGGCAAAGGATATAGGGGAGATCTCTGTACCTTCCTTTCAGTTTTGCTGTGAAATAAAAACTTTTATGCTTATAGCACATTTCAACCTAAATGCTTCATTTTCATCAGAAATACTTGATCTAATTTTAGATTTCACCGAATTTGCCCTGGAAAAGTAGAGTCACACAATCAAGTTGTTCCGAACACATTTAACAGTTTTTCTAACGCTTACATTTAATATGATTTTTTTCATTTAAATTAATTAAAATTAAATATTATTAAAAACTTGGGTGCTCAGTTGCACTAGCCACATCTCAAGCCCTCAGAAGCCACATGTGGCTGGTGGCTCCTGTGTCGGACAGGGCAGAACTTAGGGTAAGGGCCGGGGAAGTCCACAAGTCGGCTGATGCTGGCTTCCACCCACAACGGTCATTATTCCATGACCCCAACGTTGATTAAAGGTGTAAAAATGATGGCAGATCTGAAGTTCTTTTTTTCTCATGGTCTCTTTGAGGGACTAGTTCATGGCTATGAGTCTACTGGGGAATGAGTGGTATTACAAAGGCCCTTTCAAGACCAGCAAAGAGACCAGGCCCAAACCATGGCCACATGTTGGGGAGGCCCACAGGAGATTTTAACCACTGCCTCCCGGGCAGCCCGACTCCAGCTCTCCTGGTCTCCTGTCCAACCCTGGGCGCTCAGAGGTTCCCTGGCACCTTGCACTGTCGCCTGCCACTCTGTCCTCCGGGTCTCCCCTGCCCAGCTGAGGGATACGGACTAGAGTCCCAGCTCCCCTCCCACTAATGTCTGACTTATTCCAAAGGTAAAATGTGTGCTCCAAAAAAGGCTGGAGAAACTAATCAAGTCAGAACGACAGCTGCCACCACAATCCACAAGAGCGGCGAAGCTGGCCTGCGGACGCCCCGCGTCCTTGTGCTCTGCTATCAGCACGCGGCGGCACCACCTCAATGAGTGCTCACAACTGCACAAGCTGAACGCTGTTATGATTCCATTTTGCAGAGCAACCTTCCCCTCCGCGGCCTCTGCCCAGCCCATCTGCCCTGGCTCTGTCCCTGGGTCGTTTTCCTTCTAGACTCTCTCTCTGAGCAACCTGTTTCACACCCACTGCTCCTACCACCCAGGCCTCCAGTCCAGACCCCTCTCTTGAACACCATTTCTTTACTACAATCTGCTTACTGAAATTACCTACATGCGTAGCCCATGCAAACACCACATGCTCAAAAGGCCCAGGGCTGGGCTCACCATGTCCCCCTGGCCAAACACCTTCTTCCTCCTCCCTTCTTATTCTCCACGAATCCCATATGATTTATACAGCCACAGGGCCAAGTACCTAGGCCTCATCCCGGCCTCTGTCTTCTGTCTCACTGGTCTCCTACCAAAGTCAAGTACATGTCCCCCCTGCACGTGACTCAGATTAGCTCCCCTTCCTGCCCCTATGCTGTATGTTTGAAGGGCCTCACCAGCGCTCATTTAGATTACAGGAAAAAAATGTGTGAACAACGACACACACACACAAAATGATCACAACCACACCTGAATGCCTAGTGACTGAGTGCTCATTGATTGTGTTGAATTAATGCCTTCATCTTCATTCCACCCTCTACAGCCTCTGTGAACCAAGGCCGGCCGGTATGTCTCCAGGGGTTGCAGATGGTCTAAGAGCCGTCAGGTTTCCCTGTCAAGGGCCCCCACCCTCCACCAGAGGATGGTGAGGAGGTGGGTGTCCACACTCTGACAATGCACAACCATGGACCAGTGAAGCAACGGCTTCACTGGTCAGGCTGGGATGAGTGCCCCCCACCCCGAGTTCCCAGATTGGTGAGCAGAGATAGCACTACCTGAAGAGCATCCTGCAGAGTAATTTTCCTGTTCTGTCTGTGCCAGCCCTCTCCCACTATCCCCCAGCTGCCCGGTGAAAACAACCCGTTTAAACATCTCTGAAGTGACCGTGAGAAGCAGGATGACAAGGTAGCCAGCCCAGGGCCCCTGCGCAGCATCCCCACGTGTGCAGAACAGAGTGCACGGGCCTCTCCGTTGCTCTCATCCGTCACACATCAAGTAAGAAAAGATCTATTTTTTTCCCCAGGCAGCATGCCTACAACTTCAATTGGCCCAAAATATGCTTGGCTAAATTTGCTTGTGGGATGCTCTAAATGGTACACAGTGTTCTATAAGAAGGCGTGAGAAACCTCAGCACAACATGGTGGGAGCTGGGCTGCCTCAAGGTGAGTAGTTCCGAGCCAGGTGCAGGGCTCCTCCCAGCAAATGCCACCACCCCACCAGCCCCATTCTGAGACTCGCTTCTCTGGCTGGCAGTCAGATGTCTTTCTGGCCACCACACTGCTTCCCAGCCCAGCGGCCTCACAGTGACCCAGCAGGGCCAGAGCGCCTCTCCTCTCTGCCCCTGGAGGTCTCCTCTCTGAACACCTAGCCCAGCCTCCTCACGCATTGCCCGTCCAGGGATGCAGGAGGCTGTTGGCTTCCCCAGCACAGGGAAACAGTGGGGGTGCAGAGGTCCTCAGCCCCATCTGCCAAGCTGTAAACCAGGAAAACACCCAAACATGTCATCGGAGGCTCAGAGGTCTTGACACCAGCCTAAATCCAGAAACCAGGCCTGGAGGGTTAGCAATGTCAGTCTCCATGAGCAGAAACCTGAAACAGCACCAATGTTTTGAAATTGCTTTAAACACAGAGCATAGGATGAGAGAGGCTCCACATGCAGAAATGTGTCCCCAAGTGGCCAGCACCATTTGGGGAGAGGCTGCCCTGATGGAAGGAGACAGCCACCAAGCAGTGTGCCCTGGACTCAGGGTTGGACTCGAATCCCAGCTGCTTCGACCAGCTCTGTCACCTGGGGACTCAGTTCCCACTCGCTGAGCTGCAGCTCCTCAGCTCTCAGCCAGGAATAGCAATGGGACCACCTTTCCGAATTGGGGGTGAGTGGAAAATAAAATGCATATAGTGCATAGCCTGGCACATACTAGGTCCTCGAAAACAGGGATTCGGGCAGTTTCCCTGTGTCTGGCTGATAGCAGGGCCAGCCCTAGAGGGGAGACGGTTACATCCTGCTCTGCCACTCAGCAATGGTGCCCTTGACATCACCCAGCTCCAGTGCAGAGACCAAGCAGCCTTCTCATTAGAATTGGCTTCCCGGGGGCTCCTGGGTGGCTCAGTCGTTAAGCGTCTGCCTTCGGCTCGGGTCATGAGCCGGCTCGGGTCCCTGCTCGGCCAGGAGCCTGCTTCTCCCTCTCCCACTCCCCCTGCTTGTGTTCCCTCTCTGGCTGTCTCTCTCTCTCTCTCTGTCAAATAAATAAAATAAAATCTTTAAAAAAAAAAAAAAAAAGAATTGGCTTCCCCCCTGGTGGGCTTCTTATGGTCCCAGCCACAGTCACGGGACCCACCAGTTGGGCATCACTATACACACCAAATTCTTTCCAAATGGTATCACTTTGGTCCCCACCACAACCCTAAGAGAGGACCCAGTCTCTCTTCATTTTACAGAAAATTGACCCTCAGAGAGGGTGAGTGTTTCCCTCAAGTGTCATACACACAACCAGGAAGTGGTGGAGCTGCATTGAGCCCAGAGCAGACCCTGATGTCTATGCTCTGCGCCGTGTCAGCAAGAGGAGCCCATGCTACTCAGCCAGGCTAAGCCCAGCACACTAGGCTCCTCACTGGGAATAACCTGGTCTCAGGGCTTCAGTTAACCCGCAACAGTACCTCTGGCCCATCCACTCCCCAGGGCCCCAGGAAAATAGAATTTCAAGCCTGCAAGACTGGAAGCCAAACCCCCCTGGCCTGGGGAACCTGTCTCTGAGGCTTCTGCCTCAGGATCTAACCCCTCTGCACCCTGGAGCAGCCAGCCAGCTCATCTCCCAGGCTATGCTAATATCCAGCTCTCTGCTATGGCGGGACCATCCACCGCACTGCTCCCAGGCCCATGACTGTGGTGCCAACACACCTATCACAAGCCCATGTAAGCCCAGAGTTTCGATGACAATTAGCTCAAAATAACATATGTGCAACATCTATATTATTGCATAATTTATAGACATTTCACACTGTGGGGGATACATGCACCACAGTACAAGCTATCCGCATATAAATGGCGGGTTATAGACATATGCTTATGTTCCATAGGTAATATCCGAAACACACGCACACATTGCTCTTACAAGAGCTGAAATTTGCTCACTTTCTGCCACAACTTGAAGTGCACAGATCCTTTAACGGTTAATTTTATATTTTACAATACTGAGTTGTCCATCTCTGAACACATGAATGATTTTCAACGGCTTGAGGGGCTGTGGCTGCCAAGTATCAGGGAAAAGGAGGTTGACGGTTTCCAGAAGCTTCGCCTTGGAGAAGGTAGGAGTCAAGTTCACGTTTGTGAAAATTACTTATGTTAATGGTTGTCAAAGAGAAAGCCATTTCCCCAATCCAGTTCATGATCAACCGCCAAGTCAATAACCTTGATGACAAAAAAAACTGTCATTTATTGATGACACGCATGTGCACGGTTCCTGCCCTCTGCCAGAGGTCAGACGCTGTGCTAGGAATACGGAGCCCAGGAGGTGTCCGTGGCAGCAAATCCAGCCCTAAAGCGAGGTGGACATGGGCTGAGTTTAAATGCCAGCTCAGCGCACACGGGCTCTGTGACCTGAGGGAATGAAGGCCACTCACTCAGCTCAGCTTCCTGGCCTGTAAAGTGGGACCAACCCCTCGTAGACGTGCCGTGAAGATTAAGAAATGGCATGTCCAACCTGTGCTGCCCTGTGTCTGGCCCACAGAGGGGCCACGGGAGGCAGGGAACAGAGCCCCACGCAGAGTACACCCAGGGCAGGTGATTTTTTAACTGCAGTAAAATATACATACTGAAAAATTCACCATATTAGCCATTCTAGAGCATACAATTTCATGGCATTTAGCACGTTCACAGTGCTGTGCAACCATCCCTTGTATCTAGTGCCAGAACATTTGTATCATCCCAAAAAGAGACCCTGGGCCCATGAGCTGTCACACTCTATTTCTCCTTCCCCCGGCACGGACAACCACCAAACCGCTTTCTCTCTATGGAGCTGTCTGTTCTGGCCACTTCATATAAACGGACTCATATGACAAATCGTATTTGCCCTTTTATGTCCGGCTTCTTCCACGGAGCATTTGAAATGTTTTCAAGTTTCATCCAAGTTGTACCACGATCGGCACTCCTTTTTTATGGCTGACTAATATTCCATTGTCTGGATATACCACACTCTATTTATCCATTCAGCCGTTGATGGACATCTGGGTCGTTTCCACTTCAGGGCTATTATGACTAGTGTTGCTATGAAACCATATCTGGTTTTAATGATGGGACCAATATTGCTTCAATCTCAAGGTGCTGTGTCCATTAACTCACATCATCCTATCACCCTTATGGGGTCTGGAGCTGCTCCTCCCAATGTCCCCACGAGCCCAAGACTTCTTCAGGCGAAGCCAGCCGGTGATGGCTTCCCTATTCGTACACGGTCTTTATTGGCCTCCACATCAGCCACCACTTTGTGCTTCCTAATTGATTTACTGGCATAAACTCCACCCTCATATCATGATAACAGTCATTACAGAAACGGCTCATAGTGAACTTGTAACTATCATCCTCGTGAATTTCTCGTTGGCTGCATACAGATGGGGAAAGAGAAGGAACTCGGGGTGAGCGCGAGTTGGTACCAGGTGCCGTGCTGGTGCCCTTCCCTGACTTGGTCCTCATAACCACCCTCTGAGGTAGGAGTTACCACCCCTGGCACATGAATGAGAAAATTCAGACTCAGAGATGAAGTGACTTGTCTCAAATTACACAGCTAAGGAGAGGCTGGGCGAGCATTCAGCCCCCAGGTGCGTTTGGCTCCAAAGCTGCCCCCAAAACACAAAGGCAGTGCTTCCTGGATGGAAAAATTATTCACAACAGGCCATCTAAGCCTGCTCCTCTGATTGCGTCTGTTCGCTTTCTGCCCCATCAAACTGAGCACCACTGCATCTCTGTGAATAGACGAAGCTCCTGTCCCTGTATGCTGGGCTTGGGGGCAATTCTACCCCCTTCATTCTGGGAAAGGAATGCAATTTTATACACTCAGCAAGGTTACGGAATTGGGACCCTGGGCCAAAAGATAAGAGGCGCTCAGGTCTCTGGAGCATCCTGAGTAACTGTCTGACTTCAGGTGAGCCAGTCCACCAAACCAGGCTTCATCTTCCTGCCACCAAAACGGGCATCTGTTGTCTGCTCCGTAATGTCCTAGTAATGGTGACAACTGTCTTTAGATATTGGCATCTTTAGCTATTTGTGTGCAAAAGCACATGGAAGACGTGAGCTTGAATTCAGAGAACGGGAGCATGTGATGTTTACTTACCAGAGACAAGGTGATCAGAACAGCCAGGGCTCCCCTTAGGACCACCCTTCAGCCAACACCCAGGGCCCTGGGGCATCCATTATCTCTGAAAGGCCATCTGATAGAAGGAATTCAGGGGCCACAGGAAAGGGGGTGCTATCCATCTCAAATGACAGCCTTGTAACATTTGCATCGTCATGAGTGAAATACCCGTACTTTTTAGAAAATGTCCCAGGCTTTCTAGTGGGAGACTTCCAAATTGAGATATTCAAAGGTCAAAATGTTTCCATGAATTCTCAGGGGTGAAAGGCAGGAAAGCTGGCTGCCTTAGACTCTCACCTTCAGTTCTTAAAATAGCCCTTCTGCTACCAGTCCCCAGACCTCTTCTCTTCTCAACCTCACTCCCTCCCCCAAGGTCGGCCTCACCTAGCATCCTGGCTTTTCATGTCTGTGTATTAAGTGTCAAAGTTGAATCTGCCACCCCAACTTCCCCTTCACCCCCAACACAGTACATCCACCTGCCTCCTCCAAGCCTCCAAATGGATGTCGAAGGTGTGTCTCAAATTTAGCATGTCCAAAAAAAACTCCTGGTTTTCAGGTCCCCCCAAAACCCGCTCCTGTGCAGTCCTTCTCACCCCAGGAATGGCCACACCATCCTTCTCATTGCTAGAGCCCAAAAGTGATGCCCTCATCCTTGGCTCCTCTTTCCCTCAAGACTCACATCCACACTGCTGGCAAATCTGTCAATCTGCCTTCAAAATTCATGCAGAGTCGGACCACTTTCCAGGTTTCCCACCTCTGTCTCCCCCCACCACCCCCCCGCCCCACTGTCCCCAGTCAAAGTCCCTAACATCTCTACCTGGATTGTTTCAGTAGCATCCTAAGAGGTCTTCCTCCCTCTCTCTCCCATTACATATGTTCTTCCCCAAGCACCTGCTCAAAACCCTCTAACAGCTTCCATTCTGGAGTAAAATCCAATTTCCTTACCAAGTCCATAAGGTCCTACCTGACCTGCTGCCGACATACTGCTCTGACCACAGCTCACCACCCAACTGCTTCCAGTTCCTTGAACATGACAAAGACACCCCTGCTCAGAGTCTCTGCACCTGCCATTTCCTTCGGACCTCTGCTCAAATGCCCCCACCTGAGAGGGGCCTCCCCGACCCTCCTCTCTGAAATAGGACCCTCACCCCTTTCTTTTCACCTTACTCACCTTTATTTTCCTTCACTGTATGTCTCTTATATATTTATACAGTCATCTGGTTGCTACCTATCTCCCTTCACCAGAATGTAAGTGCCACAATAAAGGGGGGCTTATTCTGGCTCGCCACCATATCTCACTGGCTGGCATGTAGTAAGTGCTCATTAAATATTTGTAGGAGGGCAGAATAAGGAAGGCAGCAGGTGGGTATTTTATACACTCGGCAAGGTTATGGAATTGGGGTCCTAGCCAAAGGTCTAGAAGCCCCGGTCTCCCATGTGCCCTGATTTACTGTGTGACTTGAAGTGAGCCAGTCTACTGAATGGGCCCCAATCTTCCTGCCAACAAAATGAATATCTGTTGTCTGCCCTGGAATGGTAGAGATGATGAGAATTATCTTCAGATACTAGTATCTTTAACAGTCATGGAAATTTAAGCCCAGAAATTCAAGCTCACCCAAATTCATCCAGCTAGAAAGTAGAAAATCCAGAGTGTGAGCCCGGATCGTGATGCTCTATAACCTTCGCTCTTTCTTCAACAATGAATTGCATCTCTGGGCCACACTCTGTAGAAATTGAAATCACTGTCTTGAGTCAAGCAGAGTTGGAGACAGATAACATTTCCAAGAAAAATGTGAAAAATAAATGTTATGGTAACAAATTGCCCATGATCTAATTATCATCATCAAACATTTATTAAGGGCCCATGAGCACATGGTGCCCTGCTTGGCAGGCTACTCAGAGGGATAGAGAAAACTAGAACAGCAGACAATGGGAGACCATTAATATGAATGATGCTTCCGCCTCTGTACTGCCCATGGGCTGGGGAAGAAAGCAGAGAGTCAAAGAAGGCTCGGAATTGGGTGTAGACAAAGTAGGAATTGCACTACTTTAAAAAAAAAAAAAAAAATCTAAGCCTGCATGGAAAGTTCCTGAAGCCCTTATAAGAAGACAACAGCCTTGTCCCACAGAAGCGTGGACTGGAAGACAGCCCCAGGGAGCACCCAGACTGAAAGGCATCACTGCTTCCTTCCCACCCCAGCCCCAAGCTGATGGATCACCCGAGCCCGCTCAGTGAGGGGCTGGGGCTCCAGAGTGGACCGGCCACCAGGCAAGCAAGGATGATAGCTCTCTCCCATTACACCTAGAGAACCAAGGGCCCACTGGGGGTCCTGCCAGGTGGAAATGGTAATCACTCCCTATCATGGCAACGTGTGGCAAATCCCCACCATCTCTGCTCCAGTATTAAGATGTGCTAACTATACGTCCTCTGAGAGAGGCGTCACCCAGTATCACCTTATCCCCCCTTTCCCTGGTGTCTCCCCTACAGAAAATGCAGAATCCATTCTAGACTTGGATTCATCGGGAAAAGTTTTTCAGGAGACAGGCTTATTCAAATTTACAACTTCGGAATTACAAATTAGCTTATATTAAGCAAACTTACCCTTCAGAGTAATCAAACAGAAAGCCCAAGGCTCCTGCTATGTGTGTTAATATTTGATTTTTTTTAATGAGGTACTTATATGTGTGCTAACACAGATAATGGCACTGAAGTAACAGATGTCCTTCCGAGTTGCCCAGGAAGACGGAGGGCTTTGCTGCTGAACTGAGAGTTTTAAATTCCATGGATGTGTGTGAGTGTGAATGTGTAAAATATGGGATACATAAATATCTTTAAACAGTATCTGTATTTTATAAACAAATTAACCAAAGGGAGGCTTAGCACAGGACAGAGAGAGAGAACACTCCCCCCACCCAAGCTACTTACGGCAGGCGTTCTGCTGAGCCCCTTTTACAGATGTCCCTTCACAGAATCCTCACAGAGCCCTGCTGGACAGTGTTGTCTCCATTTCAGAGGTGAGGAAAGTGAAGACTCTGAAAGCTTCCATAACTTGCCCACAGTCACTCAAATCGCAAATGGCAAAGTCACTCAAATCCATTTCTGACTAGGTCCAAAGCAAACATTCTTTCCACAATACCACACCGCCTCCCAAGAACCAGCTGAAGCTTCACTTTCTGCTAAGGGGCCCTCCCCTGGGCTCCCACAGCATCTGGAAGGTCTTGGGTAATCACACTCGTCACATACCATTGCAACTATCTGTTTTTTCTTTGGTCTCCTTTACTGGACTGTGAGCTTCTGAGAACAACGGCCTTATCTATCTTTTCACATTTGTATCCCCAACTGTGCCTGCATGGAAGGACAGACAGACAGGTGAGTGAGAGGATGAGATGATGGATGGATGGATGGATGGATGGATGGATGGATGGACTGATGGACAGACAGGTGCATGGACAAAGAGTCAGGCAGGTAAGCAGATGCGTGGCTGGATGGCCGAAGAGATGGATGGGTGGATGGATGCATGGAATCATAGGGTTAAGTGAGTTTAGGTTCTAGCCTTTGGGGATCATGGTTATTTGCTCAGGAGCCTTTTGGGGGCTGCGCCACCTTGGACAAGGGCCTCTCTCCCTGGCCAGAGGGCAGTGACCATAGCCACCCTTTACCAGCCCTCTTTTATTTTATCTACTCTGTTCTAATAGGTCTGTTATCCCTCCATCAGAGCTGATGATGAGATTTTCCCTAACAGCCCTGGGATGGATTTCTCTGGACAGGGAAGCTCTCTGCAACAGATGCTATTCTTATTCATAGAGGTTTCTAATCCCCTCCTTAGTCATGCTGAATTATTTGCCTCAATGATATCCTGCAGGATTGAGTTCCAAAGGTTGATTAATTGTATGTTGCCAAAAAAGGGGTTCCCATGTGTCTATTTTAAATTTGCAGGCTTTTAATTTCATCAAGTGTCCTCTTGACTATGAAAGCACCGAGGATGGGAGTGCGCTGTGCAGGATCCAGCACCAGCCGGGCACCTGTAGGTCCCAGAAGAGGAGGCAGCAGCCTGGCAAGCGCAGTGAACAGTGCCCAGAGTCAAGAGCTGGCAGTGTAGAGCGGGTTTAGGAGGTGTTCCTGGGGCCCCTCTCTCAGGGCTGAACTTTTTGTGCACCCAACACTCATTTTAGTGAACACCCATCAGCTGCCATGCCTTGGGCTAGGCACCAGGTATGCCCAGACGAACAAAACAGACATGGTCCAGGAAGCAGACAAACAATAAGCATCAAGTAAATAGATAAATGTTTATAATATAACATTATATATAGCATAAATGCATAAATATTAATTAATAGATATTTATAAGCTGACCTACACACTCCCAATGAAAACAGCAGGTGCTTTGATAGAATAAGATGGGGGTGGCCAAATATGGGGGAATATCAGAAAACCCACATCATCAGACACTTGGAGCCTCAGGCCAAAGCTTTGGAGAGCCTCCTGGAGTCTACCCCACGTGGCCCTGGGTGTGACCTCAAAAGGCAGGACTGTGGGGGCACCTTGCCAAATGTATTATAATTAGTTTGGGGAAAAAAGACGGGAAGGGGATCAGCTTGGAACACAGGGAGGAAAGCTCAAAGAGGCAGAAGTTGGCAGCACCCATGCAGGGGCTATCAGAGAAAGGGTACCCAGGGCCCCAGACATGAGCCACCGGGCTCTGGGGCAGACAGGTCTAGGTGAAGGTTCGGATACGCAACACTCCCACTGTGAGCCAGTGCTCCCTGGGCGGGCTCTCCATAAGGGCAGGATGTACAAGTTTGCAATCCCAGGAATTCTGGCCTGAGGTCACACATGGGTTTCCTTAGCTGGAGGTTTCCTTGCTGGGCATTGTCCTGGGAAGGGAGTCCCTCTAAACGTGCTGACAAAATCAGGCTTCTAAGAATCCAATCCGAAGACCTACGCCTGCATCCTGGTGAATCTTCCCCAAAATGCCAGTCCCTAGAATGTTTGAAAGCTAGTCTCCGGCACTCTGCACACATCCCTGTTCACCTGGAGCCTGTCACCTCCAGCCCCAAGGAGGCCCAGCCAGAGGTACAGAGCCAACAGAGGCCCACAGGAAATAAGCCAGTCCAGCCTCCCAGTCCCCAGTGGGCTTAGAAACCAAGGGCTTTGGACCCACCCCATGAGCCCCACTCAGAACATTGCAAGGCGGGTGGAAGCATCCAGCAGCTGACAAACAGGGGGCCCTGCACTGCCCACTCACGGAAGAGGAACAGCCTGGGGAGGCGCGGAGTCCAGGAGGACTGCTGGCATTACAGGGCACGGGAAGTAGGAGTTGCAATACACGCTCCCGACACAGGAAACCCAGACACCAGGCCCCAGGCTTCTGTAGCCTGGAGGGAACGTTCCATTCTCCCACACCCTGCCCCTTCCCATTTAGTGGTTCAAACAATGTGGGATACATTGCAAATCAAAATAAGCAACACTGCATTTTATAATTAGCCACAACTTGACAAATTAATTAGTACAACAGCACAGTGTGCTCCCTGGAGCATGGCTTAATATATTTTGCTTAGAGAATATATGTCTCAAATTACAGATGTATTATTAAAAGAACTTATGCAATCAGAGTGAATTCTAAAGGTGCCCTTTTGGTACCACTTTCTGGGACAGAACGAGGGGTTCAAGGCAGCTAGAAATATCAACAAACCCGCCATCCAGGCTTCGAACCACAACAGTGTTTGCAAAGATTTACTTTTTTTCCTAGAAAGGGAACAAGGGCTGTCAAGGACCAAGACCTGGCCTCTGGAAGAGAGTTAATAACAATTAGTCTCTTGAGGCAATGTGAAGTGAGGAACGCTAAGCCTCGGGAGCCTAATGATCAAGGGCATCAGGCTGGGGCCAGAATCCTGACTCGGCCATCTGGGAGCTGTGTGGTGTTAGGCCGGTTTCCCATCCAGAAATGGATATGGTAATAATACCTGCCTTTTCGGGTTCCTGTGGGGGCTGATGTGTCGAGTGCTTAGACCAGGGCCTGGTCCACACGAAGAGGGCATGCTTCCATTGGAAGACTTGGAGGGGGTCGTCTTAGCCTTGTGGGCTGGTGGCCTAGATGCCTCCTTCTTTCCACCGGGACAGCCCGAGGCCTCTTCTTAGCCTTATTCATTCAGAAACTCAAACACCAAGTTTGAGGAAACACCAAGCTCACTGAAATGGATGTGCTTACCAGAAGGCCAATAAATAAATGGCAGTGATAGTTATAACCAGTAATGGGCTGGTAAGTGTTGAACAGCCAACTCTTAGGCGGTGGGGGTGGAGGAGAGACGGAAGCCCTGAGTCGTAGGCTTTGCCAGGCTATAAATCCTCCCACCATAACCAATTCCAAGCTATCAAAGTAATGCCATTGAACACAACAGAGCTGGGGACAGATATACACAATCAACTCCCACGAGCAGGTACAAGCTGGCCCAGCACACCACCAGCTAAAACTGAGCCTGGGATTGCAATCTTGCATCCACGAGACCAGCTGCCTCCTTTCTAGGAAGCAGATCCCCTAGGCTGCTCAGAGGCAGGTGAGTCATTGGACAAGTAGAGTTAGCTGACAGGCTTGCAGATGAGCCTGGAAGTCCACTGGCTTCAGGTGCTGTGGCCACGGTGGGGATGGCACCACCAGTGAAGCCATGCTCCTGCAAGCCCAGGGGTCCCCCTTCCCCGCTTGCACTGTGTTTTGATATGGCCAACCCTGGCCCCCGCAACTCTCCTTTGCCTCTGGGAGGACCAACCTCCATTTCTCAGTCCTTCCGAATGTCCCATTTTGTCCTGATACCAAAGCCATTCCTTTATCTCGCACATGTCCACGCAGACCTACTTTATGTTGGCTAAAGTGGTAATTCTCAGAAGATGGTCTTATTGCTCTTATTTCCTAGTTTGTGCAGGAGGGGACTCACCTCACGACAGCTGGAATTGCAACTCCAAATTCTACTCAAAGCCAATGTTATCCTCGTGGTGACAAACTAAGCAATTAACAAGTCCCATTATTTTGCTAAGTATACTGAAATCTACCCCTACACTCCATCTCTACCACGACTTCCTTCCCTTAGATCCTCGTCATCTTCTGCCAAGACTACTCAATTGTCCCCAAGCTAATCACCTTTCTTTAATCTCACTTCTTCCTGTCCTTCCCTCCTCTACTCAACTAGAAAGAGAATTCAAAATGGCAATCTGACCTTGTCACTCCCCATTCATAAGCTCTCTAAGGTCATTTCCCCTGTCCCCCCAACCCTGCCCTCAACTTTGGTATTTCTGGACCCTACACTGGACCCTATGACAATTTGCAACTCTGTCTTGGCATATGCAGTTCCTTCCACTTGAAGTTCCCTTCCCCACCCCTACTGGACCACCTGGACAACTCCTCCTCACCCTTCAAAACCCCTCTCTGAGTTCTTCCAGTTGATGCTAATAAATCATTATGAGAAACAGCTTACTCCCTTTCCCCATGTTTTGACCAACAACCTAAAGAAGAAATTTTACCCCTAAACATATTAAGGAAAAAGCTGCTGTTCTTCCTTTCACCTCTCCCAGTACCTCCTCCTAGGAAGGGGGAGGTTTAACCTGCTGGGTAACGGGGTAAGAGCTTGACGCCCATCGGCTCACTATCTGTAGTGACCAACAAGGGTGAGTAGAAGGGTGAGGACTGAGGCGCAGGCTGGTTGCCCCAGCAGTTGCCTGAGTGGAGGCTGGAGCTCCAGACAGACTGTCCCTACATGTAGGGCCAATTAACGCATTTGGGGGGAAAATAGCAGAAAGTCCATTTTGATCTCAGCTCCTAAATAGGTCTCTTATTCAACAATAAAACATGTATTTTAATCCTTATCTGACTCTTCTATATGTTTCTCAATCATCCAGGATTCAAAGAAGACTCAAGTATGAATAATTAGCCCTCCGAACCTAGAACTTGAGTGGCAGGAAGAGATCTGTGTTCAGAGTAGTAATTATCTGCTAACATGTCAGTCTCGCCCAGTGGACAGTGAGCCCCGGAGGGCAGAGGCTGAGTCTTTTCTTTACTGAATGGAATGCACCCAAAAAGCACAGAGTGCCCATCCCATCTCAGGCAGGGCATCAACTGTTGTAGGACCTGAATGCTTAGGAAGAGCCGGGCCAACATGGTCTCTGGGCTGCAGGACCCAAGCCTCCTGCCGTGCAAGGCAGGGATGCACCCGCCATGGAGGAATCCAGATGCGCTCCCAGCCCACTTTCTCCGTGGGTCTGCCTTCCTCTGCCTCCTCCTCTGTTGCTTGGTGCCTTCTAACTCTGCCTCTCTGTCACTCGCTGCACATCTGTGATGTCAACCACACCTAGATCTCAGAGGCAGAGGGGTCGTGTTCCACCCACTCATCCACACAGAGACCACCCAGAATATCTCAGACCAGCAGTTTTTAGGGCAGATCTGCTGAAATCTGCTCCTGCAAATCAACCCAAGGTGTCAGTAGTGGGGCAAGGCCTCAGGCCCTTATGGGGCCTCCTACAAGGCCTGAAGTCTTGAAACACACCACAGCAGCAGAGCAGAACGTCCACCTGCTTATACCAGCACCACCAACAGGGGCTCAGAGAGAAACAAGGGTCTTTGAGGTACAAGTCCATGAGCCACAGCCTGTCCCATGACCCATAGGGAAGAGGCTGACCTTATTTAGAAACTTTCCTGGCCAGTGCTGTATACGAGGTGGCAACACAAAATAGGGTAGAAAGGGGTGCCTGGTGGTTTGCTTTCCCTGACAGAGCCAGCTGGGGAGTCCACCTGAGACAGCCTGGCTTTCCCAGAGAGCATGGGCTCTGCATTCACACTTCCTGGGTTCAAATCCCAGCACTCCTTCATCCGAGTCAGGTCACCTGGGCCGGTCTCTTGACCACATCAAACCTCAGTTTCCTAATCTATAAAACTTGTTCTGTCACCCAAGGTCACTGAGAGGGGTAACAGGGAGCACAAATGTAAACTTCATGGCCCAAGAGTCACGTGGCTATCCCATGGCTATCAGCTTTGCTATCTGAAGGGAATGTGGGAGCGGAGCTGTCTGCTGGAGCTCTGATGAAGTCCGACCTCTGTTTCCACCATGTTTCAGCTGGGGTGTTAACACCTCACACAGCCTGTCCCTGGGAGAGAGCCTGTCAGGCCCTCCCACCTGGGTAGGTGAGCCCTCCGCCCTGGTTCCAGCCCCATCCTGGGGACCACTCCAAGGAGACCAAGCAAAGCCAACCATCTTGTCTGGTAGCGGCCCCTCCGAGCAGTCTCCACCCTGGAACAGGAACATGTCCATCAGCCCCTCAGACACTCTGGATCTATGCAATTGGGAAACTGTGTAGGTGCTGGAGGGGGCCTAGGAGGACTTCAGTCAATCCTATAAAGTGCTATGTAAGCACAGAGGTTCACCTAGTCCTAAACCTTCCTTCCAGAAGACTGTCTCCAGCCCCCTTGAGTCAGACAGGATGGTTGTCTCTATGCTTGGAGTCTTTCCTCAGCCAGAGGAGGTCAACCTGGCCTGGCTGTCAGGCCTCTGGACTCCCAGACACCACACTTGTGGACCACACAGCTTCTGGCAGAAGAGCGGGAGCCTCTCTGAGAGGCACTGTCACCTCTGGGTACAGAGCAGGGCCAACATGCCTGGAGGAAGGGAAGAGGGAAGGACTCAACCAGGGGAGGTAAAGCCCTACCTGTGCAGAAGTCCAGGACCAAGGGTAAGCAGAGGCCCCTGGGGAGGTGGAAGTTCTGCTCAGTGGTCTGAGAAGTTTCTAGAAGCCTAGAGTTTTGAAAACAGCAGGAGATATTGCCTACACCAAAGCAGCAGGCTAAGAGCAAACTCAGGCTCCACAGGTTGCCTCCAAAGAACTCCATGGGCACCAAGGGACCACCGAGGAACAGGTGGTCATCCTGCCTTTCCTGCACCATCCAAGCCGCACTCAGAGCATCTTCCCCTTCATCTCTGAGCAGCTCAGAAAGCTCAAGATGCCAGCACAGAGAAAAGACTTCCTGAGAAGCCAACACAATGTCCCTCCAACAGAGTGTGGCATCGCACACCCAGCACCCACACCGACATACCTGGAACTCCCGACCAGGAACTGCCCTCCCTCAGCTCCAGCCCTTTGTCCCAGGCACCCAGCAGGGCCTCTCCCAGACTCTCTCTTCTCTACACACCCTGAACCCTCCACCTCTCCAGTTCCCCAGAAGACGACAAAGAATCTGAGGACCAAAAACAAGAAACACGCTCCCTCTCCATCCTGATGATCTTCCTGACAGCCAGGGGTTGGGGCCGCACATGGAGGGTGTCAGGGAGCCCAAGGCAGGCCTTCCCTGGGAGCGTGACCTGAAGGCTCTGCTGCAGGCCCCTCTCCTGCGGCCCCCTGGCCCCTGCCCTCATTACTGGCTGGCCGGCGCCTGGAGGCCCTGGAAAGGGCGCAGGTGGGCAGGCTGCAGGCTATAGGTGACCTACCTCAGTTCTGCATCCAGCTGGATCTTCAATTTGAACTCTGGCAAATTCGCAGCTCAACTGAATTTAATAAAACCCCCTCCAGAAATGTACACTGCATCATAAATAACCCAACGACCAGATTTTTGACCACTCTTGGAAAAAATAATTTCTTCTTACATCTTCCGTTTCTGTTCCCCAAATGTCAGCCCTTATCCTGAATTTCACCCATCAACGAAAACTTCTACTTTCTGGACCTTGAAATCACCGGGGCTTTACCTGCAAGGTGAATTATCCTATGTGATATGCACCTATGGGATTTTAGATTTCAGTGGGAATTAATGCATGACAACAGAAACAGAAAACAAAACATTTTAATATGATAATTGGAGACTTACTGAACACCCTCTACGACATGTATTCAACATTAAGAAAGCAAGTAATGTAGTCTCAGGTTATATCAGTTTCACATCTGTTTTCAATAGCTCACCAAAGAAACAGCCAGGCTCCAATACGGAAACACTGTTCCACGCGGTCAAGGTCAAGAACTGAACGATGCTTTGTTCAATCTCTACACCCAGTGCCTAACAAGTGCCAGGCACATAAGTGCCATACCAATGTTTGCTGAATGAAGGAGTGAAGAAATTAGTGGCATTCCGATGCATCTAGTGTTTAATTTTCAAATCCCAGGCAAACACCCACACAACCTGCCTCCTTTCGCTACTCAGCAATCCTTACGCATACCCATGTAAACCTGCAATGGCCCGACCGTTTCTGACATGCCAGTGCATGGTTTTAACTTTGATTATATTTTAATTGCCAGCCCTTCTGCAGAGCCAGAAGGCCTGAAACACGGCTGATCTACAGAGGACATACGATTGGCTTAGAAAAGAAGAACTAGATGTTCATAAAGGCAACCGTATCCCCGCACCCTGCTTCTGTCTGTTGCCTATCCACTGAGAGCTATTACACACCATCCAATTCTTCCACCATCCGACACCTCACCTCCTATCGAAGACCTTACTAAAGGGGAAAAAAAAATCTACTAATCGCATCCCAGAGGTGCTATTACAGGGTCCCCCAGGAAAGTCCCAACCGCCTGAGATGTGCAAAAGTAGCATGGGCCAGGGAGGAGAGGAATGTGAGCCATTTCCAGACTTTCAGGGAGCCTCCTGGAAATCACACCTTCCTCTGCAAAAGGAGAAGTCAAAACCCTTTGTTCTTGAGTAGAACTTGGCAGTTCATTTTGACAAGCTGTCTCATACAGGTCAGAAGTCCATTCCATTTACACTGCCGAACTGGATGCTGCAGCAAAGAGCCCCGGCCCCGTGCGCAACATCCTCGGGCCCTGTGTCAATGTCAGACAGAATCATGCCAATCCATCACACGTTCGTCCCTCGGATGTTTACTGGGCAGGCCTTCCTCTCCACAATGGGACATAAGGACTTACAAATCCTTGCTTTCATGGATCCTACAGTCTAATGGAAATTATTTCAACATGGATAACATTTACAGAGTGCTCATCATGGACCAGGTACTGTTCTGGGAGCTCTATTTGTATTAACTCATTTAATCCACAAGCAACCCAATGTGGGTAGATTCTGTCATTATCTCCATTTTGCCATGTGGAGAAAGTGAGGCACAGAGAGGCTAAGTAACTTGCCCAAGGCCACACAACAGTTCATGGCAGAGCTGGGATTCGAACCTGACTTTTCGCCCCCAGAGTCCTCACTTACAATCACTGCAGCAGCGTGATGGGGGTAGAGGTCTGGACGTACTGGGGTAACCACATCTACATGTTCTCCAGAAGTTACAGCAGAGCCAAATGAACTTCTAATGGGATCAACAGATGCTCAATAGGTAAGGAGGTGGGGAAAATTATCTTGACAGTTAGACTGGGATTTTTTGCAGGGACAGAATTGTCTACTGAGGACAGCTTTGACATTTGTTTAGGGCAACAGATAAGCCACATAAAGCCTGAGTGTTGACTGCCCCAAGCTTCAGAGAAGACCTGGATAATAGAGACGAGTGTGGGGCTCCTTGGACACAACCTGGGGGGGACAAAGGATATGGGGGACAAAAGACATGGAGGGAGGGAGAAAGGAGAGTACAAGATGACAGAAGGAAGGTTAGGCTGACTTCCTCAGGATGCCCCTCTCTGAAAATCTTAAGGAAAGCCTACCAATCTCATGACTGATCAGTGTGATGATTGTTCACTGGTGTGAGGATTTTTCTATTTGTTGTTGGAACCAGAGGAGGGCTAAGGTTCTCACAGGAGAGGCATGGGGCCAGGCAGAGGCCACACATGCTGAAACCATGGCTCACAGACAGAAGAGGCCAGCGGATTATAAACTCCTGGTGATGTGATGAGCTTTGGACTTCCACTGGCCATGGACTTGGACACCTTGGTCTCAAGACACAAAGTGGCCCATGACTGTGTTCTTGGTTACAGCCAGCATGATCACATCAGATGAGGCAGTCAAGAATTTCTCTCTTCATTCTTCTTAAAGTCCATTTCCCCAAAGAGTTGGTTTGATAAAAATCATACTTGGGATGCCTGGGTGGCTCAGTCAGTTAAGCATCTGCCTTCGGCTCAGGTCATGATCTCGGGGTCCTGGGATCGAGTCCCAGTCGGGTTCCCTGCTCAGCGGGGAGCCTACTTCTCCTTCCCCCTCTGATGCTCCCTCTGCTTGTGCTCGCTCTCTCTCTCTCTGACAAATAAATAAGATCTTTTAAAAAAATCATACTTAAGAGTTAAACCCTAAACTCACCTCGATCCATCTAGATCGGTCTGCCCACGCCAGTGAAAGAGGAAAGAGGGATTATTATCCTGACAAGTGACACTAACAGAGAAAGAAATGCCATTTGCTCATCCCTGGACCATTACCCCCATAAAACTCCCAGTCATCAATCACTTAGATGCACTTATACATATGCCAAGAATCCCTGAAGTAAGGCTGCAAATGGCTAGGCCCATTTTGCATAGAAGACATGGAGACTCAGCGAGGTCAAATCATTGCTGAGGCCCCATGGGTAGCAAGCAGTCAATTGGGCATACCACCCAGATCTCTCTGTTCGACAGCAAAGGCCACGTCCTGTCCCCACTCACACTTCCCTCCAGACAGGCCACCACTGGAACAGTGGTGGTCCACGTCACCACAGCTCAAGCATCGGAACAAAGGATTGCCTCAAAACTAATTAGCTGCTCATATTCAAAACCAATTAATCTTAGTTAAGCTCACTGAAGCCTCACCCTCAGTGACTGAAAATACCGAACCTGAATTTGTCATCAAAGACAACTCCCCAGCAGGAAGCCCACTTGTCTAAATAACTCGGGCTTCCAGAGCTACCTGGGCCCTGGTGAGAGAAGGCTGAACAGTAATCCACGAGCGTGGAGCGGAGCCAAGCCCTGAGTCCACGGACCCAAGCCGGGCGCACATTATTAAAACATAAGCTGAAAATCACTTATTCTGCATGAGGTGATTAATAGTGCCAGCCCTTTCCTAGGACAAGGCGGCAGCCCCAAGAAACGATGCGATTACTCCCAGCGAAGGGAGATGTTCGGGGACTCATTACTTCCAAGGCAGTGTGTACGATTTCATGGTTAATTAGGACTTTGGGGCGGGGGAGTCCCGCTGCATTACCCAGCCTAAACAGAGTTCCTAACCCCTTTCCTTGCCTTTACACTGTGATGAAGTCAACTTTGGCGGGGGGGAATCAAAGCGGCTCTGGGCTAATTAGACCCCAGCAAAGATTGCTGGAGATGAGTTTGGCGGTAATCCTGGACTAGCCAGCTCCTGGCGGCCTCTGAGCCACACTCGATGCCCTCCGTAGTACAGCAGAAGCACTGGAGACGTGGTTTCCAGGGAGAAAAATGACTTTTAATCAAGCCTGGGAAATGGAATTACATGTGTAATTAGATAGAAACAGCCACAAAACCACAAGCAAGGGAGCGCGCTGTAATATTGAGCTTCCGTTCGCAGCGGCCAGCAAGAACTTAGGCATAAACTATGCTGATGAAAGCATTTGGATTTTCGTTCTCTGGCTGACCGGAACTTCCCAGGAGGAAAATAATGGTTGCTTTGTCCTCATTGGAAACACCCCATGTGGCGACGCGGTGACTGCATTCCCTTTGTTGCTCCTGGTTTTTGCTCTCCTGGCCCCCCCACCTCAAGCTTATTATCATCCCCAGACAAATAAACACATGTGTAGGTTTTCCTCACTTTGGAAAGCAAACTCCAAATGCCTAGTGAAGGAGATAAACCATTTTGAAGCTCCAGGATCAGACGTCACCAGTTAAGGGCTCTAAGGGGCATTAATTTCATTTCAAGTTCATTGGCATATAAGCAGAGCGCCATATTTTTTTTTTAATATACTGACTTCTTTGACCTCTGAAGGATCGCTTGAGTGCCAGTCTTAGGCAAAAGTAGGGCAGAGAGGCAGTCATTGCCTGAGATTATGAGTCTATTAACACAATCACTTTCCTTGGAGCTTTACAAAGCCTTACAGGGGCCTCTGAGAGAAAAAGCACTAAAACCCCGGCCACTGCAGTGGAATACTCTAAGTCAGAGAGACCATCAGGATAGGCCAGAGCTGCTCCTCCAGGCCCAGATGCAGGGACACAACAAGACTTGGAAATAAAACCATTTCAAGGAAAGGTGGGGCTAGGTCAGTGGCCTGGGCTCCAGACCCCGTGCACAGGATGCATGTCATGGTGGAGCGTTCACCTGCTGCCAAAGGCCTCTCCCCTCCTAAGCCAGGAACCAGAGTGAATGCTTGTGCACAGAAACGCCATTTGGAAGAGGAAGAAGGAAAGCTGTGAATGGCGGATCCAAGGCCTAAAGCCACGTTAGCTCTTTATTCGTAACACATCACACTGGAGACTCGCCTTGTTCATAATGTCAAGAAATACTACGATGATGACCATGGGGCACCTCAGGGCGTGTGGAAAGTGGACCAGCTATAGAGCCCTGCAGGCCGGGGTACACATCTTTTATTCCTTCTCTGTTCTGAGACTCAGTCTCCTCTATAAGACAGAAATAGTGACTCACCTCACAGAATTAGTGTAAGAACTGAAAATAGAAATAAAGATTCCTTCTATATATGTCAAGCCTCGCTCATGCCAGTCACCTCATAGACGTTGCCTCACTCTGGTCGTTCTGTGAGCTTGACATTACTATTATCTCTATTTTACAGATGGAAAGTTGATGTTCAGAGAAGTTAAGCAGAAAAAAAAAGAGAGAGACAGAGAATGAGAGAGAGAGAGAAGTTAGGCAACTTTGTCCAGAAGCCATTACTTAGTAAATGGCAGAGCTGAGACGGGAGGTGGGTATGTTGACAACAGGTCCGGGATGCATCACCACCACGTGATGCTAAGTGAGTGAGTGAATGGCAGGCCTGCAGCAGGTTCTCATGTGGCATCCCGACCTTGCTGCCCCCACCCCCACCAACAGATTGATCAGATGCTCAGGATGGTGGTGGGGAGGTTATCTCTTACACATTGCATTGATCCATATCTAACTTTATCCTGTACATCTGACCCAACATTCCAGCAACAAACGTATTTTTGACCCATAGAATTTCCTTCTTAAAGACATTATTCCTGAGTAAGGAGGAGGCTCAGTAGTAGAGAGGGAGGTGCTGTATGGCTCAGAAAAGCCTGGCCTGATAGTGAGGTTGGGGGACTGAGCCAGAAGGCAGAAAACAAATCAAGTATTATAAACCAAGGACAGACATACTAGTGCATGGGTAAGGTAGAGGCTACTTCTCACCAGCATTGAGAAAACTCAGCCATTAGGTAGCAGTGGGGACCCCACCAGAATCAGGGTGACCCCAGATGTCATGCATTCTCTGAAACACCAGGCCTGTTGTTGGACATGGCTGCACTTCTTGGCTTTAACTACCACTGGGACCAGATTCCACCCTAGGAGCCTTACTTGTCCAAGTCCTTAAGAAGCAAAAAACTCTTCTGGAAACACATGTGGGCCCTGCCTGCAGCTCCACCCTTTCCCTTCTCCTTCTCAAGCCCGTCATGACCACCTCACCCCCTTACATAACAGAGAATGTCCACAGTGGCCCTTACATGGCTGGTGTTAAAAGGTGAGAAGTTCTCTCACCATTCCCACAGAGCCTATGCATGTGTTTTAAGCACTTGCCAGAGCTCAACTTAAATGGTCTACTTGTCCAATCCTGTCAAAATGTGGCAGGCAGTGGGGAAATGACAGGATCTACGCAGACAAAAATCCGAATGCACCCCCACAAGACTCAGCCAGCTGTGATTTTACAGATAGCACACATCCAGGGATCACTAGAAATTCAAGTCAATAAATGTATGAGGGGTGACCATGTGACAGGTTGGGAGTGACACTTTATAAGAAATGTCTGTTTCTGATTAATTTCCTGAAGGTTTTAAAAATGAAGCACAGAATATCCCAACTGGTAAAATTGATTTGGACCATGCAATGCTCAAAAGTTTCAGTTAATAAGTGATTTAAACATTTTGAACATTTATTTCTTTAATAATGGGTGGGAAAATCTTTTAAATGTATAATGGCCCACCCCGTAGAAGAGCTCTGTGAAACAAATGAGAAAATGCTGATCTACTTCTGGTAAGCAAAAAAGGAGAAAATTTGGTAATGTATCAGGAAATCAACTAAAAAGGTCAGTAATTCTCATCTACACACACACAAAAATGACTAAGTATAAAGATTCAGGAAGGAAAAAACCAAGGTAGACAATAACATACCTAGGAATACACTGAACTAGAAACGCATAAATCTGTATGAAGAAAACGTTGAAACAGTACCAAAGGATGCAAAAGAAGTCTTGAAGAACATGGAAAGGCATGTCATTTTCTTGAGCAGGACTCAATGTCACAAAGATTTGGATAATCCCTACATTCGTTTATATGCTGAAAGTAATCCCAATTCAATGTCCATAGGCTGTTTTTCTGTCACTAAACAAGCTGATTTTAAAGTTCAAAAGAAAAAAAAGAACAAGAAAAGAGCTTTGAAAAAACTAAAAGAATAATAATAATGATATCAGGAGGTTCAGGGAGACCTAATTCTACCAGGTATGAAAATATACACTTTAGAGAGCATCACTAAGGGGCGCCTGGGTGGCTCAGTCAGTTAAGCCTCTGCCTTCAGCTCAGGTCATGATCCCAGGGTCCTGGGATTGAGCCCCACGTCCTAGGGCTCCCTGCTCAGTGGGGAGTCTACTTCTCCCACTGCCCCTCCCCCCTACTTGTGTGCTCTCTCTCTCTCACACACACACACACTCTCTCTCCCTCTCTCTCAAATAAATAAAATTTTTTTTAAAAAAGAAAGAAAGAAAGAAAAAAAGCATCGCTAAAATAGTGTAGTACAGACATGCAGAAGACCATAGGAAAGATCGATGAAACAGAATAGAATTTCCAGAAACAGATACAATTATACACAGGATTTTGGTATATCATAAAGGTGCTATTGCAAATCAATGAGAAAAAGATAAAATTTTCAGTAAAGGGTATTGAGAGTAGACACCAAGCCATTTTCTAAATGGATCTTAGATTTAAGTGTTTAAAATGGAACCACAGAAGTACTCCAAAGAAAAATAAAGTCCTTTCTAACTTTATACTGGGGTGTATTTTCCTAGGAACTAAAATTCAGAAGCTATAAAAGAAAAGATTGAAAATTTGACTACAGAAATCAAAAAACTTTGTCATAAAAAAAAAAAGCAAAGTAAAAATAACAGTGAACTGCGTGGAATACTTTCAATTCATGCCAAAGATCGGGGGCGGGGGGGGGGGGGGATAAAATCCCTCATATAAAGAACTTCCCAAAACCAATAGAAAAATAAGCAAAGTGTATGATTCACAGAAAATGAAATACAGACAACTCCTGAGCACGTGAGAAGAGGCTTTAATCTCACTCAAAATAGAAATGCAAATCAAAACTCTGTTCTCATACTATTTTTAATCCATCAGATTGGCAAAAATCCAAAAGTTGGATAACGCATTCTGTTGGCCAAACTAGGGGAAAACAGTCCCGCTTATTCATTGCCGGTGAGAGTGTAAATTGACATAACCCCTCTGGAAGGGAATTTAGCAATATCTATAAAAATTACAAATGCAAAAACCCTTTTACTCTGCAATTCCATTTTTAGGATTTTATCTGATACTTGCAAAAATACAAACTGACCTAATTACAAGATTAGTCTTTGCAGCACTGTTTTTCACAGCAAAAGATTGGATAGAACCAAGGTGTTATCATTAAGAAGCTGGTTAAGTAGGTTATGGCACATCCATACAATAAAATACTGTGCAGCCAGGGAAGACAATAGGAAAGTCCTTTATATACTAATACAGAAATATCTCTAAGATGGGTTGCCAAGTAAAAAAAGCAAAATGTGGAATAGGTATACACATAGCACGCCCCCATTTGCATAGGAAGGTGGGGGCAGAATGTGAATTTATGTTCATATCTGCTTATAACTCATAGAGAAAATCCAGAAGGACCTCTTCTCAAAATTAATAACATGTTTATCTGGGGAACTGGGAAGGGATGGAGCAAAATGGAGCTTAGGAGAATTTTCACTCTATACCTTTTACAAAAAGTTAATTTTGAACCATGGGAATGCATTATCTCTTCAAAAATTAAATAAACATGTTAAAGTTATTTTTTCAAAAGAAAAATAAATGTTAATGGAATAAATCATAGAGTCTACAAAAATAAAGTAAAACTCCAGAACTACAGAGATGGAGAACATGCAAAAGGAGGGGGTGGGGGAGAGGAAAGCCAACTCTGCAGGACAAAAAAGTCAGAAGTGGCAAATGCAAATAATCCAAATAGGACAAAAGAACTATGTGCCCCTAGTGTTTCTGAACTATTCAGATACTTTGTATAAAACTCACATATGTGTCTGCATTTATATATTTCATAATTCACAGCATTTTAATGAGCAATGAATGCCCTTTGCCCCCAGCAACTGTACATCTAGAATTCTTTTTCAAGGAAATCATTAAGAATGTGCTCAAAACTTCGGTACAGAGCTGCATCTCACACTCAAATGCTCAACAATAGATGATTCGTTAAATAAATCATGCCCTCCTATACAATGGAATGCCAAGCAGGCACCAAATTTATGCCAGAGAATACTTAGTGATACTGAAAGATGTTTACTCTCTGCTGGCAAAGATATACACTAAAATATTCACTGCGGTTATCTCTGAGAGTAGTATTATGGATGACTTTTATTCTTTCTGCATATTAATATTTTCTAATTTTTCTACAAATGAATATGTATTACTTGTATAATAAAAAAACAATAAAAGTTATTTAAAAGAGGAGAAAAAGGAAAAGCCCCGCTTCGTTGATTGATATCCAAGAGAGCAGCTCTAATGGCCAGCGCTTGCCTAGATTCTCTGCTCCAATATTTTTTAAATTGTGCTAGAGTGAAATCCAAAAGCTTTCCTCAGGGGATGTGAAGGACAAGAGGGGGGATCAGGAGGCTCTGCTCCACAGCCAGGCCCTCCCCCCTACACACACACACACACACACACACACACTCAGTCAGAACCGTTCCACTGTTACAAGTATTATAAAGAGGCTTTCTGCCTAAGATTTAACTTTAATAAAAGAGCCTGCAGATGAAAAAAACACAGACACACTGCCCCATGAAGCTCCATCCTTAAACCTCATCTGAGCACCAAGAAACCACTTAACTCTCATTACCCCTGAAAAAGACTTCTCGGAACTGAGGTAATGAGTCTGAAGGGCTTTTATCCCCGGGCAGATGAAAGCATGAGTGAAGGCCCAGAGGTGCGATTCAACAGGACTCACTGGGAGGAGAGAGTGGGCTTGTCTGCCTACGAGAGCGCAGAATGGGGGGCCCTGGCAGGCAGGGGAGACCACAGTGGGCACCTGAGCAGCAGAGAAGTACTAAGATAGGGGCACAGTCCCTCCCCTCGGCAGGCGCCAGAGCACAACGTGGGTCAGTCTTCAAGAATACTCTGAGCCACGTCTCCCATCCAAGATGCGTTGGTGCTGGAGAGGCAGACTCGAGCTGGCCTTCCCCAACTCTAAAAGAAGGCCACTTCTAGGGGAGCACTACCCACTAATCTATAGCCTTTCTCCTCACGAGTATGAGCAGGGAGCAGTGTGCCCTGCAAAAGCCAAGGTCAGATGTACTCCTCACTTTGGCCCCTGGCAAAGTGGCTGACCCTGTATTCATTCTGAAAAGTCATCCGTCTAATGATAATATAATAGCAGCTCTCAGTTAACGTGCTTTCACTATTTATCAGGCACTAGGCTATCATAAACAATTGTATTTAAGCCTAACAGCGAGGGTAAGAGGTACCACGAGAAGACTCACGGTGAACACGGCCCCTTCCTGTACCTGCAACTTTGCCATGTGACTTTGAAACTCCTCCCATTATAAGGTGGAGTCTAGTTTTAATCCCTCGACTCTGGGCAGTTACTGTGACTTTCATGGCTAAAGAAGTGAGGAAGTGCCAATTCTAAGCCTAGGCCTCAAGAGCTCGCTTCCATTCACTTCCACTCATTCTCTTAGAATCCTGACACTTCCAGGAGAACAAGCCTAGGCTAGCCTGCTGGAGGATGAGAGACCACATAGAAAAGAGCTGTCCCAGCCGAGGCCACCCTAACCCAGCCAACCCCCCAGCTGACCACAGATGTGAGTGAACCCATCCAAGACCAGCCAAGCGGGGCCCAGATCAGCAGACCCACCCAGTGGACGCATGGACTCATGAGGAATAATATATGGTTGTCCTTTTAAATTGCTACATTTGGAGATCGTTTATTTTACTACACTATTGTGGCAATAGATAACTGGATACAGTTATCATTGATGATATCATTGATATCATTGATGCCAAACTGAAGTTGAGAACCGAGAAATTTTACTCTTATGGAATGAATGTTGGTGTCCCCTCAAAATTCGTATGTTAAGCCCTAACTCTCAAGATGTTGGTATTTACCAATGGGGCCTTTGGGTGTTAGCATTAAGTGAGGTCCTGAAGGTAGGGCCCTGGTCCAATGAGATTATTGCCCTTATAAGAAGAAACACCAAGAGCTAGCACCCTCTCTCCCTCACACTCTCCCCACCCCCACTCCCTCCATCCACTATGAGAGCACAGCAAGAAGTCAACCATCTGCAAGCCAAGAAGAGGGCCCTCGCCAGAACCCAACCATGCTGGCACCCTGATCCTGGACTTCAGCCTTCGGAACTGTGAGAAAATAAATTTCTATGTCTATGGCCCCCAGCCTGTGGGATTTTGTTATAGGAGCCCAAGCAGATCTCACAGCTAGTAGGCGACAGAGTGAGGATCCAAAGCCTGCACTCTTAAGGAAGAGTCCTGCCCAGCCTTGGGGCTGTGACCAGAGCAGGAGGACCCCACTTCCAGGGAATTTCTCTGCCACATCCATGGGGCTGCTCTCTGCCTTGAGCTACCCTGGAATCCTAAATGTCCTAGGCACATGGATTTCCAATGCTGGAAACAGACTTGGAGGACATTAACTCCAACTGGCTGATTGCACAGATGATGACGCTGAAGACCAGGTGATCCAAATGAATGGTTCAAGGTCAGACTACAGGTAATGCAAAGAAAAGGCTAAAGCAAAGGTCTCTGAGCTCCCAGGGAATTGCTCACTTGTCCACACTGGGCTGATCTGCCTTTCCAGGAGTAATTTACATAAGGAAGGGCTGTCCTTCAGGAATTCTCATCTTGCTCCCAACCCCAGTGCCCCAAGTGTCCCAGTCTTGAGCTCCAGGAGCCAGAACTCCTGGGAGCTACTCATAAATTCCTACCCAATCTAGCCCCCTTCTACAAACTCTTCTCCACAAATCAGCCTGCTGAGCCATGACACAGCATGGGCAGATGGTAGGGCCTGGGTCCCTGTTGGACACCCAAGGAAATGAAGTTGCTTCAGCCCACCAGCATCATAAAGGCTTCAGTACCCTGTGCCCATGTAAGAGACAGGGCCCCTGGGTCACCCTCACAGCTACTCCAAGGCCACATGGAAGACCTTGTAGCAGAGACTGCAGCTTAGGTAGGCAGTTTGGCTGTTGCCATGCATATGGTGGCCTGGCAGCTACTTCCAAGAGCTTGCAAACCACACGGCAATCAGGAGCCCCTAGGGCCTGGGGCCCATCTGCTGTGCAAAGAGAGCTTCATTTCAGATGCCACAAAGCATCAGAGGACACTGTGTGCTTCGCTCTGAGCTGGAGCCCTGCCCCAGCCTTTAGGCTATGGTGGAACTCTAAGAGAAGATGAAGTTCACTCAGCACATAGGCAAAGAGCTGCTGTCTCTGGGGCTCTGGGGACACTGATGAACAAGATATGGCTCTGGCCCTCTAGAGCCCCAGTCAAGTAATGAGAGTCCTACAGAGATCTATGCAGTTGTGGGCATGCATAGACAGCAACTAATTCTGGTCTGGATGGAGAGAGGGCAGGAGGGGACTTCAAGAAGGTTTTCGGGGGTCACCTGGCTGGCTCAGTTGGGAGAGCATGTGACTCTTGATCTCAGGGTCATGAGTTCACATCCCACATTGGGCATGGAGCCGACTTAATTTAAAAAAAAAAAAAGAAAAAAAGAAAGGCTTTTTTGAGGACATGACCTTTGGGCTGGGCCTTCACAGAGATCTTTCTTGCCATCACTTCTCTGGAGATTGCCCAGGAGCTATGTAGGATTCAGGTCAGGAATGACGTAGATGAGAACGCTGCTTCCTATGTTCCCCAAATATTGACCTCCTAGATATGCCAAGCTCTCCAGCATCTTCACCTTCAAGGACCAACAAAATGGCTGGGATCCCCACTCTACTTACTGTCACTATGCTGCTTACAACCACACCATTGCTCTCCCTTTTTTGTTAAATGAAGATTACAGTCTTCAGCATGGTCACAGGAGCTTGCCCACTCCATAGTGTTCAGTCTCACCATCCCTCACTGGGCTCCAGGCATTGTGGCTTTCTCAAGGTTCCTCGAGGCACACCCTCCCCTGCAGGCCTTGGCACACGTGTTTCCCCTGCCCTTTGGTCTCAGCACAAGGGTCTTTTCAACAGGGGAGTCTCCCCTGACCCTCCAGCTTGGGTCAGCTTCCTCAGATTTACTCCCCCATAGAACCACGTCCCTTTCTTTCATTGTACTGTCATGCATCTTGAAATTATATCCCTGTCATAATTTGTCACTTAATGTCTGTCTTTCCCACTAATCAGTAAACTTCATGAAAGTAGAATCATGTCTGCTTTTGCTTCCATTTGTATGCTGAATCTAACACGGGGCCAGGCACATGGTATACACTCAACAAATACTTGTTGGATGGATGGATGGATGGATGGATGGATGAGCACTGCAAGAATTCAACTGGGAGTTCTGCTCTGGGGCATGAAGGATCCATGGCGGCTTAGGTTGGGTGTCCCCAAAAGCAGATCCTGGGACAAAAACTTGAGTATAAGTCCATTTATTTGGGCAGTAAAACCAGGAAGAATTGCTAGGGGAATGGGGAAGAGAGACAGGGAAGGAAAGGGAAGGGAAGGAAGGCAGGGTGCATAAATGAGACCCCTGGACTAGAGGGCTGGGGAAAAAGGGAGGAAGAGAGAGAGAAGTTGATGAAGCACCTATGTGCATGACAGGTCAGATAGGAGAAAGGAAGAAATCTGCCCATTTCAGCTTGCTTTTCGACTTAATTTCTGGTGATTCCAGCCCCAAGTTCTAGGCTTGCTGACATGAGAGCAATCAGGTCCAATCTCTCTGTTTCTACTATTGGTTCAGGTGCTCTGATACAAGAATCTTTTTAAAGAACTCTCAATTCCTGGCTCCCTAGAATGCCAAAATTGGCTGACTACACTGAAAGATCCAACTCATTCCCTCCAGAGGAAGAAGCGGCACCTTCTAGGAAGATCATAACCCATGGGTGAGGCTCCAGGCAACCACTGCCTTTACTTCCTGAGCCCATCATATGTATGCAAAATGACAGAAACCAACATCTGCCAGAGGTGTTCAGGACCCAGGAAGCAAGTCAGGATATTATAAATAGCATTCCTCCTCCTTCAAAATTCTTAATCTGCAAGCACCATGTACTCGACCAAATGCCCAGCAAATGCCCTGGGCACCTCCTCTGTGTCCTGCACTGCATGGAGCACCAGTATCACAGCTGTGAAGGTAGAGTAGGTGTCTCTGTCCTTGAGGAGGTTCTAATCCAGGGGAGAGAACAGGCATCGATCAACCACCAAAATGCATGTCCAGTTACACAACATGGCAAGGAAGGTATTCGGCCCCATGAAAGCATAACATGGGGCAGGGCACAGGGGGGACTGACCTCACCTAGAGGCCAGAGATGCCTCCATGAGGAAAGATCACCACCCGATCAATGTAGGAGTTAATGAGAAGAAGGAGAAACAGAGGAAAGCATGCACAGCAGTGGGAATGGCATGTGCATAGCCCTTTGATGGGAGGATCACGACAAAGTGGACTATGAAGGCAGATGTGGTGTGAGACACGGCAGGCAAGGGAAGCAGGTGTGGCCGGTCCAGGGCCTGAGCCCCACTGTGCAGAATGATGTCAAAGGATCCTGCTTCTAGGGCACCTGACCACCTCATGGGTGAGAGGGGGTAGGCAAGGGTGAGGCAGGACAGATGGAATGGGACCCAGGCAAGTGGGAAAAGAACGGCCTTTCCCGAGCACCTCCTACGTGTCAGGCCTTGTGCCGCACTCAAGTATTCATGAAATCCTTAGATTCGTCCATTCATTCAATTCAACAAATAGCTATCGAGCCACTGCTTTTCTCCATGGGCAAGTAGAAGGCAAGGGTGATTTTTTTCCAAAATCATCCTTCAAAAAACAAGTGAGTGAACTTACATTCCAATTCCTGACAAACCCTCTCCTATTAAAGGGCAGTTCTCTTATTTACTTTATTTTCAACAACAAAGGACTGTTTGGGGAAAAGACATTAGCCTGAAATGACCTCAATCAATGCAAGTTTGGGATGCCTATAGGAGGTTGCCTGATGGAATTGTTAAAAAAAGAGGCAAAGATATTTAACCCTACTTAATAATTATTCCTGAGTAGGACCTTGGAATTGTAAGCTGGGGATATTGTTCTAAACAAGCCTTTTACAAATCACTTTCAAAAGCAAGACCATATGCAGTTTTATTGTGGAGATCATGATCATGACTATACCTACAGATCAAATGGCGGGGGGCAGGTAAAAAAAAAAACCACTTTCCTAATATGCAAATGAGTGCAGGTGGCTTAGGATAAAATCTCTGGTGACAGCATTTTACACAGATCCACAAAGTGGTGGATCTCAAACAACTAGGACAGAAGCAGAGATTTCTGTGGCCCGGAAAACTGGGTTAGTCACTGCATACAGTGACCCCGGCAATGACGGAAGCACGGCAGCCCAAGAGGCTGGGGAAGCTTTGAATAAAACCATTCCATGAAATGCAAGAGGAGGAAGAAAGCAGTATTTCTAAATTAACATACTATTTTACATAACATGTGAGTTTAAATATGTATGTATGTGTAGCTAACTTAATAAATCCAATGCTACAAATAGACATCTGACTCCTTGATCTGCCTCGCAAAGACTTTATATGTTCGACGTCAAGTTGACCCTCTCCCGTAAGTACAGGATCTTCCCGCTGTGAAAACGCAAAAAAGCACTTTCTATTAGATGGAGCTGTTCTCTCTTCCAGCATGGATGGGAACTAGCTACAGGGGACGGAGGTGGAAGGAAGCTCACCCAGTTCTACCCACCAAACGGAAGTGGCCCAGCCAGCCAGAGCTCCGGATATGCATACCCAGACTTTGCAGGGAGCAAATCCTCATCTACTGATGAGAGATTGGTCCAGAGAGACCCTGAAGCTGACCTGCTCAAGAGCACAGGCACAGAGGGCAAAGCAGGACTGTAGGCCAATCTGCTCCACTCTAAAGTCTTGTCACCTAACTGCTCCCCAACACAGGACCTGGCCTCATTGACCCACCTTCCGGTATTGGCACCAGAAGAATACTCCAGAGCTCAGGGTAAACAAAACCCCTAGCTGTTGTCTCCGTCCCTCCCAAGAACGTGACATCCAGTCCAGGCTCAAGACCCACAGCCTCCAGGCCACAGGCAAGCCCCTTGAGTACCTTGGATCCTCTTGGACTAACTTTTGAACCTGTCCTCTGTCCTTTATAGAGGTCAAAGGCCTATGTACAGCCTGTCCTAACAGAGTCAGAAGATGAGTGAGCTGAGCTCTCACCTCTTAGCCACCAGGAGATCAATGGGCCCTTCCCAAACCCTTCCCAAAGCCCCCAAGGGAAGGGGCAGAGCAGCAGTCCACTCTGTAGGACCCCCACACCTCCCCCCGCTGCCTGTGCCTTCCTTCTAGTGGCCTGCATGCTTCAGGAGATGGAGGAGGGAGGAAGGAGTAGCAGGCACCAGTAGGCCCAGTACTGATCAGCTTCAACCTGTGGACCAACTGTTATAATAAAGCTTTATTAGAACACATACACACCCCTTCCTTTATGAATTTTCTATGGCTATTTTCAGGCTGCAAGGTAGAGTTGAATAGATACAACAGAGACCACAGAGGCTTCCAACCGGTGATATTTACTACCCAGGTCTTTAAGAAAGAGTCTGCTGGCTCTGGTTTAGAAAAATAGAGAGCAAACATTAATATCAAAATGTTAATGATCTTTATCTCAAGGTAGTGGAAAGTTAGATAATTTTAATTTTCTTGGGCTTTTTCCTTTACGCTAAGTTATATACTTATGTTTTTGTACCCCAGTAATGTATAATCTTCTAAAAAGCACATAGCTTAGAAAAATAATCTATTGGATCTATTGGCATATTTACATTAAAAATAATTTCACTAATACTCACAATTATTTTCCTCCATTTTACAGCCGAGGAGCCAGATTTGAGAAATTTCTAGCCATTTGCCCAAAGTCACACAGCAAGTGGTGCAGGTGAGACCCCAGCCTGGGTCTGTCTGACCCAAAGACCTTCTCAGGACCGCAATGGAAGAAAGGCCCCAGGCTCCTCTCCTGAGAAGACAGGGATAACATGCCCCTCTCTGAGGAGCATCGCCACCATAAACCCACAGGCCCTCCTCCCGGAAGCCAAACTTGATAGGAAGCATCTTGCCAAGGCGCAAGGCTTCAGAACTCTGCATTCAGCTCAGAGTCCACAAGGCCTACCTCAGCCTGGCAGGCCCACCGTAGTGGGCACCAAATCCTCCCTCTATGCCAGGGTGCAGAAGCACTGAGGTCAGCAGGAAAAGCCAGCCATGCTGAGGTCAGAGACCAAACCAAAACCTCCCCAGAGCCAGGGGCTCTTCCCTGCCTGCCTTCCACCTTCTCCTCCGGCTCCACCTCCACCCCCCGACCCTTCCCCAGGCATCCGCGCACCGCTCCAGCCCATCAGAAGGCTCTGCACTTCTCCACTCAAGGTGTTTGCACGTGAGATTCCCTTCGCATGACAAATGCTTTCCCTCCCAAGCCACCTGGCAAATTCCTATCCATTCTTCAAAAGGTCACAAACTAAAACCTCATGGAGGCTATAGATGTGTTTTCTCAGACCCATGGGAAATTGTAAAAATAAGGACATTTTAATGTAAACACTTTGAGATTCCCAGTCTTCCCAGACCAAATGAAAGATCTAGTAACACTCATCCCACATTCCCACATGGCCACCATAGGCTGTGGCTGAGGAGCAGCTGTTCTCTTGATAGGGAGCGTGCTTCCTCAGTCAGCCATGGACCCCACCCGTGTCCACGTCTATATAAGATTACAATCCCTGCATGAAGTGCTCTGGCCCAGTGGGTCTCAGAGTGTGCCCAGGGGCATCAGCATCACCTGGAAACTTGCTAGAAATGCAAACTCTCTGGTCCCATCCCAGACCTACTAAATCAGAAACTCCAAGGGCAGGGGCCAGCAATCCATGTTGTACCAAGTGATCCAGGGGACTCTGATGACCACTCAGATTTGCGAATCTCTGCTCTAGCATCATGGGATCCCACCCGAGGAGCCAGCTTATGTCTTCCACCTGCCTTCCCCACCCCCGACCTCTACACTCCATCCTCAGTTACAGCAAAGCTCAGTCCTGTATCAGCATAAGACCACATGCTTTGCCCCTCTGTCACAGACACCACCACCACCCCACCCTGTGGCCATGGGCCATTCACCTGTCCATCTTCCGACCCTGTGAAATCCTTTTGGGTGAGGGCTATCGTGATCCCCCCCTCCCCAGCACCTAGCACAGAGCCAGACCCCCGATGGGAACTGAGGGGCTTCTCCAGAACAGAATCCACTCGTTTGGTGATATTTATGTGTCCCCCCATCACTGAAGCGAGAGTGACCATGAGGCAGCCTCCACCCTCCTCTGACAGACAAGGAAATCGAGAAGCCAAAGCTTGCCACTCCAGGAGAAGGGATATTTCAGCAGAAGATGAAGTAATTCCTATTCACAGCATCTGTTTATCACTCAAGATCCTTCTAGATTCGAGGGGCTATAGAATGAAAGGTGTTATTAATGAAACCATACAGACTAGGAGGCAGTTCTGAATAGCAGCCCTCCTTCCTAACAATGCCTTCCCCTGCAAGTTAATCCCCTTCCATTATTTCAAATTCTTCAAGTGCTAGAGAAGTCATGTAGGTTGTTTTCCGAATAGTCACTTAGCTGACAAGCATTTTCTAATTGACAGAACACTCTGAAAAGACAGATTGAAGAGGGGGGAGAGAGGTATTAAGATGGTGCAATTTCCCATACACAGCAGGAGGCTAAGTTGACTGAAATGTAAGATTTGGAAGAAAAGTTATTCATCACACCCCCCAACCCCGCAGCCCCGGCCTGGTGTGAGGAATTCGGAGATGTTCTTCCATGGGTGGCTCCGATCCAAAGACCAAAGACGTGCCCAGAGGGATCACATGCTTCCCACAAGCTCAAACCCAATCCGAGAATTAAAATCCGATAGCAATAATAAAAACTGGGTGCTAGTAGTTGAGTAGCTAATATGTGTCTGGAACTTTCCAATAGGCTATGTGCCAGGCAGGGGAGTTACACTTACCCCTAAAATAGGGAAGATTTATCCCTATTTTCCAGATGAGAAGACTGGGGAATGCACTCAAGTTCGCAGAGGGTGTACGTGGCAGAGCTGAGGTCAAACACACGTTTGCTTAACTTGAGAGGCTCTGTGTGTTCTTTCCTGTTATTGGGCCACCTCCCCCTCTGCTTTAAGGAAATGCACTTGCAGAGTGGCGATGGGCTCAGATAGTAAATACCCTGAGCCACAGCCCAGAACCTTTTAGGCACAGCCTGGGGCTTTTGGTGGGCTGTTGTCACATCGCCTGGATGCCACCGGCGTTTGCAGAGTCTCCGGACAGGACTAACCTATCAATCACCCCTCCTTGAATATCACGTGGAGCTGATGGATTACCAGCCCCGCTCCGGCCCTCAAACCATGCATGCTTTGAACAGCTAATGAGGCATTGTGGATGGCTCCACATGCAATGTGTTCAGATTTCCCGGAGTGAGATAATGCCACTGAAGAGGGAGTGTACACTGAGGCGTCCCAAGCCCTGATAAATTAGCAAATGCTGATTAGAGGCAGTTCCAGCAGCACAGAGGTGCTGGAGGGTTGGCAGTTAAAGCTGGGGAGCTTCTCAATTTGGAACTGATCCCCAGCTGGCTGTAGAAAGCATCTCCAGCGTCCTAGAGCTGCCCCACAGGTCGGGCAGCCCCGAGACTCGTCCAAGGCATGGGGTCTGAGCTTAGTGCCAAAGGACAGACAGCGTGAGCAAGGAGGGCCTCACAGACCTCACCCCAAAAGCCCGGAGAAATCGACACACATCCCTCACACCCCAAGTAACCATTCGGTATTGGGTCTTCAGGAATATAGTTAAAAATTTTCTCAAACATACTTACATTTATAGCTGAGAGGAAAACTCTCAGGAGAAAAAGTTTCAGAATAGGCAAGGGGAATGTAGTAGCCGCTGCTGGTTGCACGCCCAGATCCCTTGTACCAGCTGGTGTGCCCATCCCCAGCTGCTGTTTGTGCAGGCTCTGCCGTGCCCAGAAATGCTGGGAGGTTACCTTCTCCCTCTGGGGGTGGCCTGCAGCCAGTGAGTGACTACAATGGGACACCAAAGTCCAGACCTTTTGCCTCAAGTTGGGATAACTTTGGTAAAATTCCAACTCCAGGAACCCCCAGCCTTGTGGAGCTTCCTCCCCTGCGCTATCCCACTTCCTTGTGACCCCGAAGGATCTTACCTGAGCGCTGTCCCGGAATATATACCGGTGTAGTGCCGGGCTCTGCTTCCAGGAAACCAGAAGACTCAGCCAGAGGACGGGAGACAGGTGAGAACTGCTCATTTCTGAGCACTGTTAGATATTTCCCATATGTTATCTCATGAGCCTTCCTTAGTCACCTTGTGAGGTATGGGAGATCCTCACCATTTACAGATAAGGAAACTGAGACTTGGAGTGGGAAAGTGACCCAAGGTCACACGGCACCTAAATGGCACAGGCGAGATGGATGCTGAAGTCACAGCAAGTCTGTTTCCATGACACCATGTCACTTCCCCACGTTTACTATGAGCTGAGTGACATCTGAAGAAGAGAGGATGGAGTTTATAACAAAGATTCAGATCTGCAAAGGTACGGAAGGCAGAGGGCTGGCAGAGCAGCAGGAAGAACGAAAACCTGCCCACGCTGAGCTGAGGCGCTCAGATCACCATTCTGTGCACTCGCCGTCCCCCCCAGTGGAACCTATGCATATTGCCTGGCAAGAAACCAATCACTTGCCCCCTCTCTGATTCGCAATTGTAAAGCATATCCTACATTTTAATTTAGCATGCAAATTCCACTGGTCATGGATTGAAGCAAACATTTCCACTCTGGGCTCCCGCCTAAAGGAGCTAATAATTTCCTTAAAGGTTAAGAAGACTTCTGCCAGCAACAGTGCCTTCTGATAGGGTCACACACTCTAGCTTAATTAAAACGTGCTCTGTGAGGAACATCTCAGGAGAGGCAACCTGTTCAGATGGTGTCACCCAAGGATGCCATCTTTCCTACGAAGAAGCAGGTAGCCCGACTTCAACCCAAACAAACCAACAGTGAAATGTGTCACCTCTGCGTAGGTATTAATTACTGGCCCAGGGACCTCCTAGCTGACAGGCAGAATGCTGTGAGCAGGAGTCAGGAGTGGAGTGGGGAGCCCCTTTCTCAAAGACTCACCATTCTGCCACCACATACCCTGTCCCCAGTGTCTGGTGAGTCCTGGCTCCCACGGCCATAATCCGAAACTCCAGTCAGGTCTGTGGTCCTTTTGCCTCTGGCTTGGTCTGACCTGAAAATTTCCTGGGGAAGCCGCGGGCAGGGAGAGGGTGTGCAGCCAGCTCTGGGAGGCTGGGCCAGGGAGAATCCAGGGGTGGCACTAGGCTGGCGCACGCACGCGTCCACGGCTCCCTGCTGAGCGCTGCCCACAGGAGGGGACTCCACCCCCCGCCCCCCAGGCCAGGTTCACAGTCATGCCTGCAGCTGCAGGCAAGGACACAGCTGCTGGGTGCACTCAGCCCCAGATGTGAGCAGAATTCTAAGTAGGCCCCAGCCTTCGGGGGTGGGGGCACTCGAGAACACAGAGCCAGGCCCTGAGAGCACTGCATTTGAGAGCACTTCCCTCCCTCACGGACGCCCCAAAGAGCCAAGAAGCTTCCTCAGCAAGACCATGCCGAATCCCATTCCCAGTGGAGAAAATGCCCAGGCAGTTACAAGGCAAGCTGGGCCAGCACTGCTTCATTTCCTATTGGCCAGAACATTCCTCTATGCCTTAGATGGGGTCCGATGGAGGGATAAGGTTGTTCCTGGTGCAGAAAGCCCAGAAAGCTCAAGCGGCTGGTGGGTGTGTGAGGGGAGTGAGACCACTTGCTCTGGACCATGGAGAGACAGGGATGCCCTCAAGGAAACTCATGGATCCTGATAGGGTGCCTGCCAAGGGGGACCTGCCAAGCCTGCCTAGCTGGTAGAAGGAAGGAGCCCAGGTAAGGAGCCGATGCGGCCATACCAGCTCTCAGCTTGGGAGCCAGAGACACTCTCTGTCAGAAGGTATGTGGAATGGGAAACCATGTTATCAGCCCCAGGAATGCTAGCATTTCTGTTAATGTTTCATGCACCCCATGTTTACCTCATTATTTCCCCTCGAGGTTCAGAAAAGTTGTTGGAAGTTCAGTTCTTTCTTGGCCAGTCTAACGAGAGGAATATCAAGCATGCAGGCTTGAAAGAGAGCACTGTGCGGTTGGGAGTGGTCATTGCCAGCATCCCTGGGAGCAGCGGAGACCAAAGCATGATTCCCCTGAGGGGAGCAGAGTTGGACTTTATGGTCCATCCCCTTTACCTCACCCTCATGGAGGGTCTCCTTCCAGAACCAAAGCGCTTTCCAGGGAGGCTATTTCCTCCCAGCATAGCCCTTGGGGTCTTATGCTCAAACTAAGGTAATTGTCTCAAACTCTGGCCTGGCCAGGCTGGGATGGGCACAGGCTCCATAGCCCTTTCTCTGGCATCCATGCCCCTGCTCGCAGCAAAGTCCCCCAGAAGCCCCACCCCAGGAATCCTCGCCCCAGTTGGTGTCCAGCCCAGAACAGAGTGAAAGAAATCCTGCAAGGTGCTCAAGCTCCGTTTTCTCCACAGCGGACACTGGAAAACATTGTCAGCCTTCCTGGAACTCCCAGAGCAGCCAAGAAAGACGGCACGCCATTTCTGCCCACACGTCTATAGGGACCACTCATCTGTACCGCGAGTCGTCTCTCATCAAACATTCACTGACTCTTCCAGGCACTGAACTAGGCACTGCTAATGCAGAGATTAAGAGGATTGATCAGATTTTGTTCCTACCTTGGAGGAGCTCTGGGCTAATACAGGGGACCCAATAAAGAGGGAAATGTCAGGGAAAAGGCAGAGAACCACCACGGGCCCCTCTCTGCCCACCTAAAGCCATCAAGGAGGGAGCAGCCCAGTGCCTACATCCCCAGGAGCCCGTTTCTGCACCTTGTCACTCAATTCTAAGTTGGCACATTACAGGTAAATTTGAAAACTCAAGGTGGTCTCTGGGTATGTGGCCCTCAGCTTACCCACTCCGTGTAGTACGTTAACTTGTATGAATTTTTTTAATCGCTTGGCCTGACTTTAACATTCCTACAAGAAGAGCTGAGTAGGAAAAACTCAAATGCAGCATCTCCCCAGTAGGACCCACAGGTACAGCCGGCCCATGGCCAGCCTGTTCTGAGCAGCCTCCTCCCTGGGACAGGAGAGAAAGGAACCCGCTGTCCTGGAAACGGGGAGTAGAGTTCCTGTGCTGCTCAGAATGTCCACCCGGCATAAATGCCCAGAGTTCCAATGCAGCAGCTGATGGCACCGAGACTCGAGTCCTGGCTCTGCCAGCCACGTTGTGACAACTCACCAACCTACTTATCCTAAGTCTCAGGCCCTTCATGCAAAAAACAGGGTCCATAACACTCTCTAAGCTGTCCTGTGGAGCTGTGCAAGATGCTCAGCAAATGGAAACTCAAACAACAGCCTCTAAAAGCAACACTTTTTTTTCAATTCCGAGCCATTTCCTTATTCTAGTTTCACTCTCGTTCCATTAAACTCTCATGGGTTCCTTTGGACTAAACTAAGATTGACATCTTTCTTTTTACAGGTTATCACAAACATTTTCTGAGCATGATTATACACTGAGTTCTGTGCTATATGTGTGAGGGAGATGGAGCAAGGACCCTACCCTTGAGGAGCTCATGGTCTCCCATACACTGAGTTCTGTGCTATATGTGTGAGGGAAATGGAGCAAGGACCCTACCCTTGAGGAGCTCATGGTCTCCTCAGAGAGAGAGATACCACGAAAATGATCCATAATGTTAATACAAGATGGTGGCCGGAAAAGACAGGGAAGCCCAGATTGCTTCCCTGAGAGGAGCCGATGGGCCTGGTGCATGGGACAGCCTCCTAGAGGCACGGCACCTGAGTGAACGCTGAAGGATGTGAAGAAACAGTGAGGGAGTGGAGGCAGAGAGACCACAAGAGCAGAGGCCAGGAGAGAAGAGAGTGCTGAGGACAGGACCGTGGGTCATTTGGTGTTGCTGGCAGAGAAGGAAAAGGTGAGAGCAACAGGGGGTGACAGAGGAAGGGTTGGCAGCTCTTTGAGGACCCCACTGGGGCCAAAGGAACAGAACATTATTTTGAGGCAGTGGAGAACCACGGAAGGGTTTTATGCAGAGGAATGACAAGGTACATCTTATATTTTAGGCTTTCAAGTTTAAGACTGTGTCTGGCAATAATCCATACCTCAGCCAACTTCCCTCCAAAAAAATCTATGACGACTCAGACAAAGATAAAAATGGTAAACTAAGATTTATCACTAACCAAGGGCCAGATGCCAGGAGAAATTTCTGCAATTTGTTACCTCTAAGTTGCTAAAAGAAGACTCATGGGCAAGACATTGCCCGGCCATTTTTCAGGCCAGTGGATTTGTTTTTTCCTCAGATAGTACCAGGTATTCCTTCATCTTAGCCAGAGAAATCAATACCTACTCTCCCTCTCTCTCTCTCTCACTCTGTGTGTGTGTGTGTGTGTGTGTGTGTATTCTATTGAGTAAAGAAATAGAGGCACATTTCAGGAAACATAGGTATGTTTTTTAAATAGCATAGGTAATTAAAGACAATACCGTAGAGGTAAAATAAGATGTATTCATTCCAAATTACTAAGGAAAATAATCACCTATGGAAGCTCAAATGACATATCAAACTATAAAACCCAGAAGAAATAGCAAAACAACAGAAATATAAAATAAAAAGTCAGAAATAAAACCAAATCTATCTTTTAGGATGACAAATATAAATAAGTTCTCAAGCTGAGTCAAGAACTAAAATCCAAACACACACCAACATTAGGAGCCATGCCAAAAACAAAGCAGCTCTGACGTGATCAGCGTGGTGAGTTTACCTTTTTTAATGTACTTTTGTTCGTGTGTTTTCATCAATCTATCCCACACTCTTTCATGGTCTCAGACCTCAGTCTACACTTTGCTAGCGTAGGAAAACAACTGCCCCACTTGCCCTCACTTCACCCATACTACGGATAGGCAGATTCCTGAATAGCACAACACTGTGTCTACACAGCATGCAGGTGAGATGAAATTTATTTTATTTTATTTTCTCATCTACCCAATACCAAAGCCACAATATTTGGAAACACCAAGCTAGCTGATGGAATTTTCCCTTCTTTTTTTAAGATTTATTTGTTTGTTTATTTAAGAGAGAGAGAGAGACAGAGAGAGCACATACATGCGAGCAGGGGGAGAGGCAGAGGGAGAGGGAGAGAGAATCTCAAGCAGACTCCCCACTGAGTGCGGAGCCCAATGTGGGGCTCAATATCACAACCCTGAGATCATGACCTGAACCAAAATCAAGAGTCAGGCACTTAACTGACTGAGCCACTCAGGCGCCCCTGGAATTTTCCCTTCTTATCCAGATGTGTGGCTTTGTGAATCTTGAGACCAAGGAATAAACAGAGAGCAACAGTTCCATTCACATTTCCTATTGATAACTTATTAGTAAAGGAAAAATCTTTGCTTGTTGAAGGGGTTGAGGAGACATAACACATAACAACCCCAGATAGTTCAGTAAGTGAAACAAATTCTGAATAAAATGATTAGCAAAACATAGATTCTGTAAGCATCCAAGCAGGCTAATACACATGCTCATAATGCTGCCTTTCTCTCCATCAGAGTGACCCTTAGGGTAGGACCCAGTCCTTCAGATCTGTGCAGCAGGACACCCAGCGTCTACTCCCCTTATATTCTGGGCTGGGGTGAAAATTTTCTGTGTCCTGGGAGGGATGTCGCTCAAACAGGAGCCACTGTCCCCTGCAAGTGGCATTTCTGGTTCCCATTGTCCACCCAACAACAGAACTTTGTCTGGTGGATTTCACGGGGTTGTGGCCATATAGCCTAGAAACAGAGTTTGCTAATGAGGCTGTTTTCTTGCCTTCTGCTGGAATGATCCAGGGGGAAAAGGAGGCCAGGTGTCCTATCCTGCTGGTGGGATGTTGGAGCGCACACCTTTCCTCCAGGGACAACCAAGGACACTCCCAAGGCCTCCAGTGAATGCCAGGTCACAACATAGACACCACTCGAATCCCTGCTTGAGGCTGGGCCAGGCACCAGGAAACAATGTCACTGGGCACAAATCTTCAGAGCCAGACTCAGGACCTGGACAAAAGCCAGGATAGGAGGAAGGAACACACATGGGCCGCATGACTGACCAGTGTGTGCACCCAGGCTCTCCTCTAGCTCAGCGAGGTGTGGACAGCTGGGGCAGCAGCAGACAGGGATGAGGTTTCAGGGGACTGCATCCCAGGGATCTGTGATGGCAAAGCAGAACACAGCTTGCCTGCCATGCCTGCCTCGGGGACATTCCCATTCTTCCAAGCAGAAGTGGCCAAGAAATCAAGTGTAGACGCAGTCTGTAGATCCATTCCTCACCAAACCATTATTTCCCTTCAGTCTTAGAAAAGCACACCACTTTGAAGACATGAAGATAGCTGAGCAGTTCAATTGTCAAAACACAGTAGAGAAAAAAAATCCCTCCCTACCTTCTGAATCCTGGGGAGTACCTTAAGGGAAGGGCATGGTTTTTATTAAAATCTGGGTGGCTCAGTTGATTAAGTGGCCAGCTCTTGATTTTGGCTCAGGTCATGATCTCAGGGTCCTGGGATAGAGCCCCGCATCAAGCTCCACGTTCAGCAGGTAGTCTGCTTGTGGATTCTCTCCCTCTCCCCCTCCCCCCACTCCCTCTCTCTTTCTCTATCTCTAAAATAAATAAATAAGTAAATCTTTAAAAGTAAAATCTGACCTCAGCTCCCAGCACAGTGATGGGGAAGGAGAGAGCTCCACCACTTTTGATGTGGGGTTAGATGAATGAATGAATGAATGAATGAATGAATGAATGATGGAAGGAGTGTTGATATGTGAATGCTGGAGGGAAGGAGTGAAGACTGAATATTGTTGTGGCTGATGAATGAATAAAGTCCATAAACGTGTGACTGACTGAACCAGAGTAGGAATGATGAATTGAATGGGTAGATAACTAAGCAGCAGTATGTGCCTGTTGAATGAATGACTGAAATACATACAATGAAGGAGTGAGCTTCAACTGGAGCAGAACATCCCACAGAGAGAGGACGAGAAGCAGGGGCCCTGGCTCAGCTCAGTCACCATGGTCCTCACAGAAGGTTCCTCACACCCCACCACCCCACCCTGCCACTTTGACTCAGTGATAATGCCTGCAGGCTGAATTGTGTCCCCAAAAATGTATATGTTGGAGTCCTAACCCCAGTGCCTCACAGTGTGACCTTATTTGGAAATGGAGTCTTTGCAGAGGTCATCATGTTAAAATGAGGTCATCAGGGAGATAAGATTAGAATACGACCAGGGTCCTTATAAAAAGGTGAAATTTGGAGACAGACATGCACACAGGAAGAACGTAGGAAGACAGAGGTCAGAAATGCTTCCAAGAGCCAAGGAAGGTGAAACACGGCCAGCAAACCACCCGAAGCCAGGACAGGCATAGGGCAGATTCTCCCTCACTGCCCTCAGGAGGAACCAACCCCTCCGACACCTTGATCTTGGACTTCCAGCCATCAGAACAGTAAGCCAATCAATTTCTGTTGTGTAAGCCATCCCATCTGTGGCACTTTGTCATAGCAGCCCTAGCCAACTGATACACAGCCATGGTGAGCTTCTCCTCTGGACCAGGAAGCGCTAATGGCCACCATGACACTAGCAGGGTGGACAGCTTGTTTCGGAGCAGATGTCCACGGGGAGAGGAAGGCACATGGCAGCTCCTTAGGGAAAACCAGCGGATCCCTCCGCTCATTCATAAAGAAGGAAAACACTGCACCCAGTGAGGCTGGCCAGGTATTTGGAATACATTCACAGGAACTGGAATGTGAGGGGCACACCATTCGACAGCTGGAGAGAGGCCTGCTGCCCAGGCTGCCCCAGCCTCCCCGTCCTGTTGTAACTGCTGACATCTTCACTCTCCCCACAGAGCCAAGCAAGTCAAAGCCAAAACTGTTATAGGGGCCCCCAACTCCTGCCCGAGGCCTGGCACTTAGTAGGTGCTCCATAAAGTTTTGAAGGACAGACAGAAGCAAGAGGGAAAGGCTCAGGGAAATGAAACCAAAATGGCTCCCGGTTCCCAGAGAAGGCCCCGTTAACATTTCTCAGCGTGGTCTCAGCCACTGCAAGTGTGGGAGAGATGACATCAGGTGGTATATAGGCAAACATCTTTAATAGTTATATATTTTATTCTAGTTAGTTTTAATTGGGAAACCATTCACTGCTAGCATATCGAGTCCATGATTTCCCAGAAATTATTTCTGAAGATGAGGCAACATTGAAGAAGTAAATTGGTTTAAAGAAAAAGGGTACCTAATGAACAAGATATGGCAAATTGTGTAGGTCAGTCAGGAATCCCTGGGGTTTGGGCCTGCTGGTCTGGGGTACCTGAAGCTCTGGGGCTGCCGCCATCAGCCAACAGCCCGGCCAAACCTGGCCTATTCGTCAGGGTTGTCAGAGAAATGCAACCAATAGCAAGTGAGTTGAGAGAGAGAGAGCAAGAAAGAGAAGTATTTTAAGGAATTGGCTCACATGATTGTGGAGGCCAGCAAGTCAAAATCTGCAAGGTGGGTTGTGAGGCTGGAGATCCAGGCAACAGGTGGTACCAGAGTTCGAGTCTGAAGGCCGTCAGGCTGAAGACCTGGGAAGGACCCATTGTGGCAGTTCAAGTCCAAAAGCCAGCCACCTCCTGCAGAATTCCCTCCTGCTCAAGGGAGGTCGGTCCTTTGTTCTAGTCAAGTCTCATCCATAAACACCCACACAGAAACTTCTGGAATAATGTTCGCTTGCATATCTGAGCACTATGGCCCAGGCAAGTTGACAGAAAACTAACCAGCACATCTAGAGAATGAAAGTTTGAGGAGCTGCTGGACAGGACAAAAGGCCAGCACAGAATGGTTTCCCAGACAGTCTCATCAGAAGAGTAGCCCCCACGGCACTGGAGAAGAGCCCCACTGGTCTTCACCCCTGGACCCTGTGCCAACCCCCTCACTGCCCTCCTGACCTCCAACCTAGGCCCCTCCAAAACTGACCCACAGGTCAGATTTTAGTATTTGCAACTCAATGGCCCTTTCTTCAACACCTTCCTCCTGCCTCCAAATCACCTGCAGAATAAGCCCAACTCCTCAACAGCCTCCAAAGCCCTTCCTGACCTGGTGGCCTCCTGATGCAGTATATATTTTATTCTAGTATATACACACCACTCCGCCAGAGTGCCCCCTGCAGTCCCCAGCCACCACGTCCTTGCACACCCTGGAATGGCCTTCCTGCTTCTCGAGCTGTCCCATCAGACCCTCATTATCTGGGACCCCTCCTCCACGACGCGTTCCCTGCTCCCCGCAGACAGAATCATGTCTCTATTTTCTACATCTCCATCTGCATGGACCTGCATTAAAACACACGTTGTGTGACTATGATTGGTGATTTATGTGTATGTTAAAAGAGGAAGGAGGAATCTGTCGCCACCCTCATGTGACCACTGGCTGAACCACCTCCGCTTGTAGACTAAGAGCTCCTTGCGGCCTTCTGGGGACATATACTGGGAAACAGATGTCAGGAGGGGAGGCTGGTGAATGAACGGCTGGAAGGCAGACCAATGATGGATGGGAAGAAATGTCGGCATCAGCCCCCCCCCCCCCCACGCATGGACATTAAGTGACAAGTACAGTGGCTCCCTTGGCCTGGCCTACACAGCAAGCCCAGGGAGCTTCAGTTCCAAAGCTCATCCGGAAGGGTCCTCAGAGGCTGCCCCAGGGGCTTGCAGGAGCCAACATCCCGACCCACAGCCAGCCTGGTGGCTTTAATGCTCACGGACTCTTCAAGACACAGATTAAAGAGGGATCTGGCCATGCCAGGGCTGGCACTCAGCTCTCCCTTGGCAGGCCTGACCAGGAGCACCCACAGGCCGTCTCCAAGGGAAGGCACAGGGCTTGATTTTCAACTCCATGGCTAGCAAAGGGCAGCGATCACACAGCTTGTCTTTTCCAAAGGCTAGGAGACCGTGACACCTCTGAGGATATGCTTAGCAAAGCCCTGGAACAAACTGAACGGACAACACAATCAATCTTCTCCTGCCTGGGCTTGGTGCCTTCTCTTAGTTTCCTGCTTGTTCATTGCAAAACCCCCTAAGTGTAAAACCTGTAAATCAGAAGCGTCCCCCTTGTGGATGGTCAGCAGCTGGCTGCCCTGGGCACAGTCAGAAGATGGAGCGGGTTTCCCCGCACCTGTAGCAGCTTCTCCACATAACCACCCTCTCCTTGCTCGGCTTTCCTCTCACTCCCTCCTCTTCCCCCTGTCATGTAAATCAGGGCTCACACCTTCTTTCTCCAAAGCCTTGATGCTCTTGAAAGCCCTGCCTCGTGTCCTCGTGTCCTCTGTCTCCCCCGAACAAGAGATCAGACACGGGATGGATATGGAAGCACTCCGCCCTGCCTGCAACGCCATCCCGTTCCACTGGTCACGGAGTCACGGGCACAACTCAGGGCCAGGGCCAGCTGGGCTGCAGGAGCCCCGCCCGGGAGCTCGGGAGAGGCAGACAGGTGTCCAGCCCCAGCCTCCTCCGTGAGCCCAGCCCCTCCCCTGGGCATGGCAGCCAAAGCCCTCGTGCTGTGTTCACCTTCCCCCTGCTCCCTGAGCACCGGTGGCAGGGCGGGGAGCCAGCAAGGCCTTGCCTGCGCAGTCTGCCTGGACCAGACCCTGTGTCGGGACCCGTATGGACCGGGGTCCACCTCCAGAGGAGCTCGAGAGGCACCGGCAGAGGCGGCCTCCAGAGCAGAGGTGCCCCCAGGGCACCACAGCCCAGGAAACTGCATGACAGACCAGCAACTGCAGTTCCCTTCACTGGCATGAAGGGACTTCTCTGCTCAGTGCCTCGTGCCCCTTCACGGGGCCACCGTGTGCATTTCAGAGAGTGAGGGTGGGGATGTGGGCCCGTCATTTCCAGGAAGCCCCATTATCAGCCTCAACAGCTCAGGCCAAATCACGGGGACCGTCCAGGGTGAGCTGGTGCATTACTCAGCCCTGTTCCGGCAGTGGCCTGGATGAGGGCTGATTACCCTCTGAACACAGTTCTGAAAAGGAATTCCCGAAGTCGGCCTCCTTCTCCCTGATGGAGCTGGAATGCTTAGGGCGGATGGGGGCGATGGCTGCCTGCAAGTGCTGGGGCTCCGCACTATTGATGATTTAATCATCCGTTTTTCTCTGGGGCTTATTCCACGGCTCAGCCAAATCAAGGGCTGGGGCACTGGGCTGGAGAGAATAAGGCATCCATCAGACCAGGAAATGAGTGAGACAGAAGAAGGGAAAGAAGTCAGGGTCCAGACAGCAGAGCTGTCTCAGGATGCAGCTCCCTCCACAAAGAGGAAGGAGTGGACCAGCCTGGGGTCCAAATCCCAGCACCACCGATGAATGCCCTTGACCACGCCATTCAACCTGTCTGACCCTCTGTTTCCTCCTCTGTAGGCGGTGATAAATAGCATCTCCATCGTGGCCGGTTTTCAGGATCAAATGAGTTAATGACGCAAAGTGACTGGCACATAGTAGGCCCTCGATAAATGCAGCCATGGCCCCACTCGACCTAAAAGTCATAGAGAAAATTAACACCCACTCTGTTTGAAGTGGGTGTTATTTCCTTCCTGTATATTTTGGCAGAGCTGCTTGGCAGTGGGCGCTGAGGGCAGGAAGAGGAGTAGTCAGTACAGTAAACCAAAGGGAAAGTGTCCCAAAGTCCAAGTAAGGAAGGCTTCCCTGTGCAAAAGGGCACCTAGCAGAGCCAAAGACTGTGCAGAGGTGGAGGCAGATGAAGCCCAGGGAAGAGCCCGGGCTCAGGCCCACAGGGGGCACCGGTGACCACACAGGAGCAGTGCCTGGGATGGTGGGCATCGTCTGATTGCAAAGGTCCCCAGAAGCAAACCCGGAGACAAGGGTTCAAGTGCAAGGCGTTAATCTGGGAGGCTCAGAGAACATCAGTAGGGGGTAGGGAAGGGAAGACAGCCAATAACAGGGGTTATCAGGAGACTCCCACAAAGAGAGTAGCACTTCTTCCTGCAGGGAACCCCTGAGAAGCAGTGTGGGCCTTGGGATTATGCCCCCCCATGGGACAGAGGACGGAGGAGCTACATACCACTTCCATCCCTCAGTTCAGAGCAGCTCCCAGGCGTGCTCATTCCCCAGCACTTCCTGCCTGCTATGAGGGCAAGTGGAGCATGGCCTTTGACGTTCCAGAAAAAAACCCTCGGGCACAGAGGGGCAGACACAGGCAGGGGCCCAGGGAATGGGAGGTTCTGGGGGGTGTGGATCAGTCCTGCCAGCGCCTGCGACACGGAGCTCCATGAGAGAGCAAGAGGACACGAGCTGCAAAGAGCAAGCACAGATAACTATTTCTGTAGAGTTTTGCTGAATGAGGAACAGAGAAATGGGGCAAGAGATGAATGTGGGGTGCGCAGAGGGCCATGCAAAGACGTCAAGTATCACAGCGTGCTCGAGAGCTGGTAGATAATGGTCCGTCTGGAAGGAGACAGTAACAGTGCAGGAGTTCCACCCTTGAGCAGGTGACAGGGAATGATTTCCAGTATCCAAGAAGAGGGACTGCCTTTATCAGGGGCCTGCAGAGTTCACGCACGGCGTCAGGAGAGGTTCACAGGCACTGCAAGGGAAGCTGGAGAGCGTGCAGAGCATGCGCACATCAGCTCTGTCCTCACCCCTCCTGTTTCCTCAGTGATTTAAAAAGCAAGGTCACTATGTTTATCGCAGCTTTGTTCACAACTGCCCAATCCTGGAAGCAACCAAGATGCCCTTCGGTAGGTAAATGGATAAATAAGCTGTGGTATGTCCAGATGGTGGACTATTATTCAGCCCTAAAGAGAAATGAACTCTCAAGCTGTGAAAAGACATGGAGGAAATTTAAATGCATATTTCCAAGTCCGTTATTACCAAGAAGCCAATCTGAAAAGGCTACAGACTGCAGCATTCTGACTCCATGATATCCTAGACAGGCCAGCAGCTGCAGTTCCCTTCACTGGCATGAAAGGACATCTCTGCTCAGCGTCTGTTTCTATTCCCGCATCTATGATGGTGCAATGGAAGGGCTCAACTGCCTTTCTGCTCCACTAGACCGGGAGCTTCTGGGGGTGGAAGACATTACATTATTCATCTTGTCACCACAACCAGCATAAAGCCAGACATACTGTGGGCACTCAGGAAAGTTTGTGGAATGACTGAGTGAATGTAAATGGATGGAAATACCACCTGGCCCACCTCCCACCCAAACTTGAAATGAAAAGCAGCATTTGTTTCTTCTCTTGAACATCATATTCTCATTTCTAAAGCATCGCTTGCTGGGAGCTTGCCAACTCTGAGAAGGGCACAGGGGCTACCGTGGGGCTTAGCCCTGAGCACAGGGCAGGCCGGGAGCTCTGCGGCCATCTCCACCGTGGTAAGCCCCGCGGAGATCTGTTTCTGTCGCCGCCTCACGTACCCCTGTGAGGCCACGGTTGGGTCAAGGGCACCAAGGGTTTCCACAAGGCTAACACACAGTAGGTGCCTACTTACTGCCACCTAACTCCCTTCCTCACAGTAATGGGACAATTCTTGTCAAGAAGTCTGCTCTTCTAAATCTTGTTTCAGGAGCTGTCATTCCCCCAGGGGCTAAGGATAGCTCCAACTGACACTGCTTTTTCAAGGGAGATAGTAAAAGGCTATCCTCACTTCAGACCCAAGTCTCTCAGCCATTCTGAGAAATGAAGGGGCTGCCACTAAATCGCAAGGAATATAGGTTCTGTCACTGTCTTCATCACTGGGAAGAAGAATGATAAATCTGCCACCATTAGTGGAAGGAACCGGGCCACCTTGGCCAACACCGCCAATGACCTCCACTCAGCACACACGTCTCGGGCAGCTGTCTGCCTGATACCCACCTCTGTGCAGACCAACTCCGGTCCAGCTCACATTAAGTTATGCTACTGTGTTCTCAGCTATGAGGCTCTGCGGCAGCATTAGGCTGCTTTCTAGGATTGTGTCAGCACCCATGAAAAGCTCTCCTGGTGTTCTAAGTCCAGCAACCCCAGGGGAGGGGACCAGGCTCTTCTCCCTGCGTCTAGAGTCCCTGCTATGAGACCCTGGGGACCAACCTGGGTCTGCTGTCATGAATCATTCCACAAAAATGTCCTGAGCACCTCCTGTGGGTCAGGCCCTGACATGCCATGGAGAATAGCCCAGGATATCCAGAGCATGTTCCCTCTAGAAGCTTACCGACGAGCGAGGGAGGAAATGTGCACACAACCAAACATAATGAAGGGAAGCAACAGGGGGCTGAAGGAATATGGAAGATAGGAGCCTGACCAGGCTGAAAGCATCAGGGAAGACTTCATGGAAGAGGTGATGGCTGACCTGTGTCTTAAAAAGTGAAGAGGCCTCATACCCACTAGGTTGGCTACTATCAAAACAAAACAAAACAGAAAAGAACAAGGGTTGGTGAGGATGTAGAGAAACTGCAAACCTTGTGCACTGTTGGTGGGAATGTTAAATGGTGCACCCACTATGGAAAACAGTATGGCAGTCCCTCAAAAAGTTAAAAATAGAACTACCCTATGAGACAGCAGTTCCACATCTGGGTATTTTCTGAAAGGGTTGAAAGCAGGGTCTCAAAGAGGTGTCTGTACATCCAGGTTTATAAGAGCATTCCTCACAGTAGCCAAAAGATGGATAACCCACATTTCTATCAGTGGATGGATGGATAAACACAATATGGTGTATACATACAAAGGAATATTACTCAACCTTAAAAATGAGGAAAATTCGGACACATGCTCCAACATGGAGGAACCCTGAGGATGTGAGGCTCAGTCCACAGTCACAATAAGAAATAAGGTAGTCAACTGAAAGACAAATACCCTGATCCCACTGATATGAGGTACCTAGAGTAGTCAAATCCACAGAGAGAGAAATTAGAAAGGTGACTGCCAGAGGCTGTAGAAGCAGAACAGGGTATTAATGTTGAATGGAGGTAGAGTTACAGCAGGGAAGATGAAGAAGTTCTGGGGATGGATGGTGGTGATGGTTGCACAGCCACGGGAATGTACTTAACATCACCAAACTGTACACTTAAAAATGGTTAAGATGGCAAATTTTATGTATATGTCATATATGTATATATATACTTATACATATATTACATATATTATGTATATGTAAAATGGTAAAGTTATATATACTTTACCACAATTTAAAAAATAAATCAAGGGGCACCTGGGTGGCTCAGTCAGCTAATCGTCTGCCTTCAGCTCAGGTCATGATCCCGGGATCCTGGGATCAAGTCCCGCATCGGGCTCCCTGCTCAGCAGGGAGTCTGCTCTTCCCTCTACCCCTCCCCCCAGCTCATGATCTCTCTCTCTCTCTCTCAAATAAATCAATTTTAAAATCTTTAAAAATAAATAAATCAATCAAAACAAAGAGGAATCTCCAGGGGATGGCGTTTCTGTTAGAAGCACTGTGAAAACTACAGCTTTGTAATAGAGCTTGAAGTCCAGATTGTGATGCCACCAGCTTTATTTCTTTTTCAACATTCCTCTGGCTATTTGGGGTCTTTTCTGGTTCCATACAAATTTTAGGATTATTTGTTCCATTTCTGTGAAAAAAGTTGATGGTATTTTGATAGGAATTGCATTGAATGTGTAGATTAATGGAACAGAATAGAGACCGCAGAAATGGACCCTTAACTCTATGGTCAACTAATCTTCGACAAAGCAGGAAAGAATGTCCAACGTAAAAAAAACAGTCTCTTCAACAAATGGTGTTGGGAAAATTGGACGGCCACATGCAGAAGAATGAAACTGGACCACTTCCTTACACCACACACAAAAATAGACTCAAAATGGTTGAAAGACCTAAATGTGAGACAGGAGTCCATCAAAATCCTAAAGGAGAACACAGGCAGCAACCTCTCTGACCTCAGCCGCAGCAACTTCTTCCTAGAAACATCGTCAAAGGCAAGGGAAGCAAGGGCAAAAATGAACTATTGGGACTTCATCAAGATAAAAAGCTTTTGCACGGCAAAGGAAACAGTCAACAAAACCAAAAGACAACCGATAGAATGGGAGGAGATATTTGCAAATGACATATCAGATAAAGGGCTAGTATCCAAAATCTATAAAGAACTTATCAAACTCAACACTCAAAGAACAAATAATCCAATCAAGAAATGGGCAGAAGACATGAACAGACATTTCTCCAAAGAAGACATACAAATGGCCAACAGACACATGAAAAAGTGCTCAACATCGCTCGGCACCAGGAAAATACAAATCAAAACTACAATGAGATACCACCTCACACCACTCAGAATGGCTAAAATTAACAAGTAAGGAAACGACAGATGTTGGCGAGGACGCAGAGAAAGGGGAACCCTCCTACACTGTTGGTGGGAATGCAAGCTGGTGCAGCCACTCTGGAAAACAGTATGGAGGTTCCTCAAAAAGCTGAAAATAGAGCTACCATATGACCCAGCAATTGCACTACTGGGTATTTACCCCAAAGATACAAATGTAGGGATCCGAAGGGGTACGTGCACCCCAATGTTTATAGCAGCAATGTCCACAATAGCCAAACTACGAAAAGAGCCATCAACGGATGAATGGATAAGAAGATGTGGTATATACATACAATGGAATATTATGCAGCCATCAAAAGAATGAAATCTTGCCATTTGCAACAATGTGGATGGAACTAGAGGATATTATGCTAAGTGAAATAAGTCAATCAGAGAAAGACAATTATCATATGATCTCACTGATATGTGGAATTTGAGAAACAAAACAGAGGATCATGGGGAAGAGAGGAAAAAAATGAAACAAGACAAAACCAGAGAGGGAGACAAACCATAAGAGACTCTTAATCACAGGAAACAAACAGAGGGTTACTGGAGTGGAGGGCGGTGGGAGGGATGGGGTGGCTGGGTGATGGACACTGGGGAGGGTATGTGCTATGGTGAGCGCTGTGAATTGTGTAAGACTGATGAATCACAGACCTGTACCCCTGAAACAAATAATACATTATATGTTAATTTTAAAAATTAATTAAATAAATAAATAAAAAGAAGAAGAAGCACTGTGATAACTCGCTCACTGCATCTAAGAAACTCAGATTTAGAAGAGCAACACCTGCCTTGGACTGAGCAGGAGCACCCTGCAGGGACAGCTGTCAATGAGACTTCAGGGTCCTCAGTTTGTTCTCCTGAGCTTTGGGGGCTCACCCAGCCCTGCAGCGTGCTCTGATCTCCCCACATCTGCCCACCCACAGAGGTTCTGCCCTGCTCTGCCCCTGGCACAGATACCATACCTGCCCCGAGGAGGACAGCGTGCCTCCTAAGAATGAGAAGTTACAATGGGACTAGAGGTGCAGGCTGGTGTTAGAAACCGCTGAAACCAACAGTAAACGTAGAAATACACCTAGGGCAAGGTAGGACAGAAAGGCTGCTGGGGCCAGCATGGGAAGTGCATGCCCCACCCTACAGTAGCCCACGAGAGCTACACTCCTCAGGAGTTAAAGGGAATCTCCCTTCCCCCTCCCCCAGCTCACACCCGGATAGACAAAGCCAATAGAGCAGAGTCCTCCCGTGGAGCAAATGGAGAATGACAGGGAATGCCTGAGGTCTCCGTTGCTTGGCCACCCAGGAAGGCCAATGGCACTGTCACCTCCACCCAGCGGTCTCCATGTCCTTGTGGGTCCCAGCATTGCACAAGTCTTCTAGGCAGAGACAGGAAACCTGTCCCACGTACCCTGCTGAACACATGTTCCAAGGCACTAGGCTAGGTGCAGGCTGGGGAACAGGAAGGCTTCTGATGTCTCTAAGCACAATGCCCTGTGAGCAGAACCCAAGCCTGGCCCACTGCCATCAGGGCACCCACGTTGAGTACCGTCCAGCGTCCTGATTGCCTCAACCCACTGACTGTCCAGCTCTCCGTGCCCTGGCCCCACTGGGATTGTTTCTGTTCTTCAAATTTGCCAAACCCTACAGAGCCTCACAGTCTCTGCACTTGGTGTCCCCTCCACCAGGAATGCTGCTCCCGGATCCCGGGGCTGGCTGGTGCTCATCCTTTGGGCTTTAGCTCAAGCGTCACTGCCTCTGAGCGTCCCTTTTTCTCCACATCCTCGCCAACACCTATTATTTCTTGTCTCTTTGATTGTAGCCATTCTGACAGGTGTGAGGTGATAGCTCATTGTGGTTTTGATTTGCATTTCCCTGATGATAAGGGATGCTGAGCATCTTTTCATGTGCTGTTGGCCATCTGGATATCCTCTTTGGAAAAATATCTATTCACGTCCTCTGACCATTTTTTTAAATTGGATTCTTTGGGTTTTTTTGATGTTGAGTTGTGTAAATTCTTAATATATTTTGGAATTAACCCCTCATCAGATATATCATTGGCAAATATCTTCTCCCATTCAGTAGGTTGCCTTTTTGTTTTGTTGATGGTTTCTTTCACTGTGCAAACACTTTTTATCTTGATATAGTCCCAACAGCTTATTTTTGCTTTTGCCTAAAGAGACAGATCTAGAAAAATGTTGCTATGGCCAATCTCAGAGAAACTACTGCTTGTGCTCTCTCCTGGGATTTTTATGGTTACAGGTCTGACATTTAGGTCTTTAATGTATTTTGTGTTTCTTTTTGTATATGGTGTAAGTAAGTGGTCCAGTTTCATTCTTTTGCATGTAGCTGTCCAGTTTTCCCAGCACCATTTATTGAAGGGACTGTCTTTTCCCCATTGTATATTCGTACCTCCTTTGTTGTAGATGAATTGGCCATGTAAGTGTGGGTTTATTTCTGGACTCTCTATTCTGTTCCATTGATCTGTGTGTCTATTTTTGTGCCTGTACCATACTGTTTTGATTACTACAACTTTATAGTATATCTTGAAATCTGGAATTGTTATACCTCCAGCTTTGTTCTTCTTTCTCAAGATTGCTTTGGCTATTTGGAATCTTACAAACCCTCATGCACTATTAGTGAGAATGCAAACTGGTGCAGCCACTGTGGAAAGCAGTATGGAGGTTCCCCAAAAAAACTAATAATAGAAATACCATATGAGGGGCACCTGGGTGGCTCAGTTGTTAAGCGTCTGCCTTCGGCTCAGGTCATGATCCCAGGGTCCTGGGATCGAGCCCCACGTGGGGCTCCCTGCTCAGCGGGAAGCCTGCTTCTCCCTCTCCCACCCCCCCTGCTTATGTTCCCTCTCTCACTGTGTCTCTCTCTGTCAAATAAATAAATAAAATCTTTAAAAAAAAAAAGAAATACCATATGATCCAGTACTTCCACTAACTGAATATTTACCCAAAGAAAGTAAAAACACCAATTCAAAAAGATATATGCACCCCTATATTTATTGCAGCATTATTTACAATAGCCAAGATATGGAAGCAACCCAAGTGTCCATCATTAGATAAATGGATAAAGAAAATGTAGTATAGACAATGGAATATTACACAGCCATAAAAAAGAATGAGATCTTGATATCTGTGACAACGTGGATGGACCTAGAGGGTACTGTGCTAAGTGAAGTAAGTCAGACTGAGAAAGACAATACCATGTGATTTCACTCATAAGTGGAATCCAAAAAACAAAACAAGTGAATAAATAAACAAACAAAAAGCAGAATCAGACATGTTAGTATAGAGAATAAACTGATGGTTGCCAGAGGAAAGGGGGTGGGGGGTGGGCAAAATGAGAGAAGGGGAGCGGGAGATGCAGGCTTCCAGTTATAAAATGAGTAAGTCACAGGAATGAAAGGTACAGCATAAGGAATATAGTCAATGATGTTATCATAGCATTGTATAGTGACAGACGGTCTCTACCCTTGTGGTGAGCACAGCATAACATATAAATCTGTTGAAACACTGTGTTGTACACCTGCAACTACTCTAACAGTGTGTCAACCATACGTACCTACATATATACGCACATACATAAAATGTCACCACCTCCGAGAGGCCCTCCCTGACCACCCAGCTATTCTCTCTGATATCCCTTGCTCCGTGCCTCTACAGAGCTCATCGCTGTCCTTAATTATCCAACCCACTTACATTGTCTCCCTTTATTCACTCAGTTGTTTACTGTTTGTCTCCTCCTACTCGCATATACTTCCATGAGGGCTGGGGTCTTGCCTGTCACTTTTGGCCTAGCACCCAGTTTGAGTACTGGACACGTAGAAGTCAAAAATATTTGTAGAATAAATGAACAAATGAATATTATCTACCAAGCACTTTTGCACCTGTTATCTTATCTGACCTATCAGGTAATTGCTTTAAGACGGGAATTACTGCCCCATCTTATAGATGAGGAAAGTGAGCCCCAGGAGACTGCGGGCCAGTCACACAGCGAGGCAGTGGCAGGGCCAGGATTCAAAGCCACAACTGTCTGAAGGTCCTGCAGACTCCAGAAGGACATAAGAAGCAAATGAAAGAGTGTGTACGTGAGCACATGTGTGCATGTGTGTGTGTGTGCGCACGCACGCCTGTGGCCCTAGGCCTGGACATGGCTCCATCCCACTGGGCCAGGACCTTTTGGAAGAAAGAGACCTCATCTTTTTCATATTTCTGTGTCCAGAACATTCCATAGGACCTTCAATTGAGCTTCAGTAAAAGCTTACTGAACTATTACAAACTCAAGAGCTGTGTGCATGTGAGCGATCATTGTCGGAAGTTCCTTTGCTTCTCCACATGTATATCGGGGGAATGAGTGCACCTGAGTCTCTACATGTGTATCAGGGGGAATGAGTGCACCTGAGTCTCTAGAGACTAGATTAGCAATAGTTTAGGAATAAAAACTGAATGTACTTACGTGGAGAGCAGGAGGCATGGAATCAACACAATCTTATGTCTCTTCGGTGGCTCTACACACATCCTCTCTGGGCCTCGCTGTCCAGCCTACTCTGGACCTCGCTGTCCAGCCTACTAGGTCACCTCTGTATTGGAAGATGAAGTATGTGTCTGCCTGAGCGTGTGTGTCTGTGTGAGTAGAGTCCTGTGTGTGGATCTGGGGGCATCTGTGCATGTGTGTACGCGGACCTGGGTGTGATATATTGCTGGGACTGACTATGGCTATGAATCTACATGCAGATCTGTGTGTGTGTGTGTGTGTGTGTGTGTGTGTGTGTTTCCTACCTCCCCTTCCACACTGTAAAGTCCGGACAAGACAGAGACCAGGTGGTCTCTTTCCCTGTTTCCTATCAATGGGCACTTCCTGGGTGTCCAATAAGCACAACTGATTAATTGGTTAATTAACAGCAAAAGAGCGCAGGGCTCGCCCTTCCCCTGGATCCTTGTCCACACGGCCTCCCAGAGTCACAGCGAGTCAGCACACACTCCTCTCCCCCACATCCATCTGGCCCAGTTCCCTCCATCCCTCCTGGACCGCTGATACTCCCCCCTGACAAGCTCTCAAGGGTCTGCTCCCGATGGTGGTGCAATCCCCAGCTCCAGTTCAGGCCCCTGCAGAAGCCAGTCCTCCCCACCCCCTACACCCTCAATCCACTCATGCAGGGCACGTCCTGTGGTCAGTGCAGAAGGAGGAACTGTCTGCAGAGTCCCCAACACTGGCTGCCTCTGTCCTCTCCAACAACCGTGGACTGTTCCAGCCCCACAAACGCTTCCGTGGCTTTGTCTCCATTAAAGGCACAATCTTGCTCAACCAATTAACAGAGCACCTTCTCTCCCACAATTCTTAAATTTCCCCAGAGCCAAATGTAAAGTGTATACAATTACACA